>NC_044255.1:19048505-19375755 GCF_003957555.1 Calypte anna | reverse complement strand
TCCCTACTTCTTTTATATCACTTGGTTCAGAAGAAAGTTCCCTTCTTTTGAGCAAAATACATCCCCAGGGTAAATCCTTAGGAACTGTAGCAGTCAATAGAATTGCAGCTCAGATGGAGTCATGGAGAGTCACTGAGCATAAAACTGGGAAATTCCAAGTGCTTCACACATTCGAGTGCTAACTGGTCTCCTGGAGTTCACTGACATTCCTGCCCTGGCTCTTGATTAGGATAACATGAGACTAGAAAGTGATGCTAAAAACATGGCTTAATAAAAGCTGGCTAATTATTTGTCCATGTAACTTTTCCAGGACAGTTTAACTCTGGAACAGTTCTGTTGTGGCCTAGTTCTCAACTATTGAGGACACATAATATCGTGGTTCTAATTTT
The DNA here is from genome assembly GCF_003957555.1 of Calypte anna. NCBI lineage: Eukaryota > Metazoa > Chordata > Aves > Apodiformes > Trochilidae > Calypte > Calypte anna. Next base: position 19,375,366 of record NC_044255.1, on the reverse strand, counting down.
CCTTTGTGAGGATGGCCAAGATGCACTTTTAAGGATGTATTTGTTGAATTGTTGAGACTAAGACCTGCAATGGCTCATGCTGCTACTTGTCCACCTGTGTCACAATTTCAAGGACACAAAAGCAAAGCTGGATGTATCACTGTTGCCAGAGAGCAGCAGTAGGGAGCTGAATCCCTGTCACACCTTTCACCTTGTCATCATTGATTCTCTGCCTTTCACCCAATTGTGCACATGTAACAGGCAGTTCTTCCAAGCTGAGTTCTCTCCAGCAGAGAGGCTGACAGTTCCCCTCCAACATCCTGGTGGAGGGATGGCAGGGAAGTGGGGTAGGACTCTCCACAAAGATTTTTTCTGCTTTGAGATAGAGGTGATGCTTGGTATGAGATAGAGACTCCCGTGAGGGCCATTTATGGTAGTTTTATGTGGAACTCACAGATGCAAAAAGAAAAAGGCTGTTGGATAGACAGGTGAGAGGCTGCAGAATGACTTTATCCCTGAAAACCAAGGTAGGGAAACTAGACAGGATCAGAATGAAGTGCCAGGCAGGTAGGTGGCAGGAGCCTTCAGGCAATGTAATAGTGCAAAGGGGAGACCTCTGTCTTAGACTTTCTTCAGCTAAACCCATGCTTTTTGATTTTTAAAATGTATCACTTGATCTTTCTTTGCTAAGCTCAAAGTAAAATAAGCTTGAGACTGCTGATAACATAAAAGTGCTTTGGCATGGGCTCTACATTGAGCACCAGTAAGGATACATCAAGATGATGAATGCTTGTATCCCAGAGTGTTTGTTGTACAGGACAGGATGAGTGACACAACATAACATAGCACAGAGAGACTGGCAAGCAAGCCTTTGAAAAATTCATGCTAGAACAGGTATGTGCAGTGCTCTGGAGGGGACTGTTGATGGTGAAGACACAAAGAAACTGAGTTTGATTCAGTGCACTGGAGATCAGGCTACTCAAACCAGTATTACTTGGAGCAGTATTGTGCAATCTTCATGGTCAACTCTATTAACAAGGGTGACTACAAGCCTATGTTTCTGACTTTTTCAATTGTCTTTTCAAATATCCTCACATTTTAGAAATAAAGGATAACTGTGCATAGAAAATGAGAAAAAAAATAGTACTGTAAGCAGGGTCTGTATTGCCTGATTTTGTCCTAATGAAGTTAGCTAAGCCATGTGGAGAAAATAATAATGGGATTTTGAAAGACACCCAGAGATGTTAATCACCCCAATGCCATCAACACTACTTCAGAATTGCTTCCACATCATTCAATTCCAACAAAAAGTCCATCAATATCTACTCAATTAAGCTGGGCCTCTGTCAGTGCTATTGACCACAAAGTAGGGGAACGTGCCAGGTAGATGATAAATGGTGGAATAATTAAGAAACTGTTGTTCTTCACAGAAACTATTATATATTCCCCCCAGAAAGCAAGAAATACAGGGCCTCCTATGTTGGAAGTATTTTCTGAGTGTATCAGTAGGTTGCAGACTGGAAAAAGGGATAATTCTGTGAACCATCATGCTTATCTTTAGGAACATTAAAATAAAAATATACTGTGCCTTACATCTGCAAGCTTCATAGGACTACATTTTCAAATTATGCTACTTCTGAAAAAGCCACTGCACTTGCAAGGGCTGATTTGCAATGAGTGAGTTAAATGAACAGGTACCTGCTCTGGTGGGGAGAGCATACACCAAAAGGAACCAGGAGTGGAGAACACTGACATTTGCGTGCTGAGCCAACAATTTTCAGAGGTAGCCAAGCCTACAGCTGAGCAGAAACAAAATTAAAATTATCTTTTCAGGTGGCCAGAGCAGCTGCTGCCTTTGAGTTTGCCTCTGCCTTTGTCCTCTCAGCTGACTTCATAACATTTCTTTATCTGGCATGACTTCTGCTTTATGCCAAGTGACAGAGGGCCTAATAGATTTTCCTTAAGTTGCTATGGGATTGCACATTTGAAAGAGTGAATAGAACTAGGTGTCCCAAAGCAAACTGCCTTGCAGTCTGTTTTCTCAGCTGCCCTTCCTCTGCAGGGTAGTGGGAAGAAGCTTTTCCCAAGAACAGCTGAGAATGCTCTGGAGAGGTGAAGTCCCTGTCCCTGGGATGGCAAGGTTGGGCTGGCTGAGCAGGGCACAGGGTGGGCAGCAGCACCCAGCAGGCACTGGAGCTTCCTGGGGAAGTGAGAGGGAGTCAGTGCTGCATGATGGAAAGAAGGGGAGGTTGGTTTTACTGTAATTTGAGTTGCTAGTGGTCTAAATTTTCCATATTGAAAGTTGTCCTTGTGGGAGAGAAAAAAATGGCTCCTTGTTTGAGGGTTCATGCAGTGCTCCCCTGAAGCTGCCTGGAGGGAAGTTGTGTCAGGGGAGGCAGATCAGGTCTGGGGGGTGCCCACTGCCTGAACACCACTGGCTTTGGACTTCTCCAAGTTTCACCATCTATGGTGAAAAGCTGATGCTGTTATTTAATCTCCCAGCACTCTCCTACAGATTGCAGTAGTTTAATGCAGGCAGGGAATTGCACGTTCTCTAATCTTTTTCAAACTGATGAGTTGACAGTTAATTGGTGCTGCTACAGGAAACTCTTTAGCCTCTGGATTTCTAGTGCTCATTTCTGCTGTGGGCTGAGTACAGCTATCAATTGATTTAGATTTCTGGAGTAGAAAAATGAAATATTTCTGGAGGGCATATCAATAAGCATACATTAGGCAGCTAAGCAACAGCCAAAAGAGATACTTTAGCTGTTAAATGCAGGAATTGAATCCAAAAGTTTTGGTAAGCTATACTGTTTTCCCAATTGCTCCAAAGTGCCTCAGGAGAACAGAGCAGAGGGGTTCTGCATCTCCTGTGTAGCACAGAAACCTTCAGTATGAATGCAGAGGGACAGATCACAGTTATCCTCACACAGCCAGATGCTGAAAGCAGGAGTAAAGGGGCAGGTGAAAATTGTGAAATTTGTGTGTACCAAGTCAATCATTACCTGGAGCCTTCCCACTGAGGCCTTAAGACCTCAGTGCTACATTTGCTTTGTGTGCTGGGTCCCTTTTTAGAATCTTGAGCATACTTATCAAAAAGCATCTGCAGTGTGAAAACTAGATGTGTGTTTATGCAAAACATTCTTGGGAATACAAGTGAAGATAAAATGCAACAGAAGACTTCTGTGTGTCATAGTTCATTGTAGTTATTTCTGTAGCAAGTTTTAGGCCATGGAATGGAATCTCTGCACATTTATTGCTGCCTGTTTGGTTTTTCTGATGGGTTTTGGCTTATACATCTGTCCACAGAATCTTAAGCATCCATAATGGAATTATTATGGTGGAAAAGAGCAAGTGTATGTTTCAATATTTACAGACACACAATTTCTGCTTTATTTTCTTTTCACTTTTCATCAGATGGGCTGATTGTTATGTCATCTCAGGATACGTGCAATGCATTTTATAGATTTTAAATTGATGATATGTAATATGAACACTACTGAAAATTTAGGCATACCTGAAGGGAGTTGACTGCCCTGCATAAATAAGGTTGCATTAACTGTGCATGGAAAGCCAAAACCAAAGAGTACTAATAGGATATCTGTTGTGTGTGCAAGTAGTAGGAAGAAACACAAAATTTAAGACTTTAGGAAATACATTAGAAATGCTAATTGTGACTCAATACATGTCAACTCTGAAGCCATTTCATGTCCCTCAAACAGTGCAAGTCATCACTGTCCCTGCTTTTTTCTGTTTCTGCATCTATAGGGCAGTTAAATAATGTTTTTTGTTGTTGTTGTTGTTTTTCGCCACAAATAATAATTTGAATTTCAAAAAGTTGTGCTTTGAAACTGCAGTCTTTTTTTCTTTTTTTGCATATGTTCTGTGATTTCACTGACAAGGAAATTCATATGCAGCAGGTTTTAAATAACGAGGGAATATTAATAGAGGGTGAATTTCAAATTAGTGTCTCTGGCATTTCATGCAATCTATTTTAAGTCATATGCTCTTCCACTCATGGGCTAGAAATGTACAGTGTATTTTATAATGAATGTCACAGATTTTAAATATCAACTCATAAATTGTGAATGCTCATATTCACAAACATTATTTCTAGAAATCAATTAAAATTAATAATAGATCTGTATACTAACTGTTGACCTCTGGTGGCAAAGACTATGCATAAGGAAAAAGAAACATTTTTTCTCAATGTTTTACTGCACAATTGCTCTAATAGACACTGCCTATGCACTGCAGTATTAGGCCTTAAATTAGATAGTGAACATAAAGCACTGGGAAGGTAGGAAGCTGCAGTGTTTCCAGCAGTCAACTACATTGAAGAAGCACTAAATTTTCCATTAAAACATAACTGCTTTCTGGACTGCTGTAGGAGAATAGCTCCATACTAATTAAACAAATGCAGAAATTCACATATAAATAACTGCATATGATCTTTCATTTAGGTGAGTTAACGTATGATTAGGTATACCCTTGGGATTTTTAGGAATTCTGATCTTGACCCCCAAAAAATCAAGGTTAAAATTGCATAATCTTTCTCCATCTGCAGACTCAGATATCCTTTAGTGTTTGGTATTATAAATCAGGGAAACTTTGTTCAGGAAATTGTTTTGCTGCATTACTAAAACTGATTTGAAGATGCCTTGCCCAGGAGGAACCCTTTTTTTTTTTTTAAATTTTGTGCCACTCATGCCATTTGTGTTGTGAGAAACTATTCACTTGCCTGAGAATTGCCTCTGATATGAATCAATGAGCAGGTTTTTTAATAATTTTGTTTATAGCAAGCACACACTGTGATTGAAAATCAGAACTAGACTTTTCTTGTCCAAGACTTCTTATCATTAAAGAGGTAAAATACATGGCAAACAGAAAGCAGGCTTGCAAGTCCTTTGAATTGCCTTCAGTCTATTCATGCATTGTTTGCCTTATCTATAAAACTGGGGGGAGAGATACAGCCACTGTTTCAAAGGAGTGTGAGCAGTGGTTCTGAATCATTATTTGTGAGGTGTTTGGAGATGCTTTGGTGACGGGAGGGTGAGAAGTGCAAAGTGCTGCAGCATTATGTTTATTGTTCCCTTATGCTCAGGGAAGCAACTGTGGGAGGTTTCTGGGCTCAGGTCTGCCTCTCTGTTAATTTCTCTATTCATCTTTGTTAGAGATATCTTTGAGAGCTTTATTCCTCAATGTCTGCTTGCTTTTTGACCCCAAGGTACTTCTAAGCAGTTGATTTTTGCACTCTGCATGGTCTGTAAGTTTCAACTATGCTTTAACACTTTTCCTAATGAATGTCATTTAATGTGAGGTAGATCTAGCCCTAATTGCCCTTGTGTTTATGGTGTTTTTTGATGGTGCTTGTGTTTGGAGAATGACTATGAACTGCCCTAACAACTTGCTGAGCAGGCTTCAGGAGACAGGAGTAGTTACATCAGCTTCAAAAGGAGAGGAAAAAAGGCAGAGACAGGGAATAGAGGGTGTCTTCCTTTTGTTTTTTGTTTCTCATAGCAATGCTACAGCTGTGGCCACTCAGCAAAACCCTTGCATAGCAAGATGAAAGCAGCTGAAGCACTTCCATGAAACAGAAACAGACACTGAGTTCAATCTGCAGGCACTTATATGAGCTGCGAGATTTTTGCACAGGAGGAGGTGTGACTGTAAGGAGAAAAAAAAAGGAATGTGAAATCACACCACAGACATCTCAACAGAGATCCAGAGTATCAGAGGGCGAGAAGAAATTACTCTGCTTTGTTGGCTTAGCCTCCCCGTGATGTAAGGAGACTTCATTGTACCACTGGGCTTGAAAGGGGTTCTTAGCACAGCTAATTGAGTTGAACTTGGTCTCTAATAATATACAGAGATCAAAGATTTCCTTGATAGTGGCCATTAACACTCTCCAGTATAAGAAAAATTAAGTTCAACTTTTTGCAGACTAAACCAGAAGACACACCTTGGCTAGTTATGGATATATGTATTATCTACCCAGCAATTCAGGTTTTAGGTTGGGGGTGCTCTTCTAAGGACTGTTTAGGTCCTCAGTTGTTAAGTGCATGTGGTTAGTCTTAGCAACTGAACATGTAAGTCAATATTTTTGTCTTAGGCTGCAAAACGGAGGGGTTTTTGTTTGGGGTTTTGTTTTTGTATTCTTTTACTATTATTATTTTTAAGATAAAAGTCCTGGGGAGCTATGGAATAAATACATCTTGTAATATGTTTTCTGGTACTGTGTAGTTTTATTATATTTATAATTTTGTAGTAATTTTTTTTCTTACTAGAAGTAGCTCTTTATACAGGACTACATAAAATCTGTTGGGTATAGAGAATTAAGATATTTACAGAAGCAGTTATCTTTTTTCAGTTACTTTATTGGATTAAAAAAAATAAATTGTGGATCCAAAATGAAAATAAATGCTTATTTGTTCTTGGGATAATATGATAACACTATTCCATTATGTGTACTTATCTCCAATCTCTATGACTCAAAAGATTTGAATATAATAAAACTCTGGTACACCAAAACCAAGAGGTGATAAAGAAAACACAGTTCTAATTTAATCTATTTGTCAAATTACCTCAAAGAAAACATTTTTTTTTCTTTTCCAATGTAGAAAAAGCCCCTAACTTTATCAGATTACAATTCCTCAGCATTACCAACTTTGTTGTTAATTAAACCGTCTGTGTATTGCTTGGGATTTTTTGTCTTTTTTGTTTGTTTTTTTTCTTTTGTTTTGTTTCAAAATACAATTCAACCTGATCTCTGCTATATCAGGAATAAACAGGTATAAGACTTTACTGTTTTAAACTTTACAACTGAACGCAAAAGGTCCTTTGCCTTAAGAACAACCAAACTGGTTTACTGTCCGTTTTGACTAGTGCAGTTATTTTTGCTGATTTTACTTCATTTGCTGTAAGTTCTTCAATGCTTTAATTGGGAAATATCAGTGAAAGCTTTAATCTCCTCATATCTAGGGAAAGTTTATTCTCATCCACATAAATAATTTCTGAAGTTTAAGATTAAAGAAATTAACTGGAATTGAGTGATCAGACCAAGAAAAAAAAATTAAAAATCCCATAACAGCAAATAAATCTCTTTTTAAGTGAGATTTTCCATATGAAATGTGCACTGTTTGCAGAGAAGCTGTATCAAGTCTGTCCTTGTCCTCCATTTTGCGTTTGATTTAAAAAAAAAAAAAAAGCAACAAATTTTTCATATTGACACATGAGCTTAAACATGATTTTAAGAATCATTGCATTAAATTACAAACCACTCGGGACATGAAGAGACACACAATAGACTTAAGGGATAATTGCAGTACATCTGCTGCATAGAGCTGTGACAATAACACCAGTGTAGCACAAACAGTCTCCAGGGAAATGGCTGAAATCTGGTGAGTGGCATTTGCACGCATAGGATTAAAAAGCCAGCTAACAAAACTTCAGTTCCTCAAACAGCCTCGTGTGTCTGATGCAGGTTTGCAACAAAGCTGGGCATGTATTAAATCTGATATATCAGATGCCTCAGTGAGGCAACTTCAGAAGGCAGTTTTCTATCCCAAATAGAGATGTAAGTGTATCTAAAAAGGTCCCTATTGAACGAACTGACAAACTAAAAAATCAACATCAGACCAAGCATATCAGCAGTTTAGCTTTTTAATTAAAATGGTCACTTTAGTGGTTTGACATATTTGTTGCTAATTTGTGCAGTTTTTGAGTTTTATCTCCTTTATGTTGGCTTTGTTAGGCTTTATGAATTCAAAGTCTTTTCAGCCAATAGTCACATGCAGGGTGGTGGTCAAAAACCAGCTTTTGACTTGTCTCTTCTCTTGGGCTGTTCAAAGTAGTTATTCACATTAAGGCAGTTAGGTGAATCACATTTCTTCATATCCCTTAGATTTGGGCATGGATGGAGTGGAGAAAGTAGCTTGTCATTAAATTGTAAGGTAAAAAAACCACATTCAAAATAACCTCTTCAAACCAGATTGAATAAAGAATTGGGTGCCTTAAAATAGACATCTTCCTGCTGTGATACAGGACAAAATACAATAATATTTTAAAAGTCTGGAAATAGCTCTTATCTGAGCCATTTAGGTGCAGGCAGTGGTCATGACATGGATACAATAGTACAGAAGATCCTGTGTGCTTGTAGTCACTTCACATCTTAATATAATAGTACTTGATACTCTTTCCTGCTAAAGCACGTCACAGCCTTCCTTGCAATGCAACTGGAAAAGAAGAGGAAAGTAAAGGATAAACCATACACACCAGTGGATGCTTCCTATCTTGCTGGTATGGTTATATCTCAAAGTGTGACTCCAGAGGAAAGATGAGAAGGGCACTGCAGATGAGGAGTGCTGGAAGGTACAATAAGCTGACTTGAAGTTTTTGTTCTCTGGGGTTACCAAACCTCTCTTGAAGAGTTAGATTTGAAGAAAATTCAAAGAACTAGCATTTGTTTGTCCTACCCTGCTGCATGTGGGATGACTTCTTAGTTCATCGAAGTTCTTGGAAGCAAAAAGTCACTTATACAGTTTTTGTCAAGGCCATGCTTAATCAGCTGCACTCAGGTAGGAGGTAACAGCAGCACTCTCTTGGGCTTTGTAGTAAGTCTTCACGTAGATAAGCAACATAGTTCACTGACAGCTTAAAAGTGTCTGTTCTCTTAGAAGCAAATGCCATTGGACTCTAAGCTATGTTCAGGCTTACTTTGATAAATACTTTGATAAATAGCTTAAATAGGCAGAGAAAAGTTTTTAACAATTAGTGGACCACCTTCCCCATGCTAGTCAAAGCTTTGTCATTCGCCTCTTATTTCCATTTTTTCCACATTCAGGGCTGAAGGAATAAAGCCCATTATACTTCAAGAAATGTATTTAGATTCCTTTTATGTTGTCTTCTTTAAATAGGATGTTATAGCACAGTATTATTGTAAAGCTGAGAATGATTCTCTTTCCTTTGAAGTTGAGATCTATTCTTCATTTTTATGTGCCTACAAGCTTCATGTTGCCCACTCTGCAAGATTCCTATGAAGATGGAGTGCATCTGCTTTTGCTAACTCTCTCATCATCTTCTGAAATGTAGAGTTGAATTTAACTTTGATATAAGAAGGCTCAGAGAAAAAATACTCTTTGCCATGGAATGTCCCAATAGCTTTTGCTATTATCCTTCTATTTACAGTCTGTGCTGCATTCTAGTTGACTCTTGAACTTTGTTGTTGTTGTTAATCTTTTTAAATTCTTTGTTATTGTAAGCATATGGGAGTGCTGATTCAGCCCCTGAGTGCTTCTCAAGTTGCCATTTGGTCTCAAAATGTGTAGAGTCTTGTTGATAAATAATGACACTTTGGATTATTTATCTTATATTATTTGGAATTCTAATTAAGAAGTGTTTCAAGTTAAATCCATTCCGAACCACGTGATGAATGTTCTTCTGTAAATAATTATGCCTTTAAAGCATAAAAATAATTTACATGTGCCCCTCCTCCAAATTTAAATCCATAGGAAATCTTTGATAAAATCCACCTTATGTTATCTCTGCAAGGAAAAAGTAATTTTAAAAAAATGAAGCCCTAAAGTTCATCTTTATGTCAACTGTCTATCACGAGGTAAATTTAAAAACAAATAGGAATGAATAGATTCTTTCTTTTCTTTTCTTTTCTTTTTTTTTTTTTCATGAGGAGTAAAATATTTTCTCTAATGACAATAGGGTTCAGTTCACAAACCCATGTTTTCATTTTTTTTAATCTCGTCCTGTGCTGTAGGGATATGGAAATCAATAGTTATAACAAGTGTCAGAGAGCAAGTTTCACATGCAAATAATGGCATTTCAGTGGTAAGTGGTTCAGTCACCAGTATGAAAACAACATTTCCTTACACCTCTCTACCATGTCATTTATTATTCTATATTAGTATATATGAAGTGTTATTTAATGCTCTTCAGTGATGTATATGTGGGTAAGTGGCACAATAAGCCAGAATAGACTGACAGACCTTGCTGTTCTTTCAGCTGAAAAGCCAAAGCTTGATGCAGTGTCCCTGAAGGGAGCAATCAAGAGATTTAAAGAACAACACAATGTACTAATTTTTACTTCCTGTCCCCAAATCATTATATTAAAATATGTGTTAAAAGGATATTAGGAGCACAGTCTTCAGAAGAACTCAGCTTGCAGTGTTGAATTAACATATAGATGAGCTGAAGTCTCGGATGAAGCAAAACCTAGATGGGTTATGCTGCTTTGTACATTAGCTCTATCAAAACACAACCTTATATACACATATTTTTGAGATGTTGCACAGGCAGTGAGAAAACCTAGCAGCAGGAAGAAGGGAAGGCATTCTCCTGTATTTCTGTGCTTCCTGTGTCTTACCAAAACATCCTTCAGACACATTTATGCAACTCTGCATCATACAACATGCCTTTCAAGTCGTACAGATTCATAACCTTAAACTGCTTTTGTTGCCACATGGAATAGTATTCAACCATTCCTAACATTTAGATACTCTTAGATACAATGTACGTTTTGAAAACTTTGGTAGAAATGCAAGTCATTACATGACTTATCCATGTTCAGCTGGAATATTACTCTGTATATCAGTAAGATAGGGCCTGGATATTACCTGGAAAATATAGCAGAAACTTCTTCAAGTTAAACAGAAATTACACAAAACCTACTTACTTATGAAAGCAGTAATATTATGTTTGCAGAATAAACAAATAATACAGTTGGGAAGTAGATAGGCTTGAATTATTGGCCAAACCTAGAAATGGGATTGTTGGGAAAAATGGTAGTTGGTCCTGTGAATAACATAAGCCTGAACTATATCTGGCAAAGTGGTTAAATAATGGTGTATATTTGCTTTGTTGCTACTGGTCTGGAGGGAGCAATTTGAGAAGCATAGGAAAAATGTGTAGATCTTTATGAATGTTTGCAACAATACTAAAAATAGTAGGGGCAAAGGTGGCTCTTTAGTGGAACTGGCATTGGTGTGAGGAGTTCATACTCATATGAAGTTTTGGTGGGTTTTTTGTAATTTGTGTTGTAGCTGCTAAGAACAGAACATCTTTTCACTCCAGTGTGGTCATTATTCAAGCATAGGAAAGGAACCTTCACAGAAAGGTTTTCTCCTACTTGGCTGTTGTCTATTCTATTGCAGTCCAGATATAAGCACAGAGCTGTGGACTTTTGCCCAAGAGGAAGATTGAACCTGAATACTATCCAGAAAGGAAATACAAGAGAGGAATAATTATTTTCTGAATAGTGTTTGCAGGGAGAAAGGATTTTTACCAGCTTCACAGCATCACAGTTAGTGTCAGAGAAGAATTATGAGGTCATTGATGGCAAAGTAAAGAATTATTAATGCTGAATAGTTCATAAATATTAATATTCACTTATAGTTTAAATTCTGTTCTTTGAGAATGTGTGTAAACCAACAAATATCTTTGCTGGTTCAAGACTAACCATTATGAGAGGGATCTGTTAACATCTTAGTGCAGGTAATTAGTGCTGTTTGCAAGATTCTTACTGAAGTCTGAACAGTCTCTTGATAGAGGAGAACCTATTTACTTGCATTTACTTTACTTTGTTAGCACCAGGGAAGCAAACATGTCTTGGAAACCATCACTGTTTCTCTTCTCTTTTCTCATCATTGTGACTGTATTATGATATAATGAAAAATCAGTGCTTTCTGACTTTACTTTTTACTTAATAGTTACAAATGCAAAATGAGTAATGGAAAAAGCCAATGTTTATTTGCTTTTTTTTTTTTTTCTTTTTAAAAAAATATTTATCACACATCAAGGATTTCAAATATCTCTGTGAATGGGTTGGTTCACATTCATGAAGCTGCATTTATCTCTGATAAAATAAGTGCTCATAAAAATATTGGCAAATTAAAGAAAAATAGGAAAAAAGTAGCAGAAATTTGTGTAAATGGTATTAAGAGTGTGTGAATGAGATGCTGTTCTGACCAAAGTTCTGGACATCAATTGCACTGACATGATTTATCTGAATTTTAGGTGAGAGCTTTTTTGTAGGCTTTTCCATATTTAGCTTGCCCTGTAGGTATGAGGTGTTTGTTCCATGAGAAACAATAGCAACCAGAAGTGGAAATTACTGCCAGCTCATCAAATGCAATTGAATAATAATGAAAGCTAATACAAGACAACATTCAAGGTTATTTTTAAATCTTTGTAAAGGTCAATGTATTCAATGGCATTCAATTCCAACTCCTGAAAGAGCTGTTCTGTTTAAATATGTTGCCCTTGTTGTTTAGGAAATAAGAAGTCCTTACTGAGAAGGGTAAACAGGACAAAGCTATGTCTGTGACGTCTCATCACATAATTTAGGAAAACAATTTCATAAGTATCAAACATTAATGGTTACTTTCAGTCTCAGGAACTTGTGTGTTTTTTCCCCTCCACCTCAAGTTGCTAAGTTCATTGCCAAAGAGCAAAGTGCCTCTGTTGTGGATATTTTCTACCCTGAGTAGCCATGGAAAACAAACACTGCCTTGTGGTCCTAACTGGTCTAACCTCTGAGAGCTCTGAAGAAGTCATTAAGTAATCATTTGACCACTGTAAAAATGTTGTCATATGAATGTTTTCATGTTAATGGTCATTTGTAATTGTGATTTCTGCCCTCAACACTTTTTGTTGTTGAGCTGGCAACAGGAGGAAAAAAATACAAACCAGCAATACTCAGAATTGGAGAAGTGAGAAGTAACAGGAGGGTAAACCAAACAGACCCAAAGCATCAGAATGGAGGTATTGACTTTGTATAGCCAGAGGTGTGCACACTATCTCCTTTATGTTATTAATTGTTAATATTACGTGTGGGCTGTCAATATTATATAGAAAATTCTGCAAATGTGTGCCAGAGGAGAAAATGACAGTGTGGACCTTCACGCAAATGAAGAGTCCCCCCCAAGCCAGATGCCATGGGGTATCACAACATCTGTATCAATGGACAGAATTGTAGCACATTGCTGTAAGTGAGATGCTGGCTGGGTAGGTGATCATACAGCCAAGAAACAGGAGTATAGATATGGGACTCCATAGATTTTAACTTTAGAAATATTATTCTCAAGCGTGATCTATTGTCTTGAAAGTATTCAAATAAGTGAATAAAATTCTCTAGGACTGTTGAACAGAGCTAACTTATAAATGGGTTCAAAATACACTTCTTTGCTTTTAGAATTCTTGGAATTCACACAAATGGGTATTTGCTTTTCTGAATATTATTTTGAATGCATTTCTCTATATTGCTCTCTCCTGGCTTTCTAAAGTACACATGCACTGAGACCACTAAACTAATGCTAAAAATTGCTGAATAGCTTTTTTCCCTGATTTGTGGATAACTCTCTGCTGTTTTGTTTTCCCTTTGTTTTTGTGAGCTCCCGTGTTTTAAAAGAGAGTAAGTGGATTTGTGAGGAACAGTCTTCTGCAATTTGATTGGTGTTTGAAAGCATTCCGTTCCTTTAAGAGGAGCCTTGAGAAAGTTAGTGAAAAGATCAGGCCAGGCTGAGAGAGTTATATTAAAAATGAAACTGCCAGCAGAAGGATCAATTCAGAATCTAATTAATCCAAGGATTTTTGGATGAGAAGTGAATGAGAAGTTAAGACAACATTTAAGAACCAAGATGCCCCAAAAGCTAAGTCGTTGCATCTTTTGGTCATGTTGTACCCAACCTTAGGTGTAACCTTAGATTATACCCAAATATTTCAAATTGAAGATACACAAACAATAATGAACAGGTAACAAGAATTTATATGGAAACCCAAGGGGAAAAATGAGTACAAATGCTATAAAAAATGGCCACTGAAATTTAACTACAAAGTCAGAAATTTAAACCGAAACTCCTGCATCCCTTATGAGCTTATATACTATTGAAAACCCTTCCTCTTTTCCCCTTACATCCTTTTGCTTATTCAGGGGCCCTGGGAAGAGTTGAGATCCTGCTCCTGACTTTGTCTGTGTTCAGGTGTTCCCATGTCAAGTCCATTGATCTCTGCAGAGTTCCTTCAGATATGAAATTTGCTAGGGTGTCATTTTTTGTCAGTTTAGCAAAGTGTGTTATTGATCATGAAAAACATTATGAAAACCTCCAAGTTACTTATCAGTTCAATGATTAACTCAGCTTGGCCAGTTATATCAAAAATGCTCAGGAGAAATTTCTTACCAGAATTGGTCATGTCTATGGTAATGGCAGTCTCTTCCTCATGTCTATGGTAATGGCAGTCTCTTCCTCAAGCTCATGTTCAAGTTTTTTTAAGATACTGCTCCATAAAAGCTGATCCCATCTTGAACATAGCTGTGCAAAAAACAGTGTCTTAAAATTTAGCCCAAAACCCAGGAAAACTGTAATGAATGAAAATACAGTTTTGCTGGTTCCATTTATGACTTGAAGTGGGGCTGCCTTCTGAGTGCTTGGATCAGCTACATCAGACATGGTGCCTCTTGGCAGAAGCCTTTGTGGTGGAGGTCTTTACTTCTTTATTATTTTTTTCCCATTTCTGTCAGTTATTACAACTTCAAATTAATAGGTATGTGGAGGTCTGCAGTTTCAGTAACAATGCACAGATACCAAAGCTGCATTTACTCTGAGATTTAGAGTTAAATTAGCAGCTGTCTCTGGTAACTAATGCTGGAAGGGATGCTGGGTGTGCCACCCTCTGCCATGTAGAACTCCATGCTGAAGTGGAAAGAAGAGTGCTAGAGGTTGTTTTAGAACTGATGTGATTCCATTGATTGCAATAAAATGATTATTGCCAATAATTACCTTGGGTGCTAGGAGAATTTGGTACAGCATTTTTTCCATATTTCTTTGTAGATTTCTTCCTGTATCAAGTAGAGATGTGTGAAATAACATCATGTCCTTAGAACTTACCAGTCAAGAGTAAAGTATTTACAACATGTCTCTGAACAACACTGTATGGATGATGGAGCACTTCTAAAAGAATATCTGTGAAGGAAATAAACCCATTAATTGAACAGAATTATTGCACACCAAAGCTACATGTTTGAGAGGTCTCTACAGTATTCAAATAACTATTGAACCATTTGGCACATCCCTAATAAAAGCTCTTATCCATTAGCCCCATTGGTGCGTGCTTAGGCAAATTAACTCTTTTATATGTAGATCTAAAGAAAATGGTGTGTTATAATTAAATGATTCTTTTGGGGGCAGTAAACCTCTCTTCAAACAGCTTGAATATTAGTGCAGTCGTTTTTCTTTCAGCCCTACTAATCACAGCAAATTTAGCTCGCACAGCCAGAGTCAGGGTGCATGTTACAGGATGTTCTGGCAGTGGCAATGAACAAATCCCATAAGTACTGGTGTTTGGTTTATAAAAGGATTTTATCTGAAGTTAATGTAAATTTATCTGGATTCTTGCTGTTTGTGAAATTGTGTTGCTGTTTTAAGATGTCTGGCACTTAAGATATGTGCAGGTTGGAGCCCACCCGATAGAAGCCCATCATGTGATTGACTTTGGGTTTAAATCAGATCTGGAGGATAAATGGCAATTGAAGTTGTCATGTTTGGAAAAAACCCCACTGCCACTCCAAAGTCTCTCAAGTTTTTCTCCCTGATTTCTAAAGATCTTGAAACATATCTGACTTAGATGAGAATTTGAACACTTCTTAGGCTGGATGAAAAAGGCACCAGATACTGAAACATAATGGGACAGACCTGTAGCTGCCTAGATGAATATTTAGGCCAGAATTTCCTGATGTGAATACCAATTGCTGGGATCTGATACTTTGAACTATGCCTCATTTACTGAAAGTGCTGAATGCCTGTTTTCTGAAAACTGGGCTCTATGGACATGACCTGTTCTGACTTCTAGTTGTAAAACTAAATGTACCACATTTAAATGCTGTAATCTCTCGAGACTACACAAAGCTGCTTAAAAAAAACCCAAACCAAACCAAAACAAAAAAACCCCACAAAACCCAAAAAAACCCCTAAACATCTAAACATTTATCTTAAGACATTAGATTTTTGTCTAGTATATAGAGAGTAGTCTTTGTATTATTAAATTTAGATTTGGATTTCTACAGATATCAACTGGAATTAACAAGATGAAGGATGTATTCACACCTCCTTCCATTGTCAGTTTTGTGGGAGTGCTGCTGCTGAGTGGGGATGTTGTGACTGCTCTCAGACAGTTGCAATGCAGTTGGATGGCTACATCTAGCACAGTTCTCCATTGGCAAGTACATCATGTATTGGCAATGATCTCTTTTTTTGGCTTTGTTTTGTTTTTGGTGGGGGAAAAGAGCTTACAGAGACTGCAAATACCTTGGTTTGCCTTAAGATCCAACTCTGTCTGCATTTTCATGTTCTAGAAAGTGGTGGACTACTACATGAACCAGTGTCATTACCCAGATCTCTCTTTCCCCTTGGCTTTCTGAGCTACCTAGAAAAATGCCTTGGAGCTTTCACCTATGTAATGATTTCAGTATCTGACATCTGATTTCAGGAAACTTGGCTGTTATCAAAGTAGAATCATTTAAACAGGACTTTAGCTAGTGAGGAATATAAGCAGTCTTAAGAGTAAGATGTGAATAAAATATCCAACTTGTAATGGACACTGCAGTTTTGAATTCCAGTAAGCAAAGCAGATTGCTTTTTCAAAACATGTGCTGCAGGATATAAGAGTAAGCAGTTTATCTCACAGGACCACAAGTTGCCTTCAGTTTGCACATTCAGCTTCCATCAGTGGGAGTCCTAGTGTGCTCTGAGGGCATGATAGAGTCCAAACCTGACAAGTCTCTTAGTGGGAATAGTGTTCCAAATGAGACATCCGTTTTGCTTGGCACTGCTTTATATTGGAAATTAGGAAGCTTAAAGTGGCTAAATTCAGCATACATATGGATCTCTGGGGCTGTTGGTATGGTATGCATGCTTTCCATTATTTGTGATCACATTGTACTTCAGTAAAAAGATCAGGTACCATGTCCAGGCTAACAACTTGTTAGAAAAAAGCATGTGTCTGTTCTTTCCTTTAAGGTATCATAGCAGGCACCTCTAAGGCTCATACAGATTCCA
The DNA here is from genome assembly GCF_003957555.1 of Calypte anna. Classification (NCBI taxonomy): domain Eukaryota; kingdom Metazoa; phylum Chordata; class Aves; order Apodiformes; family Trochilidae; genus Calypte; species Calypte anna. The sequence goes on along the minus strand of NC_044255.1, from coordinate 19,358,327 downwards.
TGAAGGTCAGAAGAGACACCCCCTGCAATTACAGTGTCATGGGCTGGCAACATTAAGGGATGAAGTGTGATGAGAGCCTAAAGGGTGGCTGAGGTAGACCCCTTCTTCCACTGCAGTCAGTAAAATTATGGTGTTTTATCTACCGTATGATTTGGTCCCTAATTTAATACAATGTTAACTTCTTTCTAAGCCTTTTATGTGCCATACTGATGTTTCTGGTGCATTCTTACATTTCTGCCACTGTAGACTTTCAGGATTTTTATTCCCACCTAGGAATGTTTTTGTTTCTGCTGAGGCACTGATTAACACCATGCACTGATTTTAATTAACCTGCCTAGACTTTACAGAGGTGGAAAGAGACATGACTTTCTTGCAAGTAAACTTAGGAGGTGTTCCTTGTTCACTGATTTAATGAGATGAAAATTTATCCATTACGGATTTGGTGAAGGTTAGGAATTGCAGCAACATTGTTACTGGTCAGTAATTGATTTCAGTGCTCTGCATTTCTGAGGTCATCACTTCACTTCTTGGGAAAAGCAGCTTATCTACAGCTGGAATTCATAACCATTGCTTCAACTCTTAGCATCCATCATGTTGTTTAACCTTCAGGCTAGTTGCTCTATCGGTGGTGATGCCTAGTGTGCAAATGTGCTATTTTGTAATGCAGAGATAGTACCTCAAATGTCCTACCTTACAGATTACATTCAGTTTTCTAGAAGGTGAAGCATTATTTTCCACAATTCTCCTGGGATATATAAAAAGCCTATTGAATCCTTAAAAGACTTGGTATTTAGTTTTCTAACCAATCTCTTGCTATTACCAGATACCAATGAAAATACACAATGTAATGCACACAAAAGAAATTCTGTTTCAGCATTATGTAAAAATTGCCGCTGGTCGATTTACTTTGAGGTGTTCTTTGAATGCCAAAATGACCCTTTGGCATCTCATGTAAGTCTTATTCATTTCCACATCCAGAAATATTTCCTGATGGTGGGTGGGCCAGACACTATCAGGATTCATGGGTGTCAAAATATTGGGTCACAAATCCCAGTTTAGAACAAATAATTTCAGACCCGAAGAAGGCTAGAAACATTCAGGATATTCAGAAGCAGAAAATAGTTTCTTTCTTTTTTCCCTCCTCCTCGTCCCCCAGAAGGAATAGTCACTGAGTTCTCATGGAAGTTCACAGCTGAGACTCTTGCAGAAACCAGGCTTTTCCAGTTCACATTGCACCAGAAGATGATGAAGAGCCACAGCAGTTTTAACTGTTCTTAAGGTGACTTTATATTCCATTTAAAAAGCAAGAAGCAGCTGCTTTTAAAGTGGCTGGAATTTTTCCAAAAGCTTGTGTCTCTATTTCAAATGGAGGTTTGTTGAAACTGAAACATGTGGAAACTGCTAGAATCTTTGACGAATTTTTCAGCATGATATGAAGGTACATTTTAAGGTCCTTGAAGTTAGATTCCCTACCATCTTGCTCTCAGCTCTCTGCTTTCCTAGTACCATTGATTCCTGCTGGGGGAATAATTGTTGCAGTGGTGGGGAAAGAGGGACTGAACTCTTAAAAATAGCTTCTCTGCAGTTCTACTCTTCAAGAGTAGTTCATATTTTGCCTTAACCTTGACACCCAAGAAATTTCACATGTGGTTTATTCTAAATGTGAAATTTTCCATGTGGGGAGTAATTTCAGCACAACTTTAGGCTTTAACTTCCTGCACTAATTACAAAAAGACTTTGCTAGCTTCCCATAAACTTTTTACTTATAAGCATTTTTCAGGGTAATTAAACTGCTTAAGTAATTGAGCTGATATTGTATATAGAATTATTTACAATATAATTAGGACCACTACAAGAAGAATGCAAGCAATTAGTGATTTAATCCTCCTAAAGAATGCTCTGATTTTTGAGTTTCAGGGGTTTTATGCTATTAATCCCTCCACACCTAACTTTGTAAGAGTGAAAGTAAAAGAATTATGTTTAAGATTATTCATGGAGCTAATCACAATTTGGGGAGCAGAATTGATTGATATTTGTATAGATTGCAAATCAGATATATTTTGCACACTATAGAGTGTTACCTTGTCTTTTAGCAAGTACTTGGGATTCCCAGTTTCCTCTTCTAGCTTAGACATTGATTCACTGTCTGGCCTTAGGTAATCTATAATCACACTTTGAAGTTTATGTGCCTGTAGCTACATTCAGATACTTAAATAAGTGACTTGACCACTGTCAAAAAAGCCAAGTAATTTGTGTAATATGGAGCACAACCCCAGTTCTACAAAAGCTATGGATATCTAATTCTATACTGATTAGTGCTCTTCACTTAAACATTTGCATAACTCTTAGTAGAAAGGGGCAACTGAGTGTCTAATTTGAAGCAATACATTGTCAATGCTCTGTCATTCCCTAAGCATATCTGTTTATTTGTGTGTGAAATATCTCCATTTCTGCCATATTTCTGATTCTAAAAAGATTGCTTTTTCTAGGACAGTCACCAGATAGAATTACAATTTCTGTTAAATGTGAGTAGAGAAAAGTTGATTAACTAATGAAATGATGCTATGGCAGCTATTAGCAAGAAAATTAAGAAAATTAAGCAATGGCTTCTTCAGCAAAAAAGTAGAAAGCAGCTACTTCTCTTTAATGAATAGCCTTCTGGAAAAGAAAGGCACCTGTATTGAATATCCAACTCCACAGCTCCCTTGCTCTTATCCTAAAAAAAAACCCCAGCATAGTAAGTTGTCAAAAATTTCTCCTGCAGACTAAGAAAAAAACAGTGAACCATTCTTATATTTCCATAGGAGGGGAGAGGGGTTAGAATATACATACCTTTAGAGCTACATAGATAATCTTGCACGTGCTTTTGGCTTGATCCTCAAGCTGAATAAGTGCCATAGACCAAAGGTGCTGGTGCAGACAGGTAGGATGTGTTTCTGAATTATTTCTGGAATGGAAATAATGACCATCCCTGTATGAACATCTTCCAGACAGAATATCTTCCAGCTCAGATTTTTCCAGGCTGAAGTAAGGAATTTATTTGTACTTTGATCAGACCTTTTCTCTTAGACATGACTTGATTTAATGCTATGTTTTGTGAACTAAGTTAAATGAAGTTTCCTGCACATTTAAAATTATGACCCTTTCTTTTGAATTGCTTCTGATGTTTAATCAGCAAATCAAGACATACTTCAATGCTAATTAGAGCTCAGTGGAAACATAGAAGGGTAATGGACATAGGACAGGCAATCATCTGAAAACTGAAAAAGCAATACATTACAGAATATGTTTATGGCACATTTGCATTTTCAGAAGGCAGATAGTTGTTTCTGCAGCATCAGTTAACAGGTTTAATAATTAGCTGCAGTATAATTAACCACTAAATAAAGGAAGTTGTAGTCTTGTTTCCTTGATAAGAGTTTTCATTGTTTCTGTATTCACAGTCTGAATCAACTATACCTTTGTTTTCAATTACTCCACTGGAGTGTATTTACATTTCCAAGCATGAATAACTTTTACAATGCTCAATATTATATTCTAGCTGTTTTGTATGATCTTCATGCCAGTTTCCATCACTGAAGTGTTCTTGGGCTGGCTTCAGAGTCATGTTAGCTCTTTGTACCTTTGGCCAGGCCAACCTGTCTAAAAGCCATTTGACTTCATGTACTTTGTGGCATTCACAATAACTGAGTGTCAAGCCCCCTCTATCTTTTCATAAGTCTTATAAAATGCAGGGTTTGGCAGTTCTAGATGGTTCTGAATCTTGGAGCTGCTGCTGCTTGTGCCCTTGGATTATTAGCTATGCATGGTTTTTGGTTGTTGGTTTTTTTTTCCTTTCTTTCTCCTAATTATTCATTAATTGTGTGATTACAACATTAAGCATGATGGACTGTACTAGGCTGGATGCCTTGCTGGGGTGATTAAATAATTTTTTTTTGGTGTGAATTTGACACATGATGCTGGAAGATGATATAGTGATTTAAGGGGCAGGGTAGAAATTACATGATTAGCAAGAGAAAACATTTATTAACTAATTAAAAATATTAATGAGTAAGTTCTAGTTTATGTGAAATTAATTCTTGATATAATTTGAGTCTTGTTTTAGCGAGTTTTAATAACTTCATTTCTCATCAAACCATCCACATTCAAGGAGAATCTGATGGCTATTAGCAATGTGAGACTTGTGTTAAATAAACAGGAGGAATTAATATGACATGAATGTAAATGTACTTCTGAATGAATTCCTATTTTGAAGTTAGTTCTCCAAGAATTTTGCTGGAATTCAGGATTGATGCTTTGCATTTACCTTATGTTGCAAAAAAGTTTTCTTTAGCAGATGTAAGGGCTCTGATGAAAGCAGCACCTGTTTTTTTCTGCTATCCAATAAAACTGGAATGACACTGTGTGAATCTAGGAGCTCTTCTAATCTGTGAGAAGTCAGAAGAAATTGTATTACAGTAATTGACTTCAGTAGGCTCGAGACGTTCCTTAACAATTCCGTGGGGCTTTAAGTATTTTTGCAGTCTATTTTAAGATGTGCACACTGGTGGAAGTAGTGCTTCTAATCAAAATGGGCTATATTTTATTCAGACCTTGGAGACCAAGTAGGTAGAGCTAATTGGCTTATAACTGACCTGCTTAAAGGATGTCAAAATTGGCTGTTGGCTGTTCCTTTATAACATTAGTTTGATTGACTAAGAGTCTGGCAGTAAGATATGAAATATTATGAACCCAATTCATTAAAATTGTCCCCATTTTAGATCATTACTTATTTTCAGAACAAATGGTTCATACTTACACTATAAAAGAAATATAGATATGTAAATTACTAACCCATCAGCCACCTCCTTCTCCTTCCATTCTCCTCCCTGGAATAAAATCTTCAGCTGATCATATGAAAATAAAGGGGGAGCAGTGGGACATAATCTTACCCATGCTACTATGCAAAATAAGTGTTTTGAAAAATATTTTTAAATACGACTAACATGGGCTTGATTTCCTTTATTTATTTTCAAGTTAGCTGGTTGCCTGACATGTGAGGACTGAACATGAGCAATGTGCATACAGATATATAATGACAGATCAGAATTCTGCCTCTCTTGCTTATTGGGAAGGGGTTTTGTTTATTTGGATAATAGTTTTATTTTACCTTTTCTAAATCTTTGACTTCTAGTCTGCTAAGAGTAGCTGCTCTTACTCAAGTGACTGATCTTACTATGCTGCCAGTAGGATTCAGTTTGGAATGTGGGATTATTAGGTGATGTAAGATACATAATTAGAGATGTAAGATACACATAGTGTTTGTTGTCTGAAGAAACTGCAGCTGGTGTTACCATGTGGGAGGACACTGTTTCAGTGTCTTGTATACACAGGTGTTTTGTACTTCTGTACATCTGCATTTGCTACCTGAGAACTAATTGGTGCTGAGGAAGATACTGCTCTGTGATCTGAAACTGAGTTGTTAGTCTAAAGTCAGGAGCTAAAGGATTAATTTAGTTTAAAAATTTTGTTGAAACTTGGTACCTTGATGTTATCCCACCTGTTTACTACAAGGAATAATACTCTTGCAGAGACAAAGTATTTTCTGCTAGTGGTTCTTTTCAGGTGCTGTTTATGGTAGAAGACATCTCTGTGGCCCTAAAAAAAAACTGGAGCTTGCTTAGAGCCACATTCCAACTGCTACACTTCCCAGTGTCCTTGGCCTTCTCCTGTCTCATGTCCTCGGCTTTATCCTTTACAAAACAGGATCACTCAACTCTACTAAAAAAATAACCACAGCCTTTCGGATGTTCCTGGTTTGGGTGCGCACTGCTGCTGCTGTGTTATACTTTCCAGAAGGGTATTCTTGTGTGTGCACACAGGTAACATTCATATCTTTTACATTCACCAGTTCTCAGGGAGTGTAATTCAAGGTACATCTAGGGTACATTCTAGGTACATCACAGAGTGTCTTGCAGAGCAGGCTATGTTGTTTGAAGGGTGTTTTACCCTCACCTTGTGCAATGGAACTCACAACACCAGCCTGCAATCTGTCCACATGTGGAAAACACTCCATACCTGCCTCTCCCTAGGCACAGGGAAACCTCCAGCAGTGTGGCCTGGGGTGCCTGAGCAGACCCTTGTGCATGGCACTCCAGCCCTCCTGCTTTATAAAGCTCCAAGGCTCCCCCTGCTCTGCCTGTATCTCCCCCACTGCAGGTGCAGTGACCTTCAGCCAAAGGCTTCTGGTTTTCTTTGTGCAGATTTGTTGCACAGACACAGCAAAAATGGAACCAAAACACATCTGTTGGCCACCTAAAACTGCATTACACGCCACACGTATGATTTACAGTGGTGATCTTCCACCTGCATTTGAGCTATACATTTTATCCCACACTTCAGGGTTTCTCATTAATATATAAAGTTGTCTGTTCTTTCTGGTGAATTGTAGAATGTCCTAGAGGGGTCCAATATAACTGAAATACTCGTTAGCTCTAATAGCAAGTGATGAAATTAGCATCTTTAGGCTGAAAAACTTAGCCCCTTTTTCTTTCTTTGCACATTAAATAGCTTTTTCAGATTCTGCATTTGAGCACAGAAGGCGCAGCATAATGAGTACCAGTCTTCTGCAAAAGGCAATGTGCTAGGGAGGATTTGCCTTTTGTGTTCTCGTGGGTTTTTTTGTTTTTGTTTTCTAACTTATGTTACATTGCAATTCCAAACAGAGCAAGTTTCAGAGATGCTACTAGATGCTTATGTTCATTTATGCATTCCTTAGCAAATACTTTGACAGTTGGTAAAGTGAGAATATCATTCTTTCATTGTTACTTGCTTCTTTCACATCTGTTATCCCACGCACAAAGTTAAAGTCACAGTTATGCTCGATTCCCACTCTTTGGGTTTCAAACTTCTTTCAGGATATAGTAAAGAAATAATAGTGTGGTTAAAAAGTCATGGTAATCTGAATTAAACCTGTGGTAGCAACCAAGAACCTGTTGCTTGTGTTCCATACTCTTTGTTAAAAGGCTTTAATATTGTTCTCTTCTGCAGCGACCAGTTTCAAAACAATGTTGCTGTAGGCAGCATTAAGTTGTGTCATTTTTAAAGAAGGAACAATATCTTGTGCTTCTCAGCATGCTCAGCCCTTCATTTTCCTTGGCATTGGCTGGAGATACCCTTAGTCTTGCACTGAGCTTTGCAGCAGTGCCCTGGGTGACAATGGAGGATTTGAGGCTTTAAACTGCCCCTTCTAGTGCCTAAAATAGTGACAGTTGTGACAACATCATAGGAGCAATGCATGATTCAGACCATCTGCTATGCACAGCTACTGAGCTTTTTGTATATAAATAAAAATACTGTTAACGAGTAGAAGTAGCTGTGATGAGGCTTTTTTATGAGCCTAGAAACACGTGTGCATATGACATCTAAAGGAAATCCAGTTAAAAGAAAGACCCAGGTTTTTGTGAATCATAATTTTTCAAGAATAAGATGTATAATAAGATATATAAGATTACATAAGATATATAATATAAGAAGCAGGAAGTCTTCATATATATTTAGTTCATCATTTATGGAAAGATGAACCATTTTAGATCCTTCTATTTCATCCAGTCTTTCCAGTGCTTTTCTTCTACTGGGTAAGATTTACATCTTTTGTCATCTTAGTGTACTAAGGGGTCCTTTTGTCACATTGTTAATAGCATAACAGTATTGGAGAGATGATTGAAAGTGTAGTGATTTGCCTTCGGTCTTCTGTCCCTCTAAAGGGCCCCTGCACAGCCTTTTAGTCTTTGTCAAATTTCTATTGTTTTCCAAGATATACATAGACTGAGGATTAAAACTCAGGTAAATTTCAATTATTTGCATTTTAGTCTCCCTTGACCCTTTCTTACTGTTTTGGGGGGCCTTGACATTAATCATTATCTGAGTTTCTCTCATCTTCTTTCTCTATATTGACCATTATTACTTTCAAATTCTGTGGAAACTCATTTATATTTTACCACCTTTTCTCCAGCACTCCATACATCCTGCCTTAACCAGGATGCCTAACCATCCTGCCTGTCCTGCTCATTTGTCCTATATATTTATGGATCGGAACCTGTCCTTTGCTGTACATTAAATCCCGAGCTAGCCTTGGCTGTGTCAATGTAATGAGAATTGTGTGAATTGTCTGGTGATTGGTGTTGGTAAGTTATCTTAGACTGATTTTTCAACTGTTTGCTGTTGGGTTAGTTTATCACTTTCCTGATGTGACATGGATAAGGGTGCCCCAAAGGCCACTACTTAGAGCATCCATTTCATTCTCTGAAGTGTGGGGCTCATCTGGATGCAGAGCTGCAAAGCTTTCCTCTTAGGTATGCATTTATGTTACAGGGTAGGACATATGTAGTAGGAAAAAAAAATGTTGAGGGAAGGCTTGTATTAATCTCCAGAGTGCAGGGAGATGTGGCCACTGGCAGAATGATACCAGAAGCGTATTTCAGAGCCCCAGGCTGTCTATCCCATTTGCAGAATAAGGAGAGGTTATAAATAGGGATGATGATGACCCAAACAGTTTCTGTATTGCTGCTTCCAGTGCAGGGTGTGAGTAGCATTGCTTTTCTGTTGCCTGATTGCCTCTTTTCAGGAAGAGCTGAGATTCTGCAGTCTTGGAAATGTCTCATACCTTCAAAATATGGAGGAAGATCTGAACTGAAATTTGAAATTTTGTTAATCATTAGGTTATCAAAGCTAAATTGCAAAGTTCCAAAGTGCAGTCAGCTGTAGCAAGAATTTAATTACAAGTCTTTTCTCAGTGTAGAATAAAACCCCATGAGTTAATCACACTTTTTTCATAGCTAGTAGACACATTTAATTTCATCCAAACTGACAACACATCAAAGCAAGTTTTTGCTGGTGTTCTACTTGAGTCCTTGACTGCCTCTTGTAAAACACACCACACTGCTGAGGTGCAAATAGTTTTCAACATGTTCTGTAACACTTCATGTACATTTTGAAGGAAAGTCAGGAGACTTGCAGAATAATGAGCTACAGTATCTCATCTTCAGCCAGCTCATAGTCAGAATAGCATCTGGTTTAAGTAACTGATTGGAAAAAGTGATGTAAGGTACTGTGCAGATATCTTCTGTTTCAGGCATTATTTGTCAGAAAAATTGTACAGTTCCCTGTGATGGAGCTATAACCAGATAATTTGCAATAGTAAGTGTTGTCCTTCCATATACGTTTTCTTTCTATGTTCTCTAAAGTTATCTTTCTTTAGGTTTAACTGTGGTGTGTAACACAGTAGTGAGTTACCATGCTACAACATTACTGAGCAGCTTAGATCTGAATTTGGAACTGAAACCATGTCTAACAGAAGCATTGGTACAATTCGGGTCATTGTTATGCAGTTACTGAGCTAATGTGAAGACTACCTGGTTTCCATGTGCTTTTGTGGGTGGATTTGGTAGACTGACACAAAAAACACTTTTATCTGAGATACCTTCTACAGCTACCCTATGATTGCATGAACTGGTTGTGGTTCACTGGTGCCTCGTAGTTGCCATCAGTGTTCAGTGCTGTCAGCATTTTGGCAAAAAGTTTGCAGTGTCCCTGGAAAGTGCTGTGGTGTGGGAGCCATCCTGCCATTGACCTGCACTGCAGATGCATGAAAATTGCTTCACCACCTGGTAATGAGACACATCTCTCCAATGACAGGCCTCCTGACCACCCCTGGCATAAGAATGTGTAAAATCTTCACTTAAAGTCTAGTAGTTCAGACAATTAATAAGAACTTTTCCTTGCATCTCATTGTCATTTTTATCTCTCTTGAAGACTGTTCTCTTTGTTTCTTAAATCCAAGTATTTTGCAGTTCCCTTCCTGGGCATTTCCTTTTCTTATCTCATGGTAATGATATGTAGAAGACGTTATCTGGCACACACTGTCTAATGATGTGGACTATCAACAGTAGACATAATCAGGCACTTCAAGGGATTCTTGGAATTTTCTAAAGATGAAATATTGGTGGAGGCTAGTTTTGTGATTTCTAGGTTAGAATGTTCAGTTTCTTCTCAGTCTCTTGCATGCTTCTTGTGCTGACAAAGTTCTCTGAAGAGCTCTGATGATCAGCATGAGTTGTCCTTCACTTTTATTCAGTGAGTGCATAGTGCTGGTTATTCAGTGTAGGAGTTGGGTTATTTCTTTGCTCTTGTGTGGACTCATCCAAGTGAGATCTATAAAATTTGATCTTGCTAAGGCCTGTGGGATGTTTTTATTTGATTATGACATCATGTTGTTGGTTATATTTTCTTTTCCCTCTTGTTCCACTGAAAGCATTTTCAAAAAGATACCTTCTCTTCATTGAGTTTTCCTAGCACTGGGATTTCTCAGCTGCTGAGTTGACTGTTTCTGTGGGAAGATGTTAGGGCAGGAATGGCACTGCTGCTCCACTCATTGCTGATCCCAGGCCCACTGGGGAAATGGCAGTGCTGAATACTTTTATCTTTGGGATGCCAAAAGGCTGCTTCTGTTGGATCTAAATCTCTCCTAAAGCAGCCTGACCTAAGCTTTCTTGGAGATGTAATATCAACTTTTGCAAGTAAAAGTGTATAACTTTCAATAAATCAAAGCATTTGTAAGCCAAAAAAGCCCCAGGGATTCACAGATCTTTTCAGAAAGATTTTGCTGGGGATTTTAAAAGACATCTTGTTCTTTTTACTCTCTGCTAAGGTTATCTAAAAAGTCTTGAGGAAATTACATTCAGCAGAGAATAGAGGGGAGGCAAAGGGGCCACCTACACAGATTCTGCTTTTGGGATGGTTATTTGTGTTATTTCATGTCAGTGAATCAAACTCTGTTCTTAACGAAACCCCAAGGTCAAGTAAATGTGGATTAATGGTGTCAAGCATCAGATGCAGCATCACAAGTGCTGCTTTCTAGAATCCATATGGCATTATGAGAACATTTCACTGATGCTGTGGACACAGAGGCTTTGGCAAACTCAGATGGCAGGTGCCCTTCTAAAATAATGGGCATGACAGCCTGTTTAGCATAAATGAGTAGAATTTGATAAGTAATTCTTCAATTTTTTATAAATATATTATTTTTTTTAGCCAGAAAAGAACATTTTTAAGACATCAGCTGAAAAAAGCATCCTTGAATACCTAATCCAAAGGCTAATTAGTCACACAAAATATGTTTACATCTAAATATAAAAGGCTCATTCTTAAAATCTAGATTTTTTTTCCTGACTTTAATAAAGACCTCAGGAAATCCACTCACTTCCAGCTTTTATATAGGACAATACAGAAGAACTTTCCTTAATTCTTCCAATTTGTCTACACAGTTTGTATAAACCAGGTATAACACTACAGGAATGGTGTCTGTACAGTACAGGGTAGGACATTTTTGGTTTTGATGCAGTTTTTTGCAGTGTGCTTGCATATCCAGTTTCCCCTCTCAAGGACAATCTATTTTACAGGCACATAAGTGGCTGAGAATATGTAAAAAAAAAAAAGAATGAGTATGAGATGTCTGGTGGGGAATTCTGATGCAGTTATTGCTACTTCACTACTGAAGCAAAAATCCTGTTTCAGACAAGCTTGAAATGGGCAGCAGTGTGTGTTTTCACTAGATAGTTGTAGAACAGTGCCATGTGTAAAATCTTCATGCCAGCATTGTATATGACTTGGGAAGATCAAGACCTGACAGTCTGGGGCACAATAATTTTCTCAGGAGAAGTCAATATAACATAGAGCAGCCTCAGATCTCTTCTACCAATGCATCAGAGGCAAAGGCAGACCAGAGGTATGGGACATCCTATGACTGTGTTTGCATTGCTCATTTTATTATATATATCTTACAGCTCATCATTGCTAATGGCATTAGCAGGCTTTATTTTAAGGATCTGTCCCACTGCCTTCAGGATCAGATCAAGACTAACGTGAAACTGCTGCAATGAAGCATGTATGATAAGAATCTTCACCTTTACTAACAAAGTTTATAAGGTCCTTTTCCTTCCCATTAGCCACTATTGATAACTCATTTTGTCTGATAATTACCATGTGTTGAAGTTATCAAAAGGGATATTTTATTCTATTACAGGTGTTATATCTGCTTCCCTTTGCTTAACCTTTGAATATCTATAATTAGATTTGGAAAGGGAGTTTAGTCCTTAAACTTATTTTTTAAATGACATTTTGCTATATTTCATTGAGTAGTTTGACCAGTTAAATCCTTCAAGGTAATGGGCTTCTGAACTTCTTTTTTTTCTTTTAAAAAGAAAACCTTTAAAATCCCTAAAAGTTTTCCTACAAATCTCAGTATGTTGGGGCTTTTTATTAAATGTGGCTGCAACTCTTCATCTTGATTTCCTTCTGTAAAATTAAATTACAGATATACAGTACTTTAACCAAATAAGCCCCCACGGCTTTATACTCTTCATCTTTCCATTTTTTTTTTTTTTTTTTTTTTTTTTTTAGGGACATCATTTAATCTATAGTGTCAGGATGCTGAGAATATCGATGAGACAGTGTGTGCATGAAAAATTCATGCTATAGTTCCCTGGAAGCATTGCATGGATAGAGAAAGCCTTTTTTTCTTTCCCTCATCCACCAGAATTTTACATTGAAAAATTGTCATTATCTAGGAAAAAAAAAAAATCTTTTTTGACTAGTCTCAAGCCCCAGTTCTGTGCATCAGGTGAGAAAAAAAATACAGCTGAGCAGTACTTGCTTCACTTTACTTTTCACCTGCTCAGTTAATCTTGTATTTATTTTCAGATTAAAATACCACTTTATTTTCTCTTGAATAGCAATCAAAAAGATTTCAGTCTGGTTTATGGTGTTCAATTATTTCAGTTTGAAATGCTTATGAAAATTTGAATTTTTTTTCTTTTTGCAAGCTGATCATACAAAAATATTGTGGGGTGCTAACTAATTTGATTTTTTATCTTTCTAATTTTAAGGATAAATTTATGAAAATGTCAGTAATTAAGACAGTTCTGAAGTTTTGAAGCTGTGGGCTCTCCCTTTGGGAAATGAAAGAATGAAAATATGTCAATTTCAGCACTCTCATACTCTTTAAAAGTTGCAATATTCTTGGTACCTAACCTGTGAATGCATATTGAAGTATTATTTTCCACTGGAATTAAATTAGATGGGGTTTTTTTCTTTGCTTTTTGTTTTCTACAAAGTTTATTTATGGATTCTTCTGCACTTCATCTGGAACTGCAACCATAATTTCTTTTCTTATTTTGCACAGTGGCAGGAAATATTTTGGCTCATAACCTATGAAGTCATCCTCGTTTTTAGAAAAAAATTTCCCTGCTGTCTGAGAAGTCAGATGGTGTCTGAAAGATTTCCAGATCTAACTCCTGTAGGCAGTTAAACTTTTTAAGCTATTCTTCTAAATAACAAACAAGGCTTTCTTTTCGTGGTACTGTGCTCAACAAAAAATAATGCAATTTAGAGTAAATAAGTGTTTTGTGAGTAAATGGACCTACAGGTCTAGGAATTTTTGGTGGAATTTCAATATAAAACCGAATCTCCTTGAAATTTCTGCAGAACTTGTCCAGAATTTTTCATTATCTGTTCTTCATTGCAAAACCTAGGAATTAAACACACATAGTGGGTTTTTTCCTCAGAATTAGGCTCATTCTAAGATTCAGATGAAGAACTGTTTCACACCTAGAGGTTGCTACATGGCACTTGCAGACGAGGTGCTGCTGCTGCTGCTTTAATCGTCTCCATCAGGCAGAGAACTTTTCCATGCTGCATTTCTCTGATGCAGTAAGAGGTGAAGTGGTGCCACCTCTCGGGGGCTGGAGAGCTTCCCAAACATTCAGTCTGGCAAAGTGTTGGGGGAGATGGAGCCCCAAGGGGATGAGAAGTGATGTTTGTGCACCAGTGTGTGTGGAAATACTCTTGTTTTTCTTGTATTGGCTGATGAATCGAAATTGTAAAGGAGGAACAGGGTTTTGGCAATTTCTACCATTATATCCCTGTTATTTTTGTGTCTTGTTTGATATTGATATTGATATTGATATTCTTGGCCCAGGTGGCCAAGAAGGCCAATGGCGTCCTGGCCTGTATCAGAAACAGCGTCACCAGCAGGTCCAGGGAGGTGATTCTGCCCCTGTACTCAGCGCTGGTTAGGCCACACCTCGAGTCCTGTGTCCAGTTCTGGGCCCCTCAGTTTAAGAAGGATGTAGAGGTCCTGGAACAGGTCCAAAGGAGGGCAACCAGGCTGGTGAAGGGACTCGAGCACAGGCCCTATGAGGAGAGGCTGAGAGAGCTGGGGCTGTTCAGCCTGAAGAAGAGGAGGCTCAGGGGAGACCTCATTGCTGTCTACAACTACCTGAAAGGAGGCTGTAGCGAGGTGGGAACTGGACTCTTTTCACAGACGACCTTCAACAAGACAAGAGGACACAGTCTTAAGTTGTGCCAGGGGAGGTTTAGGTTGGATATTAGAAAGAATTTCTTCACGGAGAGGGTGATTAGGCTATGGAATGGACTGCCCGGTGAGGTGGTGGATTCTCCGTCCCTGGAGACATTTAAAAAAAGACTGGATGTGGCACTCAGTGCCATGGTCTAGCAACTGCTCCGGTGGGTCAAGGGTTGGACTAGATGATCTCTGAGGTCCCTTCCAACCCGGCTAATTCTATGATTCTATGATTCTATGAAGAGGAAAATATCACTTATACTGTCCCTACTCACAGCAGGAAGCGATGCTATCCTACTCCATGGACTAGGTGACCTTTCAGGGTCTCCCAACCCAAACTGTTCTGTGATCCTATGAAACTCTTGGCTACTACGACTCAGCATTCCTATTTTGAAAGTCTGCTTTACCCTTACAAGGAAAGGCCTATGTTAGTTTACTCATGCTCTGGTCCTAAAGCTAAGCTGTTAAAATTTATGCACTTTTTCAAGCATAATGAGTCTTGCATAGATTTTCCACAAGTTTGAAAAGCATCTATCAATGACAAAGTAAATAAATATTCCTGACATCAGGCCTTACCAAAGCAGAGGACTGTAATCTGTACAAACTGCAGTTACTGATTGCCTTCCCCTCCAAATAATAAATAATTTACAGCTATCACATGTTCCTTCTACAGTTGAGTACGCAGGCAAAAAAAGAAACTATCTACATTTCATCATTAGGTTAATCAAGCCAGTGTATCAGTAACCTGCCGTGAAACTGATTGCTGAAGAGCAGGAGGAGTTGATGTCTGTGTTAACAAATGATTTTGAACCTTAAAGTTTTCTAATTTTATTTAATTCCAACTAAAGTTTCTAAAAACTTTATATTCTATTCTGTGAGAAGAAATAGTGTTTGAAAAGACTATGTGGGAACAAAATTTCAAAATATTAAAATACCAAAATTCCTTTTTCTTCTTTGTGTGCTTCCACTTGAAATAGGTGTCCTTGAACCTTGGAGAAAAGAGTGGCCTTAAAATCCAGTACCTTTGACTGAAGTGAGGTGCTGCATGACCTCGAGGCATCTTCTTGGCTGCAGAGCACAGAGGCAGCAACTCTGGAGAGCTGCTTATTGTAAAAAAAGGTTCTCTGAATTTTCAGTCTTCTTACCATTAAGCTGAGAGGAAAAATCCAACACCTGGTAAAACTGAGGCTCCTGATTTTCTAGTTAAAATGGAACAGTGTGAGCAAGGGGACCCAGACTCAAGAGTTCCAGATAGATACCAAAAAAGAGGAAAATGGGACCCAGTCCAGGTTAGTCTCCTAACTAACTAGGTGGATATGGCTGTTCTTGGATAATATTCCACCTGTATGAAAAATCTCTCTGTCCTGTTTTGACTATGAGAACTATTTTTAGACTAGTTCAATTTTAAATAATAGTTTGAGTGCTTATGTAGTGGAAATAAGGGATGTAAGCAGGAGAGCTAGAAAATACCACAGGTGAGTCTGAAAGTGTGAATGACAGTACAGGATTAGATTTATGTCTAGAAGTTGCACAGATACTTGTGGTTTGGAGGCACAGAATATAGAATACCAAAAGACTTTAGGGGTTTATGAAAATGTATGCACTATCCAAGCAACTTTAGAGTCATTTTACCCTAAAGTGTTTCAGTTTTTGATGCTGAAGATGGTAACTTCACATTTCTCTTGGAATTATCACCCTTCACTTATTCTGTAGTCATTTTTCTCACCTTCCTCAAGACACACCCTGTGGCCTCTTGTTCCCCTGTCTGCCTACAGGTTTTTTAGTTTGTTTTTTACTTTCTAGAGTTTTAAAGCCCTCAGGTTAAAAAGGATGAAGACAGATCTGAAATGCTCAGGAGAGTTCATATCCTGTCAAAATAGGAGCGAAAGTCTAACGGGGAAAAAAATATGGAAAAGCACAATGAATAGGATGTAAAGGCTTAAAGATGGACTGAAAAGAGACCTTCAAAAACAAATTTTCTCTTTGAGAAATATTCCATCAAAATATTCTTTCAGCTTCTTTTATCTCCTCTGTCTGCAGTGAATCATATTTTAAGACTGAAATCATCTCTTGAGCATACATAAACTCAGGAATGATCTGGGAACTAAACAGAGATGCAGAATTCTACTTTGAACCCTAGATATTTTGTTGATATTTTTCCCCAACTGGGCTAGATATGCTGGATTTTTTCTGGTTCATGGACACGGATAATTCTGGAGTACTGGGTAATAGATTTTGTTTTCTATGCTAGTGTTAATTCCTTGTGTATGTTGTGATGCTTTTAGGCTTTTCTCACTGTCATGTCACACCAGCATGCCTCATGTTTTATAAAACCTATAACACAGAATGCAAGACAATTACAGTATGATTGTTGAAAACACTGCATTTGCATAGGTAATCTTGTTTAATAGCAGTATTAAAACATGGAAAAAAGGACTGTTGCTTGAGGACAGGTGGGTGGAGACTAATGCTGCAAGAGTACAAGTGGGCAGTCTGTATCTTTTAATTATAGGAACAGGGATACTTTACCTATGTTGGAAGAGCTTAGACTGAGAACTGGATCTATAAGGTGCTTCCTTGCCCAACCTCCTCAGCATTTTTGTGTTCACAGAAGTGATTTATTATTGTTTTTATTGCAGATTAGATTATAATTGATTTAAGGGCTCTGCACATACATAGTAGTTTAAAATGGTGAATTTATTTTCTTATAGCTTAATAATGAATGGTTAGGCCTTGAATTCAGAGCTCATCCTGAAAATAAGCCCAGGTAAGATTTAAAAAAAAAAAAAAAAAAGGGGGGGGGAAACAACCCAGTCAAAAAGCACAAGATATCTTTTCTTATTTTCTCCTTTACTCCTTTACTTAAGGAGACAATGGTAAAATGCTGTGATTAAAGAAATGCCAAGAAGAGGAATTAATGATCCTGATAAATTCCCCTTTCTAATTGTTGGTTAGATGATATTTGCTAAAACAGCCTCAGTTAATGGGATAGGAAGCACTGGATTTCTCAGCATGCAGGAAATGGGAAGTCACAAATATTTATTGGGTCAATTGCTGGATTTGCATTCAAATAAGGGTGAAATTGCTTTAATTGCCTGACTTATTGAATCTGACTTTTTTATTTATGAAAGTTTCTGAATTTCTCAGCATTGCTGTCATCAGTCTGAGCACACAGGATGTGTTGGTGACAGCAGGGCAGGGTGCCTCTCCTTTCTGTTTCAGTGCATCCATCAGTACCCTCAGCTGTGCTGCTGGAGTGTGCCTGGGCAGGCTGGGTACCACTGGTCCCTCTGGCAATACCTCTCAGAGCATCAGCAATCTCTATGTGCAAGTAGAAAATCTGAGAGAAAAACAGAACAGAATGGGATCTCTTCACAAATTTCTTTTTTTTTCTCTGAAGTAGCTCACGTTTTCACCTCACATTTGGATTCCTTTAGCAGTTTTTTCAGGATTTCTTCACCAACACAATGTTACTTGTACCTGATTTTATATATCCAAAAGGAGACCTTACTACACGAGGCACCCAGCAACAGTAGGCAGGAAAATTTCCCTGGTGTGTAAATTAAACCTTCAAGCCAGTAGATGTCTGCTCTAATGGGGGAGTCATTTTTCCAGCCTTTTAAGAAGACCAGCCCTGGAGTGGCCGTATCCTTAGCTCTGGCAGTGAGGATCAGCACCGTGGATCAAAGAAATTCATGTACCCAGACAATTCTCCCAATATTGCCTTAAAGTGTTACAGTTTGAGGCCATGTTGCTCAGGAAGGTAGAAGAGAAATCTTTCTGCAATATTACATTGATTCTCCATGCTACATGCTGGTGCACTTCAATCATTTTTTTTTTTCCCCTCAAGTGATCACTGATTAATCTAAAACCTGTGAAATTACGTTGTTTGAACCAGGAATTAAAAATTTCCAGCAATTAAAAACAAAGAAACAAACCAAAACAGCCACCAGCATTAGAAAGTGATTAAACGTGACAACAACTGAGATGCTGAAATTAGTTGTCCTCGTTCCAAGGTGTTTGTAACCACTATGATGTTTTTGAAGCTATTAAATGATAGTTAAACTGTGTTATTATTTGTAAAGCAGCTAGTTTTGTATCCTGGGCCCTCTGACTGAATGTCTTGCTCAGCAGGAGGCTGGAAGATATCAAGGCTAATCATTGTCATTTTACTGTACAAGAGGCAATTTTAGAAAATGATTGCTTAAATTATAAGATTCAAACAAAGACAAGGCTCTGCAGCTGGGAACTTTGTTCTTTTCTGTCATTGAAAAATGCCTCTCTTTTAGACTCTTTGAACTTTAAGGTGGTTTCACTACTAGTAGCCTAAATATAGTTAGGAAATCTAACACTTTGCATATTTAATAATTTTTCTCGAAGCACTAGGCTAGCTTTGAGTTGCCTGTGAAAAGGGCACTGTGCAAATGGTGAGCCTGATTCTCTCCTGAATTGCTCTGGCTTGACTCCAGAACAACTGTGCTACAATCAATAAGGTGACACTTCTGTAAATTTAAAATAATATAGAAGAAAATACAATGTGATGAATCTAAGATTTTATGTGACAGTTTATATGACAGTTTGCTTATAGCTAGCACAGTTCTAGTAGTGTAGACTTTAATCATTATCCCTCCTTATGCAGATGAAATCTGTTTTACTTCTGCTACATACTATCTGAAAAGCCTTAGGATGCTACCTACCATAACCTCATTTTACTATTTATTGTGTTGCAACATGTATTCTTATAAAGAATATTTTTAATTTTTGCATGTTTTGCTCCAATCCCATTACCTTTCTTTTTTTTTTTCCTATGTGACTTGCTTAAAATATTCATTAGGCACTTAGTTCATTCAGATAATTTTAATTATTTTGTTACTTTCTCTACTGACTTGCCTTTCACTCTTAGCAAAATGTCACCTCTGGCTGGATCTATTGCTTTTTCTAG
Source organism: Calypte anna (assembly GCF_003957555.1). Taxonomy (NCBI): domain Eukaryota; kingdom Metazoa; phylum Chordata; class Aves; order Apodiformes; family Trochilidae; genus Calypte; species Calypte anna. The sequence goes on along the minus strand of NC_044255.1, from coordinate 19,338,987 downwards.
GAGATGAAAAAAAGTGTTCAAAATATGTGATAGTTCCAATGTCCCAGTGTCTCCTATTCTGTTGGCATTTTCCCCTCAGCAGCAGAGGTAAATACATTACTCATTTTTATGTGATAGCATTTTACACCCACATTGCAGATTATGAATGCAAGGTGCAACACAGCAAGAAATAGGCCTACAATAAACTGGGAGTCTGATAGAAAGGAGTTGCTGAAATCTGGGTTCTACCACAGCTCCTTAATTCACTTCAACCAGGGCTTTCTTTTCAAATGCTGTTGGTGTGAGAGATCTGTCTTATTGAGAGGGGCAGCATTGCTCACTGCCTGCTAGTGAAACTGGGATGAAATCCAAGGAGTCACATGAGGAACACAGAAAAATAATTTAGCTTGATATTAAATTTCACCATTTCCCCCTTTTCTTCCACCCTAACTTCTACTTGGTCATCTGTGCTCTCTAAAAGTGATTTCTGCTGCTGTTACCAGTAGGTGCATGTGAAACAGCTTGGTGTCATTAGATCCCCTGTTAGGAATCACTGAGGATTCATACACCCAGCAGGTGACAGATTTGAGAAAGGACTCCATGCAGAACACTGCAGCTGTGCACAGGGAAGAGTCTGACAGAGAAGCAGGGAGGTTCAAACAACTACTAAAGCTGCTAGAGGGGAAAGTTTAATGACAAGTTGCTATGACATTTATGACCAGATTGATTATGAAGACCAAATAAATCTATGGTATATTTCAAGGGTGTTACTGTACGACCATCTGATATAGGTGTTGCCATGGTAAGTACAGATTTTCTATTAACCAGGAAGGTGAATAGTCTCATAAACCCCATAAAACTTGTTAGTGGATAAACAGCATATGAGAAGAACCTCTATTGACCCTTATGGAAATTTAATATTCTCAAACAATGCTGTAAAGATTTTTCCCTTGTTTTTTTTTAAAAAACAGTCTGTGGTACTGTCAAATAAAAATGTACCATTTCTGGTATCCCCCAGGTTTTGAATAACAGTTTAGACAGATTGGAAAAATCATCACTGAGCTAAAAATAGTTCTGTGGGGGCAGGAGGGTGGGTAAGTAAGTTCCTGAATAATGTTGAGTAGGACTTGCTCTAAAGCTTTGATACTCATTAAGGTTAAGAACTTCAGCATTACAAACAGCATAAAAAGCTGCTTATTACTTGATCATTTAGTTTGTGGGAAATATTTAAGGAGACTAGAAAAGCAGTAAAAAAGTGGTATTGTTAATGCAGTCTGAAGAAAGCAAAGAAAATCTTATCAAGGGTTAAATGATGGCACATGCATGCTTCATTCTCTCTCACCCTTTGCTGTATGTACACAGAGAAGTTTTCCCTTCATTACATATTGTATCCTCACAGAAACAATGCAAGGGTATAGGGGAGGGAAAAGCATTGTGGTGTTTTGCTTAGGCCCAAACGTGGAGTCACATACAAGTTGATGTGATGTGCTTGTTGGAGCACTACCCTGGGAATGTTGGTGATGTCTTCTGTATAATATAGTGCTGCTTTCTTTTACAGCAATTTTGGTTTCCAGTAGGAACACAATTTTTTTGCTAAACCCTATAATTTTATTATTTCTCACAGAGTATAAATTGGTCAGGAATTGATGATCTTGGGAAAGTCCAGTGGAATATAGAAAATGCATTGATATTCCACTGGGAAATAGTCTTGGTGGGAAAATCATCAGGTCAGATGCTGGCAGTCTAGAAGGGAGTGTGTTGCAGCTGTGGATGCATTAGTGGGTTAGACAGTGTATGTAATTTACACTAAGGAAAGGCAAAATCATCTTTCTCATTAATACCAGAGGATGTCTGCTTTGACTTTCTTTCCCCCTTTTTGGTACTGACAGCTCTGTCTCAGTGGCCACTGAGGATTTTGCAAGTTTGGTTGCTCAGACAGAATAACAGCTCCTCAGAGACAGAACAGTGGAGTAGTGACCATGTAGCATTCATTTAGGTCTGACTGTCCAGCCACAGGATTCCAAAGAACTGGAGTTATAGCTTTCTCTTTTCTGCATCAGGTGTAATTCTCCTAGCAACAATCTTCAGTCTTGTACATTTTTAATAGCAATTTATTTTATCCATATGCCAAGTGCCTGGTCTAATAATTAGCATTGTCTTGTATTCAGTTCATACCATATCTTTTTTTAATGCAGTATGTTCCTATCCACATATCTCCAAGCAATACCACAGGTGTTTCATTTAGACCTCTTTTAGCCCTTTGAACTACAGAGGTTCAGCTTGTTAGCCTGCTGCCTCACTTCTTATCAGTCACACTTGCTTCTCATTACTCCAGATGCACAGCTACCATAATTAGATTCTGTAATTTTAGGCATTCATAACACTGCTTTAGTCTATGCTCTGCTTTCGGAAGCATTTTAGACAAGCCATAAGACCAAACTAATTAAAATGTTCCACAGAGATTTTTTAAAGGCGAGTTATTGTAACTGCTAATTTGGCAAATTTGTGCACGCACAGATGTTAAGGGCAGAGAAGGCTGAGAGGACAGGTTAGTCACATCTCCTGTGTACTGGAGGTCACAGGATTTCACCCTATAATATTTGCTCTCAGTCTGTTATGTCTGATGGCTTCTAGAAGCTAAACCAGATATGGCTTTGAAGAGCTGGGTCTTTCCCCTCTCACGTATAAGCCACTCTTTCCACTCCTGGAAATTCTTCCCTCTCACCAAAGGCTATGCAGAAATCTTGAACTCTGTTCATCAGTACCAAGTAATCAAAACACACCTCAGAAACTACAAAGTGGGTGACTCACTGTATTCACAGCTGCAATGTCTAATTACTGAGTTTTTGAATATTGTTTTAAGATTTTAGATTTAAAATATTTTGAATAAATTTTTTTTAAAAATTAAACATTTTAAAATATTATTTTAATCTTAATTTGCCCAGTTTAGGTTCTACTATTTTTCACTGCATTATCTATTACTAACAGTCTCCTTCTAGGGATTTTCCTACCAAAGTTATAATCTCTGCTTTTATTTCCTTTCCTCAGCAGCTGCATTTTCCTCCTCCTATGAGTGTGTTGTCTTGTTCCTTTTCTCCAAGGACAGGAATATCTTGGTAAATGATGGGCTGATGCCTTTTCACATTGTACAGAAGATATCTGTAGATAGATTGCATGCAATATGGTCCTCTGTGGGCAAAGGAAATGGAACTGGAAGGCACCCTGTGAGGTTCTGCATTTCTGTAATGTATTTATAGAATCATTACTGCTTCTGTTTTAAAATGTGGCTTTGTGCAGAAGCATTTGCCACATACTCAGCAATATCTTTTGAGATGTAACTTGTCTTGTACTGTGTTTGTATGAAATGGGTAATTTTTAGATGAGAGCAATTTCATACATGGGAACCTTTGAATTTACTTCACTTACTGTAATATATTCAGCACTCTTCATTTTTCCATCGCTTTATTTAGTCTCTGCTTTGGAAACTAACAGTGTATTCCACCAACATAAGCATATTTCTCTGTCATTCACTTTTTTTAGAATTATCAAAAAAATTGAAGGTGTATTTTAAAGGAAACCTCAATTACTGAAACCTCTAAAGGCAGCAAGTAGTAATATATATGGGACAAGTGTAGGATAATATTTTTTAAAAATATTAATTGCTATAAATATTTACATAAATAACTATTACTCTTTCAGAACCCAAACCAGTACATTTCCCTTCCTACCTCTCTAATTGAGTATTTGCAGTTGGATTTCCATAACTATCAGCAGCTGTTTGGGTAGCACAAGTGTTGACTTCTGTTTGGAGATAAAATCTTTGAAAGCTTCATCAGTTCTTTATATCTCTTGTTGGCAATTCCAAGACCCTCAGTATAAGTATAAGCCCCAGATTCACTAAGGCTCATTGGTTTTGTTCTTGTTAGTGGAACAATTGCTCCAGACTCAAGGGCTTTTGGATAACACACCTTCATATAGGCAAATATTTACAAGAAAGGAGGTATTGCTTTCATGTGGGGAATACTCTGTGCCCCTGGGTGTGCATGAAGACATACAAAGTGGTTTTTTGTGTGGTTTGTTTTTTTTTGGGGGGGAAGCAGGATGTTGTCTGGAGGAATCTTTCTGGAAAGAGATGTTTCTTTATCAACTGATCGTTGTGCTGAATCCATCATTTCTGCCTCAGGCATCTTGGGAAAAACAGAAGTGGACTGTGGCCAAGTCTGTAGATGCACCAGAGGAATCTCTTCCCTTAAGCCCCATGAAGAGATTGGTGTTGTGCTTACTGAAGAAACACACAGATTTTTATTGGATAAACAGGTGAGCCATACAGCAGTGTGGGAAGAGTGCTCCCAAGGGTTCCCATTGGCCGTGCTCTTCCTGTGTTTTCATGGGGTAGCATTTAGAGAAACTCTCAGACTACCTCTGTGGTTCCTATATGCTTAAGCAGTAATTAAATTGATGCATTTTTTTGTTGGCTACTTAATGGGCTGAAGTGCTCCATCCACACACTGTCCTCCCAGGAGCTGTCGACAGAGCAGATGGAGGAGACAGCAGCGTCTGGCAGCTTGGAGGCTATCCCACAAAAGATCAAGACAGGTAAATGCCTTGCTTCTGCTGCAGTTTGAACACTTTTAAGAGGATTTACAAATGGCAAAACAACACTTACTTGATTAAACACCTGAAATGCAAAGAGCGGGCAGTGACAGGGAAGTAGGCAGGAGGAACTGAGGCAGTGTGCTTTGGTACAGCAGGCCTCTAGACCCAGTAGAGAAGACCAAGCAGATGCTATTTGAAAACTGTCACAGCTGGTCTCTCCTTTTCATTTAGGTGGGGAAAACACAAAGGACCAAACACGTTCACCTTTCTCACAGAATCGGGTGACATGCAAGCCTTCAGCATTAACATTTTCCTTGCCAAAAAAATAAAGTGTTGGGGAAGATTTGCAGAACTACAGTTAGAAGGCACTTGTTCAAACGTAACCATGAAATATTTACAAACGCTTGTTTAGAAACCAAGAGAAGTAAAATGTCTGACATCCTTGTTTTGGAATTCGAGTACAAAATTTTTTTTTTTTTTTAGACCTTCATAGGTCTAAACCATTTATTATATATAAATATGTGTAAGTTCTGTAGACAAAATACTGTATTTCTATGGTATTTTCTGAAAACATATTGAAAATTCACTTTGAGCATTAAGCTAGAACCCTTACATGCAAAGAGAGATGCTTCCTCCAGCATTACAAGAAAGCAATTACCACCGTAAGCAATGGTGGTTGTACATCAAAAGACCTGAGATTAACTTGTTTCTGCTTAAGAAATTCTGTTCTGGAAGAAAGGGGAAACCCAGCCATAGTACTGAACTGTAGACTGAAAGGAAAACCTGCAATGCAATACAATTAATTCTGTGAAAAGCAGTAATTTTCTATTCATAGTGCAAATGTGTTTGGAAAATGACATGGCTACTTCTCAGTCTTTTGATTATCTATTATGTGAATTACTTTTTAAAATTCAACCCTTCAAGATTGTCTGATATTAAAGTTTTTTTATTATCTAAATGATTACAGATCATTGAAATTATATTTTCACCACAGTTTTTTAGTTCACTTTTATTGTTGACAGGGCCTTCCACCTTTGCTGCATCATCAGATATTCTTTGACTTCCACAAGTGAGACCTGATGAACTTTAAATAGAGACCTTAGGGAAAATAAGACTTTCTGTTATCACTGGATTTAACTTAACCTTTTCCTTTCCCCCTCCTTTTTTTCGCTTTTACTATAGTGAGTTTGTAGGACATAATGGAAGTCCAAATTAACTCAATATTCTCAATATTTTAAAATATAGTTAGCATTTTTCATATTGCAGACAACATGTACCACAGTTTTTCTTGATAGATGTATGCACAGCCACAGAAGATCTGCTTAAATTTTTATATGAAACATCCACGCAAAGGGCTTTTTAAAGTTATTATTCATTTATACACTGGTATTAAGGAAGTCTCTGTCCTGGAACTTAATGAAATCTGAATTGAATTCTTGACTTTGCCACAGATTTCTTGTTTGTTTGTGTGAAGTTTCTAAATTTATATACCTGATACAAGTCCTGTTTGTCATTTAGCCTTTTCTTCATCGTTTTGGCTGTAAAATTCAAGCAAGAGAGATTGTCTCATTTGCAGTATGTGGTTCTTTTTTAGGATCATTTTCTTGCTTCTGAAACACAAATGCAGTATTTATTACAGTAGAGTTATTTCTATCAGAACAGTCAAAAATCCAAACCAGAGATTACATGTTTAATCTCCCTGGAGCCTTCTAACAGAGCATTTCTCTCCTGTCGAATCCAGAGATCTTTGCATTTTGATGTATACATTCTTCATGGTAAATTCAACAGTGAGAACCAGCTATTGTACAGCCTAGTAAGAAGATGGTGTTCAATAATCAATCTAGTACTGGGGCTAAAGAGTGAACAAAAAGAATTCTTGTGGTCCTTTCTTGTCCTGTGCCAATCTCTGTCTAAATATCCTATCATGGACTTTTTTATTGTTCTTCATAAAAAGGGAGGTCTAGTGTCCAAAACCTTCCTTTGTTTCCCTATGCACATTGAGAGTGTTGATTAAAGAGAAAATTTGGTCAATCTGATGGTTTCTTTAAGATTTGATGTCTTCTTCCCAGATTATCAAAATGTCAGTGGAATATCTTTCAGTCTGTTTTCTCTTTCTAATCAAGTCCTTACTTCCCTGCTGCCTTCTCAGGCTACAGTACCTTTTTTGTTCAGCTCCCTCTCAAAAATACAAAAGGAACTGTCCAGTTTTCTTCCTGCTGTGAATGAATGACAAAAACTCAAGATAGTTTTAAGCTGACTGTCCTGCTTTGCCAGTCTCTGAAATGTCATTGTCTGGGCAGCATGCTGGGCTCAGCTCAGAGTCCTGGTGCCAAGATTCCTAGTAGGAAAAAAAAAAAATGATTAATGAAGGAATGTGTTGTGTTTTTTTTATTATTATCCAAAATGAAGTTGACTGCATTTTATTTGTAAGGGATGTTCAAAGAATTAGGGTTTTATTTTTAATTCTTTATTTTCCTCTTTGCAGTGTTTTCTATTTAGTTTGTAGGCTAAATCACAGTGGATGCACAGTACCCACTCTAGTATATTGCTTTCAGACTGGTCTCCTTTTCTCTAACAGTCCTTGAAGTAGGAGAGTATTAACAGATACGAGTGAGGTTTCCTCATCTCACCCTGCATGACTGCAAGGCAGAAAATGATGTATTTTAGGGTTACAGCAATCCCTCTTTCAGGAATAGGCATGCCCAGAGACCCATTCTATCAGTGGAGCTGCTTCTTGCCCATCCCAGTGTAGATGGTGTGAGAGGCATTGATGTTCCTGTGCTCTGCCTCTGTGGCACTGATGTTTGATGCTCTGAGACTCTGGTCATGGCAGTGTTATTTCTCCACTCTTTAGTTTATATAGGGTTGGTTTTTTTCATATGTTGAGCTACAGCAGAAGGATGTGCTGCTGTGAATAGTATGTGTAATAAATAGGGGTTTAATGGAAGAAAAAAAATAAGGCAAAACCCATTAGACAAACCTTTCTCTTCCCCTCTTGCCTGTTCACAGTAGCAGTGTTTCAGGTCCAAAACACCTAAATGCTTCTCCCAACACCAGCTCATCAGTGTGTAGACCAGCTGTTACTGATTATCTCCTTCCTTGAAAGCTGTCAAATCCTGATGGCTTTTTTCCCCCACACCACTCCTAGTCCATATATCATTCTTCCACATGAATATATACTCTGTACAGCATGACATGGCACACTGAGGTTAGGTGGCAGCCAGTTCCTTCTGGCTTTTAGCTCTGATAATGGCTCAGTCCTTCTGATCCGGGGAAGCAAAACTTCCCTCCCTCCCCACCTTCTATATTTGCTTTCACATTGCAGTCACAATTTTCTTATGAACACCAAAAAAAAAGTACATATATCAAGATTTCTTTGAGTCTTTGCATATCAAGTCCATGAATCTTCTTGGTTACCTTACAATGTTAGGGCATTGCTTGTACAACTGCAGAATTTTCAGCTGCAGTTGAGATGGAAACAATTAAATGTCTTTCCTAGGGTGATTTTTTTCTTTTAGAACCATTTAAAAAATAACTTATTTTACAAAGGTAAGGAGCTATCTTACCTCCCATTCCACCTTCCTTTAGTAGCCCTCTGAAAAACACACCTGGGAGGCTGACAGGAAAATTGTCCACAGTAGCAAATAACAGGTTGAAATCTGACAGGTAGAAAATGTTCTTAGCTGTAGGTCATACTTCTAGCACTGGAGAAGTCTGGGAAAAGTCTACTTTTATTTCTATTAAAAAGATAGTCCCAACTTGGGTGATAACTGTAGGCACTGCATCATTTGGTTGAAGAGTAGACAGCTTGTTTGTTGTGAGTCTCTACTTGTAATTAAATTTCTGGCAACGAAGCACTGAGTTTGTGCTTACAATTAAAGAGAAGTTTCCTAGTTCAGCTGCTTTTTGTGCATCAACTTCACTGAATCTGCTCTTGGAATGGTTATCACAGAGGAAAATATTACTATGTTGGGGAAGTAAGTCTTGACTTCTTTTAAGCCATTGACATCAATTAGACCATTCTGGCCATATCCATCCCTGCTCTCCTTTTAACAAGTGGTTTCAAAAGCTGAGTGAATGAATGTGGTCTCTTATTATTATAAACTGTAGTTAAAAACCACCAGTTTTCTTTATAAAGAGAGTACCTTTTGGAGCTATTTGTGAAGTGCAGCTTTTTTTTAACCCTGGGTTGTAGGAACCACTGAATTCACCAAAAAACCAGAAATTACATCCATTTGTACCATCATTGCTTGTTTTGCTCAACTTTAAGTCTTTTTTTTCCCAGCGTTTTTGTTGCCTATTTTAACATACGTTTTGTTTACTCTGTACCAGCAACTGTACTATCTGTGAGAGTTGGACCTGGAATTTAAACTTTTTTAGGCAAGATTTGACATAATTTTGGAGAATTTAGGTGAATTTTCATGTTCTGCTGCTTGTCAGGGTAATGGTTCACCCACTGATTGAATGCACGTGTATTTCATCTAAGTTTTGTACTGATTTGCCTCATCTTGATTGTAATATCAAAACCAGATAATTAATTTGGGGAACTTTTTACTATGTAGCTATTATTGATATCTGTGTGGGTAAAAGTAAGGAAAACTTAAGGTATGTTACAAACCTCAAAGGAAGCATTCCAAATAGTCCCACAGTTCAGGAAAACAAAACAAAACAGCAAAGGAGGGCAAGCTCTGCAATATTTAGGGTTCTTTGGAATGCATGTGTTAGCTTAGAACCCTTTGACTGAGTTCATATTGGAAGACCATATAACTAAGATCTAGTCTGGATTAGCACATCAGTGTTCAAATATCCACTTAGACAAAAATTTGAGGCTGATAGAGCAATGGAAAAGAGAAGAATATTCCCAAATCAAGACAGAAATAAAAATGGTCTTCCTCCTGGAAAATGCTAGGTAGACTGCAGATTTATTGTGTTCATTTGGGTTTAAAAGCACAGGATGGATCCCTCCAGGTACCAGTGGATATTCTGTAGAAAAAAAAACCTCTGTAACATGGACTGGGAGGAATGTGAAGGGACCAGAACTCTGAGATCACAGCCTGTATAATCAGTGCCCTCAAAATAAGAATTGTTATGGAAAATGTAATAATGCTTTAGAATAAGCATGTCATAATGAGCAGACACGTTCTTGGTCAGAGAAGGGAATCTGTGAAGGTTAAAAATACAAGTATCAATCCAAAGATTCTAATTTTTGCACTTTGGAAGTGCCAGTTGATTTTCAAGTGGTTTGTGGAACTGGAGACACAACATTATTAAGTTAGCACAATTATCCTGAAAACACTTATGGACATGGATGACAAATACAGCTCTTAGGACTGTGATTGTGAGAAGAGAGTCAATGTTTCTGAAGTGTCTTCTTTAGTAGTACTTGAGCAACTGACATTGTTGAGTAATAAGACATCATCTCCAGACCATCAAGAATTAGTGAAGTAATTATTTCTTGCAGTCTAGTTCTGTACAGATATTCAGGGACTTCTGAGTGCAATCACATTGGAGATTGTAAGGAATGTGCCATGACTGTAACTGCTTGGCAGTGGGTTTATTTATGTAGGGTTTTTCAGGCAGATGTTGAAACACTTTGCCAGGCAGATGTGATGTTTATTCAGCTGAAGTGCCAGGCTGGCCAGAAGCCTTATGGCTGCAGCAGTACAGTTCTGAGCTTCAGATAATAAACTCTGCTTTTCTGCAGGCCTTATTAGCTTGGGCTCTGTGCCATGCTAACTGTGGCTCTGCTCTGGAGCTGACTTGTGCCCAGCTGGCTGGGAGTGCAAGGAGACTTCACATCAAACACAATGTAGACTTATCCACTATCTCTTACCCTCCCCAACAACCTAATCGAAAGCCTCATGAAGTTGAGTTTATTAATCTTTCAATCAAACCATGATAAAAGGTGGCATTACCCCCAGTTGCCCTGAGTTTAGGATGAGTTTGTCCTTACCATGTCACACTTTTCTGATATTTCTTCCTTGATATAATACTTCATCTCTTCCCTGTGATTACACCACTTTAAGTAGTTCGCCTGTGACTCTTTTAGATTTATTTTAACCTGCTTGCCTTAGTATGACTAATAAATTTGGAAAGTGCAGCTAGTTTTTACCAGATTGAACATAGGAACTGTGATCTCAAAGTTAGTTGCTAAAGCTTTTAAGAAAATAGGCAGCCAAGGTATAGTAGAGGAAGGAATGTTGGAAACTTAGCACTTCTCAGTGAAGTAATACTGGCACTAGTAGCTCAGTTTTCTGTGATTAGAGCATGAAGATAACCCCCCCAAAAAAACCCAAAACCAAGCAAAAACCAAACCAAGGCAAGCAAACAAAAAACAACAAACCAAAACCTGAACCAACAAAAAAACCCCATTATGATTTATTTGACCTGTAGTAATCCAACAAAGAAATTGAAAAACAGGCAAATTTTTGCTCTCCCCAAACCACTTAACTTTGTGAACTCTCAAGAGCTGAAGGCTAACTTTTACAAGACATTAATATGGAATAGAATGAATTTGAGGTTTTTTGCATCATTTAGTATGTTTTATGCAATATCTGCTTATTTCATTATGGTATTTTATGTCTTCTGGTAACTCTACTAGCTATAGGAATAATGAAAAGTGTGTTAGGACAGCGTGTTCAAACTTCTAGAAGAGTCACTTGCTATTGTTCTGTTCACCTTATTGGATGGTTGAAGCTGGTGAGGGTTAACAATATGATTATTTTGCTTGAAATCTTTAATTTTGCAAAATCTATTGCCAAGCAGAGTGTGTTTTGTGTAGTCTTTCTACTGATAAGACATAATTGATATCAAAATAGTGATCTACATAATAATGTAGATCACAGTGTTCTGACCCTAGCATTTAGGCAAAACTGGCCATTGTAAATTCCCTAACAAAATCTTCAATTTCCCAGTGCCTGCAGCTCCCGGAGGGCAAGGCACCACTACCCATTGTGACTTTTAGTTATCTCAGCCTTCCTCAAGTGTGAACTGGAAACCTGGAAGGGGTGGCCCAGCACTAACCATGCGAGTCAGCTCGTGCTCTGGATCAAGACCCATGAGTACAGTTTGACAAACTTTTGCCTGGAGTTAATGTTTATGGCTGGTTTTATAAGCTGCTGAAGCAGAGAACATATTCCTACACCCTGAAATATAATGGTGTCGGTGACTGCTGGTAGAATAAACTGCAGAACCTCTTCCCAACCTTTTGGATTAAGTAATAAAAGAAAATGATTAAGAGAGCAATTCCATCATTTTTCATTTGTTGAATAAAACACTTTTTTTTTTTCTTCCTGACTTGCTAACAGAGACAACCATGAAAATAAATGATTTGGCTTCACCCAAAATGATGGATAATCCTGCTTAGAAGAGCATGACCATGATAGACAGACATCTTCTGAAGGAAAAGGTAATAGAAAAGACTGACACTTTGATAGGCACCATGATGAACAAGCCCTCAGGGGCTGTGAGTTAATAGGTTAATAGATGTGCTCTAGCTCTCTCAACTCCTTCTATCTCTGTGCACCTTTTAGAGCTCCTTCAGCATTAAAAGAAATAATGGTATGAACAGAGGCCACAGATATATTTTTGAATGCAGCAATGTGCTCTTTTATTATGTGTGTATTTCTTAATATTGTATTGTAACACAAAATGAAACTACTTTCTTAAGTGAGATGTAGTGAATGTCCATTTTGCTCATCTCTTATTAGAACCTTTTATTCTTTTCTCTTCCATCTCTTAAACATTGCTTGCAGGTAATGTAACACCCTAAGCATATTGCACATGATGAGTTCAATGACCTGTGAAATATATTGTTAGAGTCTTGCTGAAGTTGACAATGGGGCACATTCTGAGGTTGACTAAACCAGAAGATAGCCCAAGTAGTGTCATTAACATGAAAAAAAGATATGGCTGACTTCTTGGTTGGCTGCTAAGAAACATGTTTCAATATTATGAAAATAAGAAACAAATTCATTCAAATGACTTTAAATTGCTTATAGATTTTCTATTTTTCTTCATTTTTCCCCTTATAACCCTGTAGATATCAATGGGTACTTTAGCATTTGTTGATGTGTTGGTGTTTTTTCTTATTAATGTCTGTTAAGTTAGGCTTTTGTAAGCCTCACCATCCTGGCCTACCAATTACACTCATATATACTCTACTAGATTTTAATGTCTTTTTCATTATGGAGTGTTTTGATTTGAACTAACATTTTCTTACCCAGTTTTCAAAACCAACTTGAAGAGTAAGTTTTGACAGGATTGAATAAATTTATAGCAAAATCATTCATGTAAGTCAAGCTAACATGAAAAATAGTAGCAAAAGTAAAAGAATAATGAGGTAAATAAATAAACAGGAGATCTGTAATGTTGGTAAAGCATGCTTTACAGCTAAAACAAAGTAAGATAATATATTTCAGATCAAAGGAACATGAAATATCAAGTTGGCCAAGTCTCTCTGAGACTATAACCAGAAGTCATAATGATATACATTTTATTATTTGTACTAGGAGATAATGTATGGTTCTGGATACAGGGTAGTGGAGGACAGATCAGCTCTGACATGCTGCATGACATTGGACATACAAAATCCTTCACTTCATCTTTTCCTTTACTTATTTTTCATGCTTCCAGGCATGGATCATCAATATATCTGTGTCTACACATGCCACATTTCTTTATAACCTTAAAAGGCAGTCGTATAATCCAAATAAGCTTAGGATGTGTATTTTGTAAACACTTGACAAATGTCCTTATTGATAGCTTTCTAGTCTGACTTCAGGATGGAGTCAAGCTAATAAAAAAATGTCAAGTTCATATAGAAAAGAAGCATACTTGAATATAGCTAGAAAAAGCAGTAACTGATGGGGAGAAGTCTAGGTCAACTATTCTTTTATATTCTTGCTTATTTAAATAAATTTTTCATTAAGTTGTAGCTATTGATTTCTCTTGATGTACAACAGTATTTCTAATTTTCAGTAGACTTTAACAAGGGTGTTATGCTGCTACTTAAAAGAACACACAGGTATTACATCAGTGAGTGTAACCTCAGGATTAGTAGAGATCAGGTTGGTTTACCCCACTCTCTGGTATACGAGGCTTTCTAGTGTATGACTGCAGATTGCTAAGCAGAAGCATTTTGAAGCTCAATTTCATACTATGGAAGAACATCCTTCAGGAATTACAAATCCCATTACCATGCTGGTCTTCAGCCTGACCTCTCTAGGCTAAGCAGCAGGTTATAAGTATGTGAAAAATAAGTCAGAACAAAATGTTTTACAGCACACAAATGTCCTTGTGTAGAGAATGTGAGGACACAGTACAGCTCAGAAAGGGTAGCAGAATTACTTTCTGTGCTTTTGGAAGTTATTCAGGTCCCAGGTGCTGAAGGTTAAGAACACAGCAGATTATGAAATTAAATCTGTTTTATTTCTTCTTGCAGCACACTGCATATTATTTAAAATCTGTGATTCTTAAAAATTAACCACTAGTTATGGGGGATGGTACCACACTTTATAGCTCCCACTCTAGGGAGCTTACAAGCTACATCAAATAGCACACCCTGAACAGAGCATGCAACAAAATGCTGTACAGATAACTTGATTGGAAGAAGATAATATAGAATTGAGCCTCAGGGATAGCATCCTTGCCTCATTTTATGTCTAGCAATGAACTGGTTAATTCTGCCATTCACTTGTAGAACCTGAAAACACTCATGTCAAGGAGCTATGCCAACTTGTATTATGTTAGCTAATGGTCTGTTTAAAGGAATAGGTATTTGAACTTCTGGAGTAAGTCGCAGAGCACTGTTGTGCCTTTGTTTTCCATTCTGAAAAATAAGAATGTTTCTAAGTTTCCTCTAAAAAATGCCTAAAAGATGCAGAGCAAGAGGGAGATGTTGCACTTCCACAGTGTTAGCTTGGATGCACTGGTATATGGGTCACCACTGTGGCCCAGGGTAAATGAAGGAAAATTTGATTGCAGCTCATTGCCTTTCAGCATGTGCTGGCTGTATGGCAGTGACAGTCCTGGCAGGCCCACTGGCAAAGGAAAGGAAATGGAGGGATTGATCCAGCCCTGTGATTTACTGCTGCCAGAAAATGCAGAGCTTAGAGATGCTTTTGGCTTTGCACATACACTCAGAGCTGTGTGAATTATCCACGTATGCTTCAAATGCAGACTCACTGAGAGTTTGTGCTTTGTTTGCTATGTTTAGCCTAATCGGTTTTTGACTGAGACTTGTAAGCTATAAAGACAATTCAAGTAATAATAGTAATGGGTTGCAGAGATCTGTATTTTTACAGCACAGTAGCATAAATGGAACCCATTGGAAACAAAAATGCTTTTGAAAGAAAACCCATTACACCTTTAGTCCAGAATATTTCCAAGATCACAGATTGTCCCTTTCTTTCGTTTATCATATGCCCTCAATACCAATTATTATTGTAGTTTGCTGTTACTTCCTACAGAAAAAGGCAGTTGACATTAAGCTATGTTCTAAAAAACTAGAGTGATCTGAATGTTAAATTAAGAGGCATGAATGCATGCACATATATCTGCTTTAACCATGAGGCAGATATTTCGAATGTATCAGAGAATTTTGTCATTTACGCATGAAAATTAATTCATAAATCTTTTTTTTATTTACAGCAGTCCTGACAGAGTTTATCAAAAATGAGTTGCCTTACAGAACTATCAGTAGCTTAATAAAAAGAATGTGATCTAATATTCATGACACAGGAGACAAATGTAAATGCCCAAGCAACTTCATCTTTTTATTGTTACAGAAATGTTGTTTTTTTCATAACTTTTCCTTGTAGATTTTGTTTTCTCATTTCATAACTGCTTTAACAAAAGAACTTTGCCATCAATTTTGCTATATTGCATTATTCATGTGGAAATATACACACCAAATTCAATGCACAGAGGAAAGAAATACAAAAGAATGTACTATATTATTATTCATATAAAAAACAAGAAAGCTTTCAAAATTGTGCTGTCCTGTTATATTTACATCCCAATGACATTCTTCAGCTGTGCAGTTCTTAACGTCCAAACACATCCTTCTGCCCTGTGGCTCACAGGAAATCTTTGTATCCAATCATTGAATCTTATTAATTCTATCACCTGATTTTACCCTGAGATTCAAGCAGCCAATGACTAATTTAAGGAAAAGATGATTCTTGCTCTCAGATCTGCCCCAAGTGCTACTTGTAATGGGAGTTATTAACTTATTAAAGAGGGATATGCAAATAAAATAATACTTTTGTTACAGGAATGATTTTCTCATGCTGGAGTCTCAAGAGTCTTGTTGAAAGCTGGTTTTATGCTGATAGCATCAGTTTAGAGCAAACTTGGGACAAAGCTTCCTTGGCTGAGCCCCATCAGCGCTCCTGCCTGAACCAAAGACTCTGCTCAGATTCCTGCCCTCATGTTCCTGCCATCCTGCTCTTTTCCTGATGACAGAGGAGCAAGCAGCAATGGACCCAAAGTAACTCTGAGATACCTCACTATCTCCCCTGTCTGGGTGCTTGGACGTTTACTGAAGTCTGTGTTGCACTACTGCATAATTTACATGGTGATGCTTAACATTTCCAGGCCAGATTCTCATTTGGTGATAAAATGGCATGGATGCAAGCTGGGCAGCTTTCCTGCACGTGATTTCCTTCCCTGGAGGGGTCATCATGGAGTTAGGGTTGCTGTTGGACTACAGAAGATGTAACATCAAGCTTTTCCAGTCATGACTAGAAAAAAAAGTGGTCAGCTCAGGTAGTGTTATCTTCTATTCAAAAGTAATTAGTGTCCTCAGTATTGCAGACGTACCATTTACTTACTTTCTAATTCAGTACTAAGCTAAGGACAAATTACTTTCCAGCAGAAGACATCAATGGTTTCATAGCAACCAGAACTACCTGAGAGCTTTTCTTTCATGCTAAATCCCATCAGAAAAGTGTCCAGAGAGGTGTTTTCTACCTCGTGTACCAACTAGGACTGACTGCTGCTGCATCCAAGCAGCAGAGCAGGTCTCTGAAATCTTCTTGTTCATACTGAGACCGAATTTTGAGAGGCCACCCACTTGTTCTGTCAAAAGTTGGGTGGTTTATTTTAACGACTTTCAACAGTTGCTTATATAAGACAGAAGGCTGTTTTAAGTGGGTTTTATAATCAGGTTTTTTCTTTTGTGTAAAGGCTTGATTTCATGCTCAGAAACTGTGAAATGAAAAGTTACTGAAAAAAATCCATCAATATTAACTGCACTCCTACAGAAACCAAATGGTAACCAATGCCAAGGTCTGATCCAATATATATAATTTGAAATGCAAGTAAAAACATCTAATTACTGCTTCTCATGGCTGTTGATGGTATTGCACCCTATAGATGTCTCTTCTTGCCACAAACTGAGCAAACACAAGCTGAGTTGCTTTTTACACTTGGGATCTCCTAGGGAAAAAGGGAACTCCTACACTAATAGTTTTCACTCAAGGCTGCTCAGGGCAGAATGCAGGGAAAAGCAGAGAAAGGTGGGAACCCATTCCAGTGTGAAACAACAACAGGTGATTCCTTTTGCTGGGAAGTATGGTGATACAAGGTTTTGTTTGCCTTGGCTCTGGCCTAAAGACAAGCATCAATTGCCAGTAGTTCCTCCATCTTTATAGTTGAGAGCCATGTCCCTCCAACTGTTGGGTGCAGTTTACTCAGCCTCAATAGGTCCACCACTGTATCAATGTCTGGTTTATTCCTCAGAAACAAGAGAGATCTTCAGATGCTTTGTATGCTTTTGAAATACATACATATTTTTCTCAGTACTCAATACAAATTAACTGTTTAGGTTTTATTGACTGCATCCCTACAAATGGTGGTAGTGTTTAGGCTGTTTTGGTGTTAATTTCATGAGCAAAAAATAAAAAAGATAAAGGGGCTTGCTGGCTTACCCTACTTCTGTTTTCACTTCTGTCAAAGGAGAGATATGGTCTCAATGCACAAATCAGAACACAAAATAAGAAATTTGTCTTTGTTAGGCCTTGTATGTGGACAGGAATAAGATTCAATTGATATGGAGTTGGTAAAATTAAATATTCCTACAAGGGAAAGCTGTTATTGGATTTCAGAAGAAAAGATTGATTTAAAAAAAAAAAACAGGCTGTCATATGAACAATCAAGTTTTTGTTTTGTTTTTTTTTTTTACAGCAAAGCTATAAAAATTCCAGTGACAAACTGAGTCACAATTTCTTCATGGAAGCAGGTTTCCAAAGCAACCTGAGAAGAATGAGACTGTTGCATAGGGTTGGAGTAGTGATGATCCTTTCTTTTACTGTACACCCGAATACATTTGCACATTACTTGACACTGCCAGAGCTTTTGTTGCTGTTTTAGCCATCATTTTTTTCAGTATGTGGCTCATTGTTTTTTTCTCTGAATGTGAACTTATCACTTTGAATTAAAGGGTAGGTTTCATACCTATACTATTGCTAAAACTTTGATTTCCTCACCTTCAGCTTCCCCCGGTTGTTACTGCCTGATAAAACAATCTTTGGCTACGCTCATGTAGGCTCTCAGTATGTGGATGTGCAGAAAATGATTTTCACCAAATAAAGCTTCTCATAGCAGCAGACTGGATGTGAGGTAATGGTGTTTGACCTTTGATTGTTTTCTGAATGCAGGCTGGAGCAATCCCTAATTCTTATGGTTTTGTTTGCTTGTTTAATCTGAATTAAATTTGGGGAGATAGATTTGGCCCACTTTGCTTTCATGAAACAATTATATTATTTGCTGTTCTAGGAATAAAACCAAGCATTTAAATCTTTGACTGGTGCCTGTGCCTAGCTACAAGAGCAGTTATAGATTATAAAAATAGACTAAAGATCTTAAAAAAATATTTTATAAGTGACACGTTTGCATATCCCAAATCACTCTACTTTTGATAAACTCAGAATAAAACATGAACTGTGACTGATAATCCATAAGAAATACATACAGGTGCTTAAGATTTCTAATGGAATTGAGGCATAAACATTGAAGAACTAACACTGATTATTGTAAGAATAAAAATATAACCATGGAAATCATAGAAATCATAGAAACACAGATCATTGCACAGATAGAGACCAATATAGCAAACCAATAAGCATAAGGATGCTTAAGGAAAAAGGTGATTATGCAAAGTAAAGGAAAACTTATGCTAGTATAAATTCATAAGATGAAGAACATGAGAATGCAAATATGCAAATGAACTTGAATATTGGTACTTTGACATGAAAAGATCATTCCCTCAGGCTGGTGTCCATCTGGTGCCCAGTGTGTCACACAAACCAAGGTCATTTTAACAAATGTGTGAGCACATTCACAGCTAACAAGATTTGTAAGCTGCATTGGCTTTTTTGTGTTTATGTTTATTTAATTGGCTATGTTCCATTAAAATTAAGTTGCGATTTCATAAGCTTCTGATTTTGTTCCACTTCTATGAATTTCCAGTAATTTTCTTTCCAGTAACTTTACATTTGGAGTACTTGTGGTGACTAGCAGGAGGAAAAACCTAACTGCTCATTATTTGAGTAAGTACTAGTAAGTGATAAGTGATTGTCAGTACTTAGGTCACCTTCAAAGTCTGTCTTCAGCTGTTGGGGAGCAGTATATTTATTTGGGCCACCCATTCAACATTTGGGATATCAGTAAGATAAGACCATTGCCATAACAGTAAGTGCAAAACCAAAGTTCTGTTATTACTGTATCAAGTTAAACTGAGTTTTTTTTTTCCTCCTCCATTTCTAGAGCTCTCCAAGAGATGATTTGTTGGAAGTCTATGCATTATTTTTAATATAAGAAGTCAATTTTTTTTTCAGTACTAAGGAAAACTATTGTAATGTGTGCATGTCTTCTACAGCTCACTCTGCCAGTCAGCCTACTCAGCTTTAAATCTGACCTATCATGACCAGCTTCCTTCAGCACATTGGCTTGCATTTAATGCCTCATCTCTTTTCCCTCATTATTTCAATGGCAGAATTTTCTCAGGTTTCATGATGGTAAAGATTTTGGATAAAAAATGAATTTAAAGTAGTGTGGTGATTTCCAAGTCCCTGTTACAGCTGAGAAGTGAAATACTGGGTATGTTCCTGCTCTCTGTGCTGTTATGTACAATGTACAAAGTAGAGGTTCAAGAAGGTTTGAGAGGGCAGAGAAAAGGCATTCAAGTGGAGAGTTACCGTAAGCTTATAAAAAAGAAAGTTAAGCATGTATAAACACCTTTCTGTGAGGAAAATAAGATGTACTAATCTACCAAAGAACCACATAGTGAGTACCAGTAGCAGGGAGCTAAAGCAAGGCAACTTCAAAACAGAAATAAAGCACATGCTGCTGTTTTTTGTTTCTGTTCCACAGAGAGAGTAATTAAACTCTGAAGCAGGCTACATTGCAGTAGAAAATGGTAAACCTCACCTCCAGAGGCTTCTAGATACAGTCTGTCTACTTTCTGAAAGTTATTTTTTGGATGAACACAAGTTATAGAGCCTCAATATCAGAGGTAATTGGATAGAATGTAAGTGTCTGTGAAACAAAAACTCAGTGTAGATGAACTAATCTCTTCCCGTGGTCCTTCACTGTATGAAAATATAGATCACATTACTGGAATGTGTTTGTTTCTTGTACTTAATTGTTTTTTCTTCAGTGCTCAAAAAATTTTAGTCACTTCAGCTTGCATCACTAACCTTTAAGAATTCAAAACAATGTTCTTTAGTGCTTGCTGAATTGTCACATACTGTATGTCTCTAAAGCCATCTACATCTGCAATTTCCAAGTCCTGATTAGTACCAGGAGCCCAGTCAAGGATGACAGAAGAGTGTTCAATTTTGTTGATCTCTACTACAATTGCAACAGTCAAAAGTTGCATAAGTGACATCCTTACAGCTTAAATCTGTTTAGGAAAGGCTGCTTGAAAACCTACTATATTGCAGGAATTATTGATGGAATATTGATGGATGGGTTGACTGCCAGAAAATTTCAAACATAAAACCTTTTTAGGGCACATTTCAGCCCAAAGACATAATCCACAAAGAACAGACTTTCTCTAGTGGGAATGTCCATGGACAGACCTTTCCCAAAACACTGGGTAAGAGACGCCACCAGGCAGTTGCACTCCCAGAGCAAGGTGTTCCCTTGACTCCAAGGACACTCTGAATATCTTGATATAAAGTTCTATGTTGTGCCTGAGCAAGTCATAAATTGCTATGAGATCGTATCAGCTGTGTGACAGCAAGAGTGCTCAGAATTGCTGGGGTGGGGTTGAGCCATACACTGGCTATGTACAGGATGCTCTGTCACAGAATTCAGAGGATTATGTTGTGAAAGGAGTGTCAGGTATTGTTGTATCACTGATTCAGTGCAAGAACATGTGCCAGTAACTTCTCCTTCCTCTATATGAAGAAATTTGTAAAATCTGTTCAAGGCGTATGCATTAGAAAATGATGTGATAGGGGCATTTTGCAAAACACTTTTAAACTTTATCATGTTTACCAGATCAACATCCAGTTCAGAGCTGCAATCATGCTCCCTCTGTTGAAGAGCATTAAGCTAATTCATTTTCATGTTGTGACCTGCAACATTCTGATTTACCTTATACTGTTCTGCTTGTTAATACAGACTGGACAAAACCATGAGAACTTCAGGTTATGTTAAGTGTCTGATTTATGATGCAGCATACCTCTGCAATGAGTGCACTGTTCAAATTAATTAATACCAGATCATTATCTTTAGATAGCAGACAGATGTTGAGGTTATGGTGTTTGTGAACCCTAAGTGCATTTTTTTTTCCTGTGCAGATCACAAGCAGTTGCTATATAAATTGAGGACCCAAGGTCTAGGCCTCCTGGCAGTCAATTGGTTTTGCAATTATCTTAGTAATAGTTCTCAATTATTATTCAGTAAAGGTCCTCTTTCCTCTGCTAATGGGTCATGGCACCCTCTGGGGATTCACAGACAGGTCAGTTCTCATTTTTCTCTTGTAAATGACTTGCCATCTGTGTGCCATGCAGGTTCATACAAGGCAGTTCTGAAAACATTGTTTGATAATATCAAAGTTGAAGGTTTGCACAAGATTGTGGAATTATTGTAAATATTGTAAAAGATGGGTTTGTTTCCTAAAATTTCTAAGGCTTTTAGTTAAATGTGGAAAGTTCAGTGGCAGTTTTCCTGAATACAATGATTAAAAATCCAAACTATTTTTATTTCCAACTAGATAATATGTATTCTACCTGCTTATCTCTAATTTAATTTAATTCATATATGTTTGGAGCACATATCGGAAATGCTTTTCCCTTGAAATTATTTGCCCTTAATGTTAATTTTCAGACAGATGTCTGCTGTCCTTTGCATATTTCCCAAGCTTTGGAATGTTTCAATATTTCCAAGTCCTTTATTTTTAAAGAATGTTGCAGGCTTTTAGTATGGTGTTTTGTTGTGTTGGTTTGGGGGTTTTGGTTTTTTCTTTGTTGTGGGTTGGTTTGGGGTTTTTTTGTTTGTTGTGGGTTGGTTGGGGGTTTTTTGTTTATTTGTTTGTTTCTGGGTTTTTTGCCAGTCAGTATAACTCTTGTATATGTTACTTCAATAATAATTTATTTTTTCATAGGTACAGATTAAATTCAAGATCTTCACCATTACAGGTGCTACTTTTTCTTTCTTTCTTCCTTCCCCCTCCACCCCACCCAAAGCAATAGTGATCATATATTGCAGACTATGTCTGCAGAAAAATACAGGCTTTGACTTTAATAGAAGCTATACTCCTACATAAGGTTGTTATACTGAATTGTCCTGCTGTGAGGAAAGTTACCACGTGTGTCCTTCTGGTTAGTTTTTCCCACAGCCTGATAATTTTGTATTTCTGTTAACTGCATAAGCTCAAACAAGCTTCAATGACACACACATCAGCTCCCTGCACCCACCTGTAGGATCAGGGGCTGCAGGAGGAGCCAGGCTGTCCACTTCCACGTCTCCAGCCATCCTCTGCTCAGTCCAGCCCTGGCACTCTCTAAATGATTGGATCATATGGATATATCCTGCCCTGCTCTTATCATGACTGATGTTACCCTTTGTGATGCCACTTGTCAGCCTCTCCTTCCTTTCAGTGCCACTTTTAGAAGGCTTTTAAAGTTAAGAAACCCTGATGCCATTTTTTCTGCTTCATCCTCCAGCTGACTTGCCTGCCTTTATTTCTGCCCCATTGTATTTATTTCTGCTGTATGATTGCCCAGGGGGAGGTTAAACTCTCAGCCAGAGCCATTAGACTTGCACCAAACTTCTTTATTCCTTTTACTACATCATGTTTATGTTGCAGGCAGGCTAACAGAGAGTAAAATGAAAAAGGTAACAAAACTGATAAAATAATCATTTTTTTTTTCTATTCTATTGTAATACCCATGCTGTAACTGGTGTTGTTTCATATAAAATTACCATATAAATTGTGCCATCCAAAGCTGCAACAGAAACAGCAACAGTACTTACAATAAATGGCAAATCCCTGTTAATTATTGATAGCCTAACAAACACACCATTATAAAGCATTCTTACTAATCATTATTAATAGTAACTCTATTACTATAGCATTTAGTATTCATTGTGTAAAGATCAGTTATGATTAACTGTTCTAAAAATGAATGGTCCACCTGAACATTTCTGTTTTCAGGGCCTATCCTATTGAAGGATTGGCTTTCCATATGGAAATGCCCTGTGCATTCAACAGGACAAAACGTGTCTATATCTAAAAAGCTACTAGAAGCACTGGCAGCCAGCCCTATAGATGGTATTTTCTTTTTTTCCACCTCTTTTATATTTTCAGACCTGTGCTTCAGGTGTGATTCAGATAATTCTGAATGCAGAATAGCAACAGAGATTTCTAGCAATGCAGACCTAATACCTACCCTCTTCGTTTCAGCTTTTAAGCCTGTAACCAGACTTTGGCTCATTTTTTGCTTGTTTCAGGTTTTCAGTGTCCTGGTAACTCCACTTTACCTCCTGTTAGGTGTCACACGCTGTGATTTCTGTTATGAAAGGCACAGAGGTGATCAGTCAGTGCCCACCAGTGCATGAGGAAAATGGTCCTGAGTATGTCACAAGCCTTGGGAGACCCATGGAGCTTTCCCAGTGACTTTAGCTGAACAGAGAGCAGTAGTATGATCACTGCATGCCAAGGTGAGACCTGTCCTCAGATGTGGTTGTATTTCAGACTGCTTTATTAGGGGGAGTTTAAAGCACACTGCCTGCAGGCAGCATTCTTGAGGAATCCAGAGTTTCTTGGCACAAAGTAATTTTGCATATGCACTTTTGGTTTGACAAGGGTTCTTCACTGTCTTTCCCCTACTGCCCACTTCAAAACTTAAAATAACTGATAAATCTCAGTATTTTTCCATGAAGTGCCAGTTCTTACCAGCTGTGGCTTTCCAAATACAGTGATGCACTATAAAGCAGCCAAGTGACTTGTAAAAAGATATAAGGTTTTGTGGCAAGGAGAATTTAGCATAATGATTCAACTACAAATATAAAACATAATTTAAAAGAAGGAAGAGAAGAAATTCAAAATGTATATAAATATGATCTGATATTTTAAAAGCTTCAATTTTTCAAATAACACCTTGCTTTGCTGTACATGTAGCATCTGAGACATACTAAACATTTTTTAACAGATAAGTAATGACTCCTTTAGTTGGTGGACACAAAACAGTATATAAACCATGTAGCTCAATAAATGCTTTGTTTTCCAATTCTTCTCTGCATTATGCTGTGCTGTATCTGGAATAATCCCAGAAAGTCTTTTTAGAGGTAAATCCTAGCAGGAGAATACTGATACAGCAGCAACCTGAGCAACCCACAGCACCTCTGGCAGCAGCGCTGGTGCTGCAGGGCAGGTTGGAGCCTGGGTACCACATCCCACCCCCTGATGCTTCCTGCCTCTCCTGAAGCTGGGCAAGGCCATACCAAGTGTCACTTCTTAACTACTGTTTTCTTTGCCTGGGGAGGTGTCTAGCATGCTTGGCTGCACAAGTCACACCTTCCTCTTGAGGTGTTGACACATCTTAAATAAGAACAGAATTTGACCTCTCTTTAACTGATCAGTAGCCCTTTCCACGCAGTCCCTGAGGCAGTTTTCCCAGATGTCTCCTGAGGTAATTAGCTATTGATTTTGCCCCTTTTACAGATGATGAAAATGCTCATGCTGTGTTTCAAGAAATGATCACTTTTACAGCCTGTTATTTTTCCTGATCAGCTGAGCAAAATACACAGCCCTGGAAAAAATATTTTTAAATCTGTTTTTGTCGTGCAAAAATTCTGAGTGCACAGCCTCAGTTTTTTCTTGGTCAGAAACAATTCTCAGGTAGATCAAGGCCATGCTCTATAAGCCATTTAATCACTCATGGCCCTTAGCTGCTATATATATATGTATTTTTAAAAAATAACACCTTATGAAATTCATGTACCCAGAGCCCACAGCTTCAATTTCTGTTCCATTGAGAGACTTGCATCATCATCATTATTGTCATCATCATCATCATCATCACAGTGATAGCAATAATATAATTATTGTTATAATAGAATTATATCTTATTTCTTAATGGCAGTTTACTTACAAGGCATTTAAGCACATATTCAAAATGATAGAATTTTCTAATTAATACATCTCTAATCAACTCTTACAAAGCATTCCTAGGAAAAATAAAGCTCTAGAAATACAGGTAGGAGTGATACTGTGACCGTCTACTCTTATTGGAACATTATATGAAGCCATCATGCTATTTTAAATTCATTTTTTTCTAAATGTCAGTGGTATAAAGAACACAACCAAAAAGTTGCTATTATTATATGCCCTTTTATTATTCAGCCTAACTGAAGAGCAGTGCTGTGCTTGAAAACAAAATGGCAAGTAAAAAATGAAGGGTTTTGATCACAAAGAAATAGGTTTCACCATGTGCTGTAAATATTACTGAGGCAGCAGCATGCTTGGTTTTCAGAAGCCAGATAATGAACAAAACAAAGTGAGAAATTTCATGAATAGTAATTTGCCGTGAATGCAAAGTATTCAATATTTTTAGTCCTTTCTCTTTGTGTTTTTAAGTAAAGAAATACACATATTTTTATCACTTTGCTAGGAACTCAAAACATGGGACTCCAGCACCAGTGCAATGTGAAAGCTACATCAAATGTCTGCTGGAAGAAGTGTCAGTGTTGCTGGGGCAACTGCTCTGAGCTTTCTCCAGTTTCTCAGCTGCTGAACATTTGCAGTGCTTCCCACCTAGTGCAGGAAAGGGGGGCTGTTCACAGGAATGTGTATTTAGGGCTTAAAAAAAGCCAACTTTCAACTTAGTCCAACTGCTAGTGTTCAGAGAGGAAGTCAGTAAAATATCTGCCTGTTTGCTATCTTGCTGTTGTAAACCAGCCATTGAAAGCAGTGAGAGTTACCATTTTACTCCAGCTGGGGCTATTAGATAAAGCTCTGGTGCAGTGTACTCCTTCTCCATCCTCCACATTCTCTTTTGTGTATGGTATAATTATCAGTTTCATTATAATAACTCTTGCATTTAAGTTTTATATTTACCTGAAGGCAACCTGGGAGATTTTATATTTGCGAAACCCATTTCATCCTTCTGAAATAAAACTATAAAGTGAAGGTAGGGTGGCAGAAGGCAAATATCAAACTGCCTGATATTTAGAAGATAAAAGATGAAGAATATGATATAGTCTTGTAGGTAAATGAAGAATGGTGGATAAATGAAGGCAACTAAATTAGTGAAGCTCAATACACAATTATTTGACAATTTAATAACTACCTATTCAATAAATATTTTCTTATTTGCCAGATGACCAATAAGTCAAATTAGACTTCATAGCATGAGAATGGTAGAAAGGTTTTTCTTTAACTTCACTGTCCTATTTAAGGCTCTAAAAAGTGCAGAGTTTGATAACCTGGGGAAGTAGAACAATTCGTGAATGCCTTGGGAAAATCCCAGCACCAAGGAAGTTGTATTTTAGGTTTTTACCATAGAGACAAGTTCAATAAGCAGGTCAGCTAACTTAGCAGAAAAGAAAACAACTAAACCCAACTTCCCACCTGTGCTTAATTTTCTGCAGATGGATCAAACATCAATAGGCTTTTAGACATAAGTGAATAACAAAATTAATAAAAGCCAGGTTTTTTTTGTTGTAATTTTTTTTAAGCCTTCTTGAAAAAGTAAAACTCAGATATGGGTCTTTGTTTTAAAAATTTTCTTTTTTATGAATATAGGAATACAGACATACCATATTTTTATTCTATTTGAGATTACAAAAAACCCTAACCTGTAACGTTATGTGCTGCATGACTGTGCCATATACCAGTTTAATATCAATCTAAGGATGTAATTATCCAGGTCTCAAAATAGTTGTTATGAATTTTATGTTGTGGGCTTTTTTGCTGTTGATGTGTTGTTTGGTTTTCTTTTAATTCACTGGGCACATCTCAGTAAGGTTTTATGATGGATGATTTTACAGATGCTTTTAGTTTCCAATCATCCATTAGTACTTGTTTCCTTAAATTCTGTAGCTCTAGAGTATTTCATAGAGAGCTTTTAGGAAGTCTAAGTTATAGATATCATCTCAATTTCCCTAATTTAAATTTTGAAAAACAATTAATTTTAGAAAGAACTGAAGGAACTGACAGACACTGCTAGACTCTTCCTATTTATGTACAAGTGGGAGGTAGTAGCATTTTATTTTTCACCAGTGTCAATAAACATGTATGTATGACACAAATAATTATATTTAGCCTTCACCCACACTACCAGCCAAGTGTGCTTTTTTGATCCAAGTACAGACCTTGTGCCCTTCCAACCCTTTTTTCTGCTTCTCTATCTCCTTGCAGATAAAACATCTTTTCTTGAGTGAGCTGTCAATAAGAGGTTGGTGCCCAGTGCTGCTCCTCTGCTCATGGCTCAGGGTGAGAAGGCCACAGAGTGACTTCCATGTGTTGGAGGAAATGAGGTGGGTAATAAAGAGCATGATGTTAAAGGCAGATGAAAAAGAAGAAAGTCCTGAGACTGAAGTGAGTGAGGGGATTGATCTGAGAGAAAGGAATGGATTACAGGAGTGAGACAAACTCCTTCCCAAGCACCTTTTGCTGCAGTTTTTGCTGTGAAGAAATTCAATGGCAATTGCTCTGTCAGTAAGGGGACCAGGAGTTGTAGTGAGTGGAAAAGAACTGAAGGATCACTTTATTATACTGAAACCCCAGGTATTCCAGGTACAGAAGGTGCAGTTAGTGTCACAGTACTTGAAAATACTTTATTATGTTTTTAATACTCATTGGGGGAAATAAACCAATCAATGCCTATTCACTTCTGGCAGCATGGAAGTGCCTCTGGCAGACAGTGTGAAAACAGACAAAAATCCTCAAAATGCTTATCTAACCCTATACTCATACTGAGCTTATCCACTGTCCCAAGCCTTTCTAGGAAGGCAGGGACACACAGTGTCCAACACAGTGAATGCTGTGACAAATGACCTTAGGGTCTTAAGTTAACCAAAAGCCTGAATGATAGCAGAGCTAACACATACTTTCTAACACTGCACACTGCATTTTGTTTGCTTTTAATAGTGTAGCCAAAGAATAAAGAAGGATGCAGGATTTTTAAAACTTCCCAGAAAAAGAGTACCACAACTGCTTGAAGCCATGGAAGCTGCATATCCATTGGCAAGGCAACGGATGCAGTTTGCTTCCCCAGTATTGCCCTAAAGGATCTTTAGAAATTCATATATAAAATGCAAGTACATAAGCTGCTGTAAAAGCTACAGTGGTGTCTTGGCAAGTTTCCCTGGCCTGCAGAGAAGAATAACATGTGGAACACAAGTACAGCTCCAAACTGGGCCTGATTAGATGTACAATTTTTCTCCTACAAATGTCAAGAGATTTATTCATCTTAAGGATGTGTGATATCTTGAGGTGGAATTTGATTTTAAGAGTCTAATCAGGGCTCATTTTAGCAAAGAAAACCCCCAGTAATCTAAAGGGAGAAGATACCACTCCCATCAGTTGCAAGAAGGATTTAGATATGTACAGAGCTGTGCTTCCAGTCTGGTGTTTTCCTCCAGGTCAACATTACAGCTGGAGAAGTCAATGAGCCAGAAGGCCCTGCAACTTCTGGATGGGAATGTGTAGACAGCAAAGGCCAGCTTGGAAATATAGCTTTGTGCTTTAGCCAGATACCAGAGTCACAGCTTAAATATTACATTTAGCAAAATGTGCTTAGGCCTTGGTTATTCATCATAGCTAACCACAATTAGCTGCTTAGGATGGCCTGACTTACAAAATGTGTTTTGTTGTGAATGTTTCTAGGTGGTTCCCAGGAACACCATGTTTGCTAGGAGTACCATATATAACTAAAAAAAGGCATTTTTGAAAAGCTTCCCCAATGTTTTAAGACAATTTTGTGATTAGACATTTTTAGGCATTTACCAATGTTTTAAATGGGATTCTGGGATTTATGCTTTTAGATCACTCAGCTGGTCTTTCCAGACCAAATGGTCTTTAGTGATGGCTGATATTTGAGATAGAAGTAGAAATGGCTTGTGCTAGAAGAATTATGATATTTCCAAATTATTCAGGGTAACATATGAATTCTGATAAAAAATTTAAACCAGCTATATTGTTTCTGCCAGGATGGAGTTTGCTGAGGAGTCTGAAAGGGAAGATTATGGAGGAGAGAGAAACCTGATACAACAATCAATGAGTTCAGATGTGGAGGAATGAGATTCAGGTAGCATTTATGGAGAAAGAGTTTTGACACATACGCAGGAAAGAAAATATCATAGAATCATAGAATGGTTTGTGTTGGAAGGCACCTTAAGATCATGTAGTTCCAACCCTCCTGCATGGGCAAGGACACCTTCCACTAGACCAGGTTGCTCAAGGTCCTTTCCAGTCAGCAGGAACTTCACCAGACTTCCATGAGTTTTCAAATATGATGGACAGTGGCTTTGCAACTTCATCCACCAGTTTTTTTGGGACCCACAGGTGAATCCCATCAGGTCCCAGGGACTCATTCACCTCTGATATAATTATACACTGCAAAAATTAATGAAGAAAAAAAATGAGCAATTTGAAATAGATTTACTGGGTAAAATTTGAGATGCAATATTTGTAGCTCAGCATTCATATAAACGAAAGCTGTGTGTATATTTCTGTAGGAATGATGAAGGTGACCCTGGTTAAAGTCATTAAAAAAAAAAATCAAACAAAAAAACTAAACCCAAAACATTTAAATATGTGAATCAGAGATGAACTAATTTTAGGGAGAGTTATCAAAAACGTCTGTTATCTTTGAACATGAACATATGCTCACTATGCTAATTCTGTATGCTCCTTAGATCAAACACTGGCATATTTCAGAGTTTTGCATTTCTTTAAATTTTGAATTTCTATTTCCTCCCCAGTTTTCCTTTTTTGTATGTTGGTTTTGTTTGGGGTTTTTTTCTGTTACCAAATGTCTAATTAAGCAGGACAATCTGAAAGGAAAAAATTTTACTCTATTCCTCTGTTAGCTGCTGTATATTGCTGGTTACTGACTGAACTGTCCAGAAGAGTAAGAGACCAGAACTTGGGCACTCCATAAACTGATAGGTAAATTTATTCCTCTAGAGTTCATAAACCTAAATTAAATGTTCCTTAAAAATGCATGCCTTTAGAATTATTAAGATCAGAGACCCCTGAATTTTTAAATACATTGGTGTCTCAAGGCTGTTGATGGTTATACATATTAGAAGACCAATGCATTGAAGTTATATATATTAGAAGTCATTATTTTACAAAAGTTATATTTGTCTCAAAAAAACAAAAAGGGGGGAATTTCATGGATGGAAACCAATTCCTCAGTTCCTAGTTGTACCAGAAACTTTACTGCAGGTTTCTTCCTCATAATTTAGAAATAGACTGATAGGACCAAGTTTGACTGCTGTTTTATAAATCTCATCACCATTTGGGGTTATTTTACTGTAAGATGAACATGATAGCATGGTGAGAGGTTTATGTTTTCATTTCTTCCACAATCCACAAAACATTTTTCTATTAGTTGAAGCACTTGCTTCTCTGTCTTCTGTACCCCCAAGAGTGCTTTCATTAAGGTGTAAATATGTTCTTAAAATAATGGAAGTGCCATTATCACCCTTCTTAGTCATATAGGTGCCCAGGAAGGGAACTAGAAAAGCATTTAGCTAAAAACATATTTTAAGTATAAAAAGATAACATTAACAAAAGAATCTCTGCAGATGATTAGTCCCATTCATTATTCTCTAATGTCTACTCTCTTGAGATTTGTTTCCAGAACAGGATGTGAGATAGATGTCAGGCACATCTGTGAACAGACACAAGAAGTTTTCATTCATTGCTCCCCTCTCTCAGCACTGGGCTGATCCAGCAGAGTATTCACTCACATCCTTATCTCAACATTGACAAATAACCTCTGTCTGTACCCTGTATGGCTGAATCCCTCTAGAAAAGAACAGGTCACTGAGGGCTGTGTGATATTGTAAGACATCTGACTTATATTTGTTGAATAAAAAACTCAGGAGGCCCTAAATGTTGTAGTATGAATCCCTACACCACTTTTTTTTTTTTTTTTTAATACAGCATAGTCAGCTGCTTTCATTTACATTGTCCACACCATGTTCCCACATGGCTCCTCCTGCAATGATGTGAGCATAGGACCTTATATAAAAGCCTGCAGTAATGTAAAAAGATGTAAAAATATTTAATTTAAGAAAAAAAAAAGTTCTGATTCCTTTACTCTTTTTGATTTTTTGGAAGGAAATATTTAAAATACTGATACTTCAAGTAAAAATGGTAATTTCCTTTAATAATTAGTAATCCCCTGTAGGGATTTTAGGTGTGTAAGTATCTGTTGCTTCCCTAGGTAAAATTTCCTGTTGGCTACTGATCTGTAATACCTTTTAATTTGAATTTGTCTAGATTAATTTACAGAAATTGCATGAAATTACACTTTCTCTTACTCTCTATACTAACTAAAAAATGTACATCAGCCTCTGGAAATTTTACAAGTGGAGTTTGCTAAATCAGCCAGGCTGACCTTGTGGAAGGCTTATTGCTGGGGGGTGGACTAGATGACCTTTAAAGGTCCCTTCCAACCCAAATTGTTCAATGATTCTATGGCACCAGAGGCAAAGGGCTATTAGGAGTTACTGTGAAGTTTGCCTTCATAGCATGGACTCAAAGTATCCAACCTCATTACCAAACCCCCTGCAAACGAAATGAAACAAACAAGCTTCCACATCTGCAAATAACAGACTTGTAAATATTCTACTGTGCTTGTGCTTTAGAACTAGAATTGGCAATGCCTCTGTCACAGGTCTGGATTTTGGTTGACTAATAGCCAGGCATTGTTCTTGGCTCAGGCTGCACTCTAATCTTGGATTCTATATCAATTTAAAGGGAGCTAATGCAGATTTGTGGAAAATGGCTTGGCACTTTTCCATTACTGCTAATAGGATTAGGGAGGTGATGGATTGCCCACTGGAGGTTTTGAGACCTCTAACTAAAGAAAACAACCTGCAAGCAATACTTGCAAGCAGCCATTGCTGTTTACTGTGCTACAAACTTTGGATGGCAGTGCTTGCTGGTTTTTTTCTCTCACCATGCATAATTTCCATGACAGATTGATCCCTACAGGTTTGTCAAGCTTCCTACACCCAACAGTTGCTTTGCAGTCTGTCAGAAGCTGCAGGAGACAAGGAGTCAGGATCAATGAAAGGAAAAAAGAAAGCAAGCAAAAGAAGAGGAGTCACAGATTTCTTAGCCTAGAAATGGCAGGCTTGTTGAGAGGATCACTTTGGTAAGTCAGCCCTTTACACTTGTCCAAGCACTTGCACTCAAGATGAGGAACATGTAAGATAATGTGAGTCAGTGCACTCTGATGAGATGGTTAAGTTACATTATTTTATTGTCTGTGTTTAACACCATGCACTAGCTTGCCCCTGGCTTATCCAAGTTGTAACACTTATTTGCTACCTAATGTGGCTGCCAGTCATGAAAACAGCTTTTCATGAAATTTGAATAATTTTCTTTATTACGTTCTGTTCACTGACAATAAATGTGATGAGAAGGAGGACAGGACCCCAAAAATGGGAGCAGCAAATCAATCAGTTTAAGAGAATAATTTAAAAAGATATATGTAGCCCATTTTCACCACCACGTAGTACCAGAGCAGCAAAACAGCAGAAGTGACATATACATCACTCATTTTTATCCCTTTCAGAGAAGTCTTTCCTAGTGGTTTTAATGAAACATTAAATGTTTGTAACGTAAACTGTAACAGAATGGCATAGTGGCATAGTTTTGTAATTGGATGCTAATATCCATGTCAGTATTTGCATGAAAAATGGTGTGCTCAGCCAAAATACCAAGGTTTTTAAAACTCATAATCATTCTTCTGCTGATACCATCTGTCAGCTTAATCTTCACCTCCCAGAATTCAAGGAAGAAGGTGCCTTCAGGGATAGGAAAAGGAAAAAAATTAATGTTATGAAGGTACAGTAAATTGAGTTTAGACCATGGGCTTGAAATCCCATTTGATTAGATAGGACTTATTAGTTATTAATTGTCAAAGTTGGAAAATAATTAAGAATTACTGCTGGGGCACTGTCACTCATCCTCCCTGAAGAAGCTGCAGGTCCCCTGGAGAAGGCAATGGAAAGAGGCACACAGACACATGGCCACCCACCTGCAGAGAAGTTTTGGAGGTGGCTGTGCAAGCACCTGGCTCAGCTGAAGCCCCCTCAGAAGCAGCAGAAGTTGATGGTATCCTCTGTGCCCCAGTGGAGGGCAAGTGAAGGAGTCTGAATCTCATGTGCAATGTGCTTGATTCTTCTTGAGCTTGCCATTTTTTTACAGCCACCCTGGACATGCAGAACCTGCATGTAGCTTGGAAAATGACACCTGGTACTTGTCATTCCTAGGATACACATCCTTCTTCTTCAGCATACCAGTAGATACCCACTAAGAAAGCCAAATCCTCAGAAAAGAAGCAAAGAAAAAAGAGAAAAATAAATAAAATAAAAAAAAGTCTGGATCTGAAGAGCACATCACCTCATGCAGTTTGTTCTGAAGTCAGAACATATGTGCAAAGCAAGCTTGTATCTTCTCCAAGTGCAACACTGCAAGGGCTACAGGCCAATTCTTTCTTAACAAATGTAAGAGGGTGCATTCTCAAATATCTCCAGCTGTTTGCAAATCCTTTGACACACAGCTACTTTACTAGATTGCCCTGAAGAAATTGTAAAGCCATTGTTTTCTCAAAATGTTGCTATTGTTCCAATTTCAAAGACAAACAAATACATCAGCACTTTAATGTTCATGTCTGTGCAGCAGCTGGACCTCCACAGCATCCACTGAGGGCTCTGCAGACAGGGAGCAGGAGGGAATCTCTGCCCCTGGGACAGCACAGGCAAGACCTGGATCCTCTTTAGTGCCAGGGAGTGGATCTACAGAGCACAACAGCTGGTGCTGAAGCCTGTATCCTGCATGTCTGAGGCTCACTCTGCATTGCTTCTGATCCCTGGAGAAAAGACTCCTTACAGAGTGAGGTGTGTGAGCTCAGTGCACATCCTCCACTTCAGGCTCACACAAAAGGAATCTGCTTCACACACTTGGAATTTTGCAAACAAGCCCATGTGCATGGGGAAGATATTGAGAATTGCTTCGAAGGTGCCAAGCTAATCCAAATGAAATAAATACATTTTATTTCATTCTTTGCCTTTACTTTAAACCAGTATGAGCTCTGAGAAAAAAAAAATACACTTTTAAATTTTTATTTTTATATTATTTTTATTCATGCAGAAATCAGTGTTTTAATATTGAAATGCAAAGCTTTACATCCTTCTTTGATAACTGGCCAGAGGAAAAGGAGGAAGTAAAAACCTGATCTACTAATAGATGCTCTACTACTAACTATCTGCTGCTGATGCCTTCTTTACTTGCAAATATGGGCCACAAATATTAGTGAAAAAACTGAAGCAGCAGCGAAGTGTTGTGCAGCCTTTGGCATATGCATAGAGGGTGGCATTTCTAGAAGCCTCCAAGACATCAACTATGGAGTTTATCTGTAATCCCAGAATGACTTGAAATGACTAAAACCTTCTGAGCAAGTTTTGAGAATTAGAGTCTTTGGATTAGTGTTCTGGTAATTTAATGGCAGAAGACTAACTTCCAGAACATTAAAAAAAAAAAACAAAGATCCTTATTTTGCATTTCTTTTCTTTTTCTTCCTCCCCACCTTTTCATTCAATAAGTAATTACCAGATTAAAGGAGGGAGAGGAGCATTTCATGTATTCCTTTGTAAAGAGTTTTAAAGCTCAGGTAGTTTATCCTACTTCCATTTATCAATACAAGACAGAGTCTAAAGTACACACAGACACAGCACTTATATTCATTTGGCAGTGACAGGTTAACCAGACTTTCTAAACAAGGAATATTAAACACTGTTCAATCAGTGTCATCCTCTGGTTCTTTGGTCCATTATCTGGAATCTGAACGAGGAATTAAACTCCCACATCAGACAATAGTCATTCTGATGCAAAAGAATTTCCATAATTTATCCTCTGAGTTGAAATTCCACCCTGTGCAGGACCAGCTGGAGGCAGAAAAACCACTTCAAGCTGTCTTAGGTCTATTGAAGCCTCAAACAACACTTAAGGCCCTGTGCTTCCCATTGCAAAGAGATGGTTTCATGCTGCAAGACATCCAATCACCTCCCTTCTGGAGAAGTTAATTGTGGTTACACCAAAGGCCAAATTAATTTCATCATCAGCTTACAAATCAAGGTTGGGTCAATAAGGACCATCACACTACTTCAAATATTAAAATCCCTTATAAGGTGAGGAATTATTTGCCCTCTCCCTGAAGTATTTCTCTTGGGAAATGAAATTGAGAAGGGCAGAGAATGGCAACTTCATCTATTTTATACATTCTAAGTGCCCTTTCACATGCATAAGTCTTAGAGCCAGAGCTTCTTGGCTTTCCCTGTTGTTTAAAAGAGTATTTGGAACTTTTTTTGTGAACGTGTTGCTCTTAGTTTTGTGTGTCACTGATATATTTCTCTAGAAGAGGTCTTAGCCTGAACTTTAACTCAGGACCTGGCAAGTAATTTAGCACTTATTTGTTGAAACATGTGGATAAGCCTTAAAACCATCAGACAGTTCCAGCACAACATCTGTCTTTTCAAAAGATAACACCCTGTCAAAATGCCCTGGAGCAGAATCTCTTCCTTTGGTTTGAAGAAGATGCAGTAGCAGCTCTAGTAGTTAGGAAGTATTTTTGGAAAGATGACAGCTGGGTTGTCAGACATTAATGCTGAATTACACAATGCTTGTATGGTACAGCAGAAATGCAATATGCAATTATTCTTACATTATCATATATAGGGCTGCCAAGCTACTGTCTGAGAGATAAGATAAAGGACTTGGGGTCTGTACTGGCTCTACAGATATTAGGGGGTTTCCATCAAACGTAACTGATGTGAGGTCTATTTTCACTCTTGTCATGGAAGAAAGTATCAGCTTAAACATCTGTCAGGGAAAAAAGATATCAACGGGTAACATCTTCAAGGCAGAATTATCCCCAGCCTGAAAAAAGCAGGCAAGGCAGTTACTGGGGCTGTCATGAGGAGAACCTAGCTGCTTCATCAGTGGATGAAGCATACAGGGTAAGATCATATTTACCTTGTCTTCAGCAAATGTCTTTGTTTTTCATGTAAATCATTTTTACACAGCACCATTAAAAAATTGATTGCAGTCTTCAAAGAAATTAAGGGCTTTCTGGTAGTATTTATTAAGATGTATGTCCTGCTTTGAGAGGCCCAGGATGCAAACCTTCCTGGTGAAAAACCAGGATGCAAAACAACACAGGTGATGCTGGGTGTGGTGAGGAGAGAGTGGTCAGGTGACCCAAATGGACCAATCTCAGAACTCCCACCCATGGTGCTCAGTATAAAAAGGCTCCCTAGGGTGCTCTCTGGTGGCTGCTCTGCCTGGGGTGGAGTCTTGGTTGTGACTCCTGCTCCTACTGGGTTCCTCACCAGAGAAGAACCTCATCCATTGGATCAGCTCACCCCCTGCTCTCCCAGGTAGGACCCCCTGGGTTGCTCTGAGGCTGTTGTGGGGTGACACTGGGATAATGGGCTGGGGCTCCCCCATATGCTGCCCAGTCCACTGTGGGACTGTTCTGGTTGGGAAGTAACCACCAGGGGAGGAGCCTGAGTTCCATATTTATATATTTTATATGTATTTGTAATTCAGCATTACTACTTCGTTAAACTTATCCTAATCTTTTCTTCCATCCTTTAAAAAAAAACCAAAACAAAAAAGGTCAGAGTTATAAAGAGTAAAAGTGAAAAAAACCCCACCCAAAACCTCTTCAAAAGTCTTTTAATTACCTTACACTTTTGTGATTTTCCCAAGGAGTAACACCCAGCTCTATCTTGCCTCTCAATAAGACTTGGATAAGAAGAGCAGCTCTCCAGAAGTGACCCTGCTAAGCCAGGGCAGGGGCTTAGTTTCAGTGAGACTCCTTCACAGAAATGATGTTTTTTAAATCTTCATCTCGCACCTCTGGTTTCTTAGATTTCAGCTCAGATTAAGCAGTAACTCAGTTGCAGAGGACATAAAAATGTTACTTAATTTGAATCCAACACAATGAAATAAATTCACAGCCAAGTCATGCCAAGAAATCTCAGTGTGTTTCTCCTTCTGGCTGGGACAGGAGGAACATAAAACTGCTCAGCTGTGTCTTGCAAGAGTGAAGGTCTTTGAGGAGACTCAAAAACAACAACAGACACACAACTGAGCAGAAACATTATTCAGACTCTCAGCTGAACCAAGGGTTGCTGAGGCCATCTGAGACCAGGCTTAGGTGACAATTGCATGTAAATAATAGGTAAATAGGTCAGTAAAAGTTGCTAAGTATTGTTACTGATGTTAAACAGAACATCCTCCCTCTGTTTGGTTTTGGAAACACCTAAGCCTGCTCCATGTCCACTCTCCCAAGCTCAGGAAGGAGTCTGTGGCAAAGCATCTGTCCAGATAGATTTCTGTTACAATATAAAAATAAGAGGAATGGCACCTCTTTGCCAACACCACTTCTTCAGCTGGGCTTTGGCTTCATCCTTTCTCTGCCTGACCCACTGTTAACATTAGAGATACCAAATGCTGCAGGGCATGTATTAGTGTAG
This sequence comes from Calypte anna, assembly GCF_003957555.1. Taxonomy (NCBI): domain Eukaryota; kingdom Metazoa; phylum Chordata; class Aves; order Apodiformes; family Trochilidae; genus Calypte; species Calypte anna. The sequence continues at coordinate 19,301,166 of NC_044255.1, read as the reverse complement.
CTGTAATGAATCCTGACTGCAATTTCATCAGCTGTACGAAGTACATTGATTAAATACTACTTGCAATACAGATAAATGTTTTCTGGCATGTCTCTTTATCAGTAAGAAAAACTGACTAGCAGGGCACCTGAATTTTATTCATAGCATCTATTCACAGCACATAGACCTGTTTTACAATTGTAGACACTATTTAAAAAGTCAACAAAAGGCTACAGTATTATATGAGCTTCTCTAGCAATTTCCTCTCTCGCATTAGACAAGCCTTACATTCCCTTTGTTGTCCAAGGAGCTGTTGTTTGTGTAATGTTCCTCTGTGCTTTAAATAGTTCCCCAGTTCCTTTCTCACATGGATGAAGAATAAAACCATCTTTCATTAAGCAAACGCTCATCCTTTGTTGCCTCAGAGTCTCAGTTTCAGATGTGCTGGGGTTAAAAAAAAAAAAAGAGTCCTTCTTTAACTTGTGCAAAGCTCTCCAGGGAGCCCTTGTCATATTTAGTCTTTCTGTAGCATCCAGGTTGTTGAAGTGTCTTCTAAATAACAGCAGTTCTGGCTATTTTATTTGCTCTCTCTCTCTTACACACTTGCAATTTTAGACAAGTAATTGAAACTATGGCATCTCACTTTGCAGTAGTTCTGTAGTTTGAACAGGCCAGGATATAGAGATCAAATTTTTGCTTATCAGCTGCATAAATGTGATCCAAAACCTGAAGACATCAGTGAACTCTGCAGGAGCTCACTTGCTGAGCAGGTGTTCATGGCCCATCACAGGAAGGGAGGTTTGGAATAGAAATGTGCTTTACCTTTCCAAACTGAGTAGTTTTTCCTGCAAATTGTATCTCTGGACCTACTTCAAGTAACACCCAGGTTACTCTGAATCAGACTGGCACTCCAGGCCAAACAATGCAGTGAGACATCAAACCACTGCCTGTCTCCTGTCCAGGTTTTTCTGTGTCCATAAAGTGATGAAGCTGCAGGACTTCTTGTCTTGCCATGCTGGGGCCACAGCAGCTGCAGTGAGAGCCTCTTTCCATGCCACTGTACCAGGCTTCTAAGGCACATGCTGTCAGCTTTTCACATTTTTAGACAACTGGCAGTGAAAATGTTAGACAAATGTTTTTACTCTGCAATTTCTTAATTTTTCTAAAGTAGGATGTTGATTCAATTGATTTTTACAGTGGACTTCTTAAAAAATAATAATAATCATAAAAAAAGATAAAACAATAAACAAATCACCAGCATTAAGCTCACTGAGACAGCAAGGAGCCTGGACAGACCTCATCAGCCAAAGTAGTCTTCTGCTGAAAAAATCCCATGCTGCTATTTTCCAGAAATTGAAATATCTCATGAGGAACATCCTTGCTTCTAGAAATGCAGCTCTGAGCTGTGATTCATTGGACTGCTTTCTGCAAAGGAGAGAATCTCTTAGCCCTGGGAAAGGCTTTGCAGCACTTCTGGCTCTTCATTCCTCAGTAAGAAGTTTCCTACAGCCTGCCCTAAGCCCTGCCTGCAAATCATCTCTGAAACCTGACCCTCCCCACCCATTTTTTTAGGATTTGGGATTTTTACCCTGTCAGGTTTTTGTTTTGCTTTGGTTTGGAAAAATTTTGGAGCTTGAAGATTACCATAAAATTCTGTTTCCCAGAAATCTCCAGTGCTGAGCTGCTCTTGTTTTTAATACTTTGTGCTTAAATTCTCTCCTTGCATTTCTGTTGATGGAGACATTTAGAACCTTAAAGCTGATTTATTTTTTAACCTGATAACTGCCTGCTAGGCTCATGAAAGTCACTTCCAGGGATTTATGCTTTAATTTCATTCTCAAATTCTCAGTCTTATTAAGCGACAGTGATCTGGGGATATTAAAAAGTCAGTTATGTGATGATTTTTACTTACCAGCTTTTGCCAGACCTTCACAAATTATCATTTTGTTATTTTGGTCTATGGTGGAAACCTGTTCTTTTTGTGAGTGATAAGACAGGTGTTTGTCATTTTGAAGACTCCAGGAAAGGTATTTTAAGGCAGTATTTAGCAGCATAAATTGTGTGTTCTCTAATACACTTTATGAAATTTTAAAGAAGATTTTTCCATTCAATTACAAAGATAAACTCAGGAAATTAACACATACTTTCCAGATTGGATTTTTAAATTTTTTTTTTAATGTCTTTAGATAGAGCAGTTAATTTCTGGCTATTTCTTTTGTGATAGCCAGATGTAAGCCCTGCTGCTGGCTCTTTCCAGGGGCAGGACTCTGGTTACAGTGGCATCAGTCTCCCAAGGAGGTCTTTGGAAGCTTTTGCTTGGGAGCTCAGTGGTTCCAGAGGGGAATAAAGGATCACAGTGGAACCCCAGCCAGGAAAGGGGCAGTTCAGTGATGGAAATTCACTCCTATGCCAACTCTGACTACTGCACTTCCCCTGCAGTACAGTTTCTTGTGCCTTTGTCCAGCTTGTTTTGTGTTTTACTGTTTCCAGTGGAACAGGTTTGTTTCCCTTGGGAAACCATAAAGCAGCAACAGCACAGCACTTGCTGTCAAATAATTTTTTTAAATTTTCACTTTGTTTCATCTTTCCTGTTTTCACACTGCTTCATAGCTTTTTTTCCTGTGTATTTCAGCTCTAAGTATTTCCCATGCAAACACATCCTTAAAATGTCTGCTGGCTGCTTTTTCTGCCTCATGTTGCAGCCAAGCGCTATCTAAACAATCTTGAATTTCTTTTTTTCTTCTGTTAGTGCTTCAAATTCCATGGTTAGGGGTTTTGAGGGTTTTGTCAATGGTGTAGTTTGTTACCCCTATCATTGCCACAACCCTCTCTCCTGCCATCAGTGGATTTATGGAACTCTGGTGTCCAAAGGCAGCTGCTGGATCACACCGTAAGGACTCTCACTGCGCTCCTGTCCTGGCAGGGCTGGCACAGACAGAAAAAAAAGAAAAAGAAAAAAAAAAAAAGCTACTTTTAAGGCACAGGAAGATAAAAGAGAGCAGCTGCAGCTGCTCTTTCTCCCCTACAATAGTTGACTGTACAACTGGCAGCACACTCTTTGCCTGGACTGCCCATTGCTATTTCAGGCATTCCTTAGAATGGGGCCTCTTCCTTTTAAGAAAATTCCCCATCACAATTGGTCTTTGATCTCCAAGTGGAGGTCCAGGCAAAAGTACAATTTGCAATTATTTCATAGCTGTAGAAATTACAATAGTAATTTTTGTGTTGCCTTTTTTAAAGGAGGTTTTGTCTGTGTCATTGAATGTGCTACTGTTCCTCATTAGGGGTTTGTTTCCAATGCAAAAAAATTGCCATCAGGAAACTGGGGAGTTCTTTAGGTAAATAAACTTCCTTTCATCTCTTTATCCTTCCACTTGGATCATTTATCCACAATAGATATAAGAATGGAGATTAAAACCCTGCTATATTTCACTCTTTTGATTGACAATGAGATCAACACAACACAGGTGGACTTCTTCCTTCTTTCTCATTCAGTTTGGGGAAGGTTTAGGAAGTGGTGGCCAAACACCCCTGCCACAGGTCATTGCACTGATTTCCCTCAGAGTAATGGGGCTGTTATTTCCCTTCCATGTCTGGCTACACATTTGTAGAAGCCTTGGGAGGAAGATTTATGTTCTCAGAGGGACTATGAATTTCCATTTCAGTTAAAATTCATTTGAATGAAGTGGACACAAGTCACTTTAAATAAAAAAACCCAAAACATCTTATGTTCTTTTGGCCTTTTTTTTTTTTTCCCCTAATAGTTTTAAAATTCTACAGACTCTGATGAAAAAAATAATAAAAATTAAATCAGGTTTGCCATTAAACAGGATATCCAAATGGGAGGTTTAGATAGTATGTAGCCATTTAAAAAAGACCCAACAATCTTCTAGAGTTAGAACTTAAAATGTTATATGTTTTTAATATTTTTCTTATTTTTACAACCACGTCCACTAAATAATGGAGTATTGTGATAACATACCCTATAAATATCTCTACATAAAGGGAGCTGACTAGCTGTATTTTTTGCCTGAGGATCTGGATGAGTATGTAGGTTGAAATATTACCCTATTGCTTTAAGAAAGTAGAAAGCCCAAATATTATTGCTGAGCACAAGAAGTGATGGGGTACTTGAGAATATCAGTGGTAAACAGTTCCTCAGATCAGTGAGCAGGTTGTCTGCAGTCCAGTAAAGAGCAGCAGCCATCACTCCGACACTGAGCTGGATGCTGCAGAGGGAAGGAATTCAGACCAGAACATTTTCAAATCTTAGGCTGAAAATACATAAATGTTTTGCTAATAAATGAAACCTGGGGTCGTTCTCAGTGTGTTCATAAAGTAGTTAACAAAGGAGACTAAAAGTGAGAGGGAGATGCATAACTAGAGATCTGATCAGTAACAATATGCAAAGTAAAATGCATTAGAGACATTAAATGTGTGTAAAGGGGGATTATAATCTGGATATTTTCACTGGATGTTGCCTGGCTATCTCTGTGCCAGGTTACACTTCCTCTCTCTTGTTCTGCCTGAAACACACTTGAGCAAACATATGTTTGGTGCTTTGTAATAAAGATTTATTCAGGAGACTGCAGAGGGGAAGAGAACGAAGAGTCAAAACATCCATTCCAAGATCAGTTCAGACTCAGTTAAGTGACCTTTCTGCCTTTGCAGCTCTCTGTATCTTGATAGACAGTACTTAATAATTTTAATTATCTGCAACCGTAAAGAGCATGGCATCTTAATATGAACAACTTGTCAGGGCAGGAGAATGCACAGGGCTTCATAAAGTTGACAGTGGCTCTCTAGGTAGCAACTGCTCTTGATGGAAGGTCTCTGAATTGCTTAAGGCATGTTTGAAATATTAAAAAAAAGTAGTTGTTTTCTTGCTACCTCCATCTTGAGTATTAGATTATTAGTATTAGATTCACAGTCAGTGTACTTGTTAATGATCAGTGCTTTCTGTGCCTCAGCCTTGAGGGATGGACCAGTAAAGGGGGGATTAGGACTAAATTAGCAAACCTTCCAGAAATTGGGAAGAGAAAAATGAGCAGAAACTCTCAGGGAGGGGTGATGATAATGTCCCCTACTCACCTGTCAATGTATCTCACTCAAAAAAACAAAAAAAAGATTACTTCATTGACACTGAAAAGATAATTCAGCCTCCCTGCTTGCACAGCCAAGAATATTAATTGCCAAGTCTAGTCCCACTTCAAACCATTACAAGCACTGTGAAGATGCATGTCCAAATTTGAAGTTATTTTTCTTAATTGACCACTGACTTGTTTGATCCAGCACCTTGTCAAATTATACAATGAAAGGTTTTGGGTAATTAAATAAATTTACCCAAATTAATTACCAATATATTAATTACCAATATTTCTCCATTCCACTGTTCCAAAATGCAGAGGAGGAATACCTTTACTGAACACATTTTCAAGGAAATTACAGTTTTCTTCATGTTATGTGTAATGCAATATTAAACACATACCTCAACTCTCGAATTATGTCTGCATCTTTGGTCTTAGTGATCAAATATTCATTGCCTTGATTATTCAAATAATTAGACATTTTATCACATTCTTGAAAAGCTCAGAAGTGAAAAAGGCAAATCCCTTGAAGGGGTGTTCAATATTTAGTTTACTTTCAGCAGAAGATTCATCCATCCAGAGGATTCTGTGACAGGGAAAAAAGTGTTAGTTGCAGAAGGTCTCAAATTTTCAAAGTGAATGCTTGAAAACTTCTTCTGTGCTGTAGCTGCATCTTGCTCAAAAACTGAAGGCCACATCCTCACCTGGGGATATTTAAGGCAGTTTCAGTACCTTTAATTGAAGGAGAGACTAATCAACCTGGGAGATTAAGATTAGATTAAATCCCTTAAACAGCTGAAGGATCCAGTAGAGCACCCATTCTGCTTTGATTTAAATGGTGTTTAAAGACAATACCATGAGGCAGTTGCAGAAAAGGTGATGAAAATGCTTAAAAATAGTCTTAAAGATTGTGTATTATGAAAAACATACAGGGGACCAATGAAATTCCACCATTTTAAGGTTAGGATTTAGCAGTGGCTTAAAAAGAAAAATCTCACATTTAGATTTTTATGATGCTTACTTGTTTTAAGCTTTCTTACTGTTGGGTGGATGTCACGGAACATTAGAATAAAATCAGGTCAGTGCTCATGCATACTGTGTGAGAAATTTTTTGTTTGTTGTAATTTATACCCTTTCATATTTATTGTAATCAGCTGAGAATGCAGGCTCCAGTTTTCCTGCTAATGATAAATACAAATATATAACAGTATTTTTCATTCCATGCATTTCTCTCGCACTTGATGTACTCCATGCCAAGCACATCTAAAGAAAGGAAGGCAGCTTGTCAGTGTCCATAGAAATAGGGGTGTGTAGAATGTATCTGTTATTTTTATTGAGAGAAAATAAAATTTTTTCCATCACTTTCTGCTACTGATTTTTGTTGTGGTTCTATGCTCTATATGCTTGGGGAATTGAGCAGAAATATATTCTCAAAAATTACAGAAGTGGCTTGACTTAAACACTAATTATCTTACAGGTTTAATGATGCTAGGCAATATCTAAGGAAAAAAAAAACCAAGATAAATAAACCACTGATAAAACACTGTTAGACCTAAGTATGGGTAACATTTTACATATCTATGTACATAACAAGTTTAGACAAGAAGCTGGGGAACATGAGAGAGAATAAATCTATCATGTTGTTTCCAGAATGCCTCTTCTTGTGGAACACTGCTTCTATCACAGCTCTCACAGAAGGCAGAAAAGTGACAAAGAGGACAAAAACACAACAGTGAACACATTTGCTTGGTACTCCCTACCTTATCAAAAGCTGTAAAGGTCTGGAAACTCACTGTGCTGCCTTCTGTAAGTTTGTTCCTGCTGGAGGCAGGGATTGCAATGCTGCAGATGAAAGGTGGTTTGTGAGGAGGTTTGTGAGCAGGTGGTGAGCAGTCTGACACTGAAGGAATTTCTTCCAAGAGTCCCGGGGTTGGTGGCCAGGTCTGACATCCCCAATTACTGCCCAGATACTCCTCAGCCATTCCTGCCAGGAACAGCAAAGCAGCAATTTGCCAGCAGACCTGGAGCACTCTGGCCACTTGCTTTCAGCCTCCTGAAGTGTCCTGCTGCAATAATGAGTAACACAAACAGTTAAAAAAATTTTTTTTTTCCTAACTTAAATAGTGGAGGTATTTTTAAGAACATACAAATAGTTAAGTGATTTCTGGAGAAAAATAGATGCTTATCCATATTCAAAGAATACATTTTTGAGAGGTTTTTCTCTTTCTTCAATACTGGAACAGAAATAAAAAGATTGCAGTTGTTATAAAGGAGTCAAGGAGAAAGAGGACAAGTGGGAGCATTAAAAGCAGGCAAGTGTTTTTATTTTCATTTTGGTTTTGTTACCCTTCAAAGCAAGACATGACCTCACTATGTTCTTTACTTCAAGAACGAGTTTTCCATTCATACTAAGTGAATCCAGGGTTTCTATGAAACTCAAACAGCTGAAATAATTCTTTAAGCAAGATATTAAAAAGTCATTATCTTGCAAAGACCAAAGAAGTCTGAGTGCCAGCAAGATAATGCACTGGCTCTCTCTGATGGGCATTATCAATGCTGAGTGGTGTGGGGTGTGCACAGCTGGGGTTTATTGCCAGCAAAATACAAGAAATGCCTGGTGACAAACTGAGCCCTGGTTTGGAAGCACTGCATGAGAGACAGAGAAGACAGGAAATCAAAGGACTAAATTTGGGAAGTGCTCAGTTGCCACAAGGCCCTGACATTGACTCTACTCTAACAAAGTCAGAGCAGTTGTCAGTTCTCATCACTGGAGTAAGGTACAGCAGGCATGAACCCAGCTGAGTGTCACCTCACCTGTTCTCAGATGTTTGTAGATGTTTGAAAGGTCTCTCAGTGTGAAAGATGATGAGCAGTGATGTAGTGAAGCTTCTTTGGATAGGATCTGCTCAGGATGGAGAAGCAGAGGTTGTGCTGGCTGCTTCCGTTGCAAACTACGGAGAAAAGGTTATCTTAGGAGAGACTCTGGATACCCCATAACCTTAGAAGACCAAAGAAAGAGGAGGGGAGGGTCCTTTGCTCTGACAGCTCAAAGAAATGGAGCAAAGAATATTTTTCCTGTCCTGTACCACCAGCTCACAGAGGAGATGAAATTCTGCACAGAGGACGCTAAATCTGCCAGACAAATCAGTTCTAAAATACCAACAGAACCCTTCTGAATTCTTCTGGGGAGAGAGTTGGGGTGATCTCTGCATGGAGTGGCTTTCAAATTCAGTTATCAGCTATGCTTTTCTTATTCCTTGTGTACTCCTTAGTCACAGCAAGATTTTAGGCACAAACCTTTAATAGGGAATATGAGCAAGAAAAAGAGCCACAGAAATACTCTGCTTGAAAGCAGTCACTCATTTAAAATTGAACAGGTAACTCATTTTAGTGGGGAGAAATGAGTGAACAAAACCCAAAGTGGAAATCCTACAACATATTTTTACATTATTTTTCATAACAAGATGTAACCTTCATAGTTCTCCCAGTGAGTGTTTAGAAAGCTGCCTGTGTAGCTCTCAAACAGACCTTGTCCTAGAGAAACTGCTGAGCACAGCTTTTATGCTGCTGTATTAATGCAATTTATTTACTGTGAAATGTTCCTGTTATTGAATCCTATTTTTCCAGCAGTTGGCCATACTGTGAAAAGCAAACCATCCAGCTTAAATAAATAAAACAATGCTATTGTGCTGGTAAGTCAGAAGGCAGGCTCTTCTGGATAATGGAAATGCAAATATGAAGGCAGTTGTTGTTTCATGGTTAAATGGAACTTAGAGAAAGGTGATGCAATGTTTTTCCCCCTCTTTTGTTCCTATACTCATTAGGTTCCATATTAATCCATCCTTTTTTTGCCATACACCATAGAGCTTAGTGCACTGCTGTTGTGGCAGGATGATATTTCACAAGGGCTTATGAACATTTCTTTTTGGATCTAGTGGCTTGGTGACCAGAGGTTGAGGTATTGAATTATCAGAGGTCTCCAGAAGTTACTTCATGGACTCATTCTTTTTGCTGAGGATTACTTGGGGTAATAGCTGTTTTCCTGTGGGTCTGTTTTTCATCTTGTGGACTGTTCTCAGTACAGGATCCTTTTAGGCACACTCAGCACTCCAAACAACAAACTGATGATCACACTACTCACTCACTTTGTCCTCTGTCTGTTTTCTCATTCATTTCAGGATTCAGGAGTTACATAATTATGATGAAGAATGAATAACCAGAAAGAATTAAGATGAGTCTTTTCAATAGACAGCCTTGTTGTCGTAATTTCTTTTAATGTAAAAAAATCTTGATATGGGGAGGCTTTCTTTCTTTTTTCTTTTTTTCCTTTTCTTCTTTTCTTTTTTGTTTTTTTTTTTTTTTCTGAACAAAATGAAGTCTGCAGCTGAGGTTCAGAATGATCTCTGGGTATCATAATAGAAGAACTGGAAATTCTATTCTAGGTGTAGGGGTCACATAGCTATTGAGGGACTGGAACTGAAGGGTGGAGTTCTGGACCATAAACAATGCAGAGTGTGGTACTGAAGGTGTGAGTTTGGTGGTTATCATCACATTAATCCTCCTTTAATAATTCTAATATGTTCTCTGGCCTTGAGAAAGGGGGCCTGTGTACAGAACCTTCCTCTCTGTCATCACTGACTTCGCAGCTGCCAGATGCAGAGCAGACTCACCTGAATAAGCAGCTCCATTTCTTCATTTCTTGGTCCTTATCCAAGCCAAGGGAAACTGTGAAACTTTTGAGGATCACCTTTCACATTAAATCTGTTTTCCTCAGGAAATAAATTCTCACTTCAGCTTGGCCTGAGCTATAGAAGTGCACAAATCAAGGCGTTTTTCTGATTGAAAGGGCACACAGAGATTGCTCCAGGCTATTAATACCATTCTTGTGGGGAATAAAAAGAGATAACCAAGAGAGAGCTCCAAAGTGATAGTGCATGCACACAGAGTGCCATTGTCCCTGCCCAGCACATCTTCATCATCACTTATTTGGGGAAATAATGGTTTCTTTATATTTTAGTGACACTTACAAGGTTTCCTACTAGAAGATTATAAACTCAGGGCTCTGTTCCTCTATTGAGGCTACTACAATATTTGAAAACTGGCTGAGGGACTGCACTGGTGGTATCTCAAAAATCTGGATGAGAGTGTAAAAGAGAGTAATTTTAACCCACAATTAACACTGAAATGGAAGAGGAAATTCCAAACTAGGTTCTAACTTTTATACCCTGTCCTGAATATCTTAGAATCTGAGTTTCATTCAGTTCCAGCTGAGCCTGATTGGGTTCCCCTGTAAATTACAAAATTTTCCATCTCTTTCAATGGTGTCATGGGCAAGTTCAAACTGGTGAGGAAGCATTTATACCAGGAGCATTCACAGATCACAAATAGATTATATGGGAGTGCCTAGTATTCCCTGTGGGAATTCTGAGCACTTGGAAAATTATGTTCACCAGGCCACTTTCTGCTTTACAGCTGGGGCTCCCTCTTCTGAGGTCATCCCAGGGTGTTGTACACAGACACCCACATCAGCTTCACACAAAGTACAGTGCTACAGAAACACAGCCGCAAGGAATGGGGTAAAGGAGTCTGTGCTGGGCTCTCTGCTCCCAAATAGAGCCTGAACCATTTTGGCATCCTCATGGCCCAAGATTAGCTCTGTATGCCTGATTTGAGAGAGCTATTTTAAAATAAGTAATAAAGTCCTCATCTCCAGGAGATAAGAGCTGGGAACAGTCCTATCATATGGATAATTTTTGCTTGCCTGTCTGCAGTTTTTATTCCAATGCCATAGAGCAAGGGAAATGACAGACCAGCCTGGACAATATCCTCCAGTGCCTGCTGAGGTCCTTGGCCTTTGAATATTTCAGGCAGAATCTCTGCTTTAGAATAAAATTGGAGAAAGCAAAAGATGAACTGGATTTTTCAGGACAGGAGCTGTGGGAAGAGATAGGATGAGACTCATAAGGGTATTGCACAGTTTTCAAGAGGAAAGTTATGGCAAATTATCCCGACTCTAATGCTCAAATATATGGCTGGAAGGAATTCCAGAGGTATGGCCATAAGCAAAGTAGTCTATGTCTGTTTCATCTGGAGAGTTAGGGAATGAAGCTGTGTTTGGTTTCTCACAGAGCAGTCTGTAGCTAGTGAGAAAAGAGGGGAAAAAAATATGCCAATTTTAAATTTTATTTTATATTCTTCTGAATATTTTGTACTGTGGCCATGAGGTCATCCTATTCTCCAGGTACTCATTGCTGCATAAGCTGAGTTGCCCACTTATCCTATAGTACTCTGTAAACACCTTTGATTTTAGGAAAAAACCAACTGGATCTTGGAGATGGTGACAGGAGGACAGAGGCAAAAAAACAAGAGATCAAAACAGTTCATCCCATCACTGCCATAAGAGCATTCAACTCAAGAGAACATTTTTTTTCCCAGGCCATGTTCTATCTGCTGCAGTTTTAAATGTCTCAAGTGATAGAGAATATTTTCTCACCACTTACTGGGAAGTTAGAGTGTGTCACTTCAAACTAATAAATATCTGGTTTGACGGTGACATTTACAAGTTGTGTGCTCTGCTGAGCTCAGGGAGACAGTTAGGAGCTCACTTTCTAGAGCCAGTTCCTTAATTATCTTGTCTTTCCCCCAAAGATTTGTTGGGAAGCTTTCTGATGACATCCCAGGTAGATGTGTACACCACTGAATGATGGGTCTGACTCTGCCAGGCTCTCCAGGTTCCAGGGGACAGCTTGTATGGCAGGAGGAAGGGACTCAGCAGCTGTTTTGATGCTGGTTCCTTCCAACCCCTTAAGATTTTCATTTAACAAAAAAAGAAAAAAAAGAAAAAAAAGAAAAAAAAAGCATTGGCTTGAGCGCTATTCAAGCTTTTCATCATACATTTAACAGAAAAGAAAAATCTTTCCCTGAATAATGTTCTGCATTATTGAAGGCAGTTTGAGGGAAAGATCTTATATCTGGGAGAGGTAGACTAGAAATTAACATGGAAAGGACAAAAAATAATTTAGTATAGTGTATGGAATCCAGATTTTTTTCATAATAAAATTCTTAGTTCTTCTTCACAGATTTTTACACCTAACTTTTTTTTTATGAAGAGGCATGACACAGGGAGAGAAGAGACCAAAAGTTGTTCTCTCTATGTGAATTCACATATTTCTTCCATGAAAAATTACAGAGGACAAATAAATAAAAATTAGGCTTGTGGAATGATACCTTCTGTATAGGCAGAAGTAAATAACAATTCCTCCCAAAGTAAATCCTTACTCATTTCACTGGAAAATGGAAATCTTCATCATTTTACTGTAATTAAATCATGATTAAAAAATACCTTTTCATATGAGAAACTCAGATTTACAAAATGTAAATTAATTCTCAGAGAACCAGCTTGAAGAATGCATTAAATTCTGCCGATGGGCACGCAGAAACTTTGAAAGATTTTCTTGTTCAGATCTACAACCACCTTGAGTAGTACAATGAGGAATCCTCAAGCCATCTATCTTTTTTGTTGCAACCATGGCACAGAAATTAGAGAAGCTACTTTGAAACAAAAATGCAATTTTATTAAAGTATTTCACTCCTGGCCACCCAAGGTAAAAAATAAACCAAAAAACAAAACCCCCAAACAAACAAACAAAATCCCCAAACTAAAAAAAGCCTGAATTTGTGCTTCAACAGAATAATTGCTTAGTGAATAAGGGCTGCAGAAGGGGGTACCTATATTTGCCCTTGTAAAGCCACATAGCACCCATAGAAGCCAGTGGAGAAAATATGTACCAGCACTAACCAAAAGCATCAGCAAAGTGGCTGAAAATACACTTTCCTAGATGATTTAATACTTAGCTGTAAACCCAGGAAGGTGTTTCAGACAGTGGTCTGTCAGTACTTTCATTAACTTAAATGATGGAAGGCTCTACTCATAAAATTTGCAGTGCAGACCATTAAACTATAGAGTGTAGCAGCTTTATTCAAGCCAGAATTAAGATTCAAAATGATCCTGATAAATTGGAAAGATGGTCAGGATTCAATGAGATGACATTCAAAGTGGACAAGTGGCAAGGTACTGTACAGCCTGACAAGAGAAGACCTGATCTAAAGTGCCTGTCAGTGGTGCAGTGAGCTAAAAGTGCAAATCTGCTCTGGCTGTATGTTAAAAGCACTGTCAGGAGGAAAGTCAGGAGGTCATTATTCTTTGCTATTTGGTAATGCTGAGGTCTGATCCAGAGAACTTCATCCAGGACTATCACATTAAAAAAAAAAAATAAAAAATCTACAAACAACTGTTCAGGTGAATCGGCAGCAGTTGAGAGGCATCAGGAACAGCTGGAGTTCTCCCAGAATCTCTTCATAAAGGTGGAGTGCACTGAAGCTTTTAAATTTTTAAACAAGATGGAAAGACAGAAAGAAACACAGAGAGACAGAGAGAAGTGAGAGGGAGAAAGAGGCAGACAGATGAGGGCTGGTGTGGAGGTTGCTAGAACAGTGAATGTAAATCATTAGTAAAGCCAAGAGACATTTTTAAGGGGCAGTGACACTTGAGATATTTGAATATATGACCACATATGTTATTAATCTATACACCATTAAATATCTAGAGGTGTGACTGAAGAGAAAACATATAACTCAAAAGACTGAAAATTGCAAAGTGTTTCTTTTTCTTAGAAGGTACTTAAAAAGGCTTCTAAAACAACCAGCAAAAGATGCACGATAAAAACTAAACCAGTCCTTGCTCAAGACATAGTTCTGTACTATTTTTCACTTCTGAAAAACTCCACAGTGCTTGTATAGAGCAACAGTGCAGCTAAGCAGTGGCACTGACATGAATCATACATTATTTTCCACTTCAATGTCCAAAAAATTATCCACATTATTCACCAGGTTTGACACTTGCCATAATAATCAAACAAAGCCTTTTCTTATTTCTTTTTCACAGCTCAGCCCACAAAACCTCTCTCATTACTGCTAAGGACAAGACACAAGAATTATGGCTGTGCCCACCCTTCTGCAACACTCAGCTCCACACAGCTCTCCCCAGCCATCCTTTCCCACACTTGTGACACACAATATAGGCTGAGAGATTTAGGTGCTGAATCCCCTGTAATGCTGTTAACCACAATAACAAAGTAACTCTGCTGACTTATTTTAAAGCGTTTGCAGTCACAGTTAATAAAGCCAGACAGGACTAGATTAAAAAAAAATAAATGCTAATATGGGGTAGAGTATTTTTCAGACATGTCTGATTTGTATATTTAGCAGTGGAATAAAGACCAGAAAGCCTGTACTGGAAATGAAAATGGTTCAGATCTGTTCTAGCATTTGTCATAACCCATGAGCAGAAAGCTTCAAAGGATGCAGACAGCATTTAGATATTCATCTTAATGAAAAACTATGGGGCTGACCAGCTACCTGCCATTCCTTTGGAAACATCCCCAGCTTCAAGTAGAATTTTTCCTGGGTGTCACAGTGGTTTTCTGGCCTAGGCACCTTCATGGTTCTTGTTAATTATTCTTTTCAAATGCATCAGCTAGATGTCAAATGGGAATTCTTTGTGACCTTGGCTTTGCCCAGCTCCAACTCCAAGTGAGCAGCATGCTCTTGGTTGTCAACTAGAAAAAAGTAAGATCAGGAAGCATTTGTCCAGAAAGGGAATAATTCTGAAGAGAAAAGAGAATGCCAGGAGACGCTCTGGCTGGGATCACAGTATTTTGCCTATGGAAATAAAATAACGGGGTGTTATGGGGAAAGGCCAAAGAATGCATGGCTGCATGGCAAGAGAGAATAAAAGCATAGGATACATTCACAGCTGCCTTCTGAAATACATTTGTTTGCTTTTTCTGCCTAGGAAAAAAGTCTGTAGCTTAACCAGAAACTAGACCGTTATTGTTTGTATGCTCCTTGCATCAAGAGAGATTCTGGAAGTATTTATGCCACACCTGTTGATATTATACACTGTGTAATATCAGTGCTACAATTCATTGCTGGGGCACTAGGGAGGTGTTCAGTGCATTACCTGGGAGCCTTTCCTGGGTCCTTCCTCAAATGCAGGCTCTGCGTGTTGTTATTCAGGTGTCTTTTGCAAAAGAAAACTTCTCTCCAAAGCCAGTTTGGGGAGCAATGTAACTACTTCTTGGAAGCCTTGAGGTGTTGGCCAAGTGTCTCCTAGCAGAAGGTTTTGAACAAGATTTAAAAAAAAAAAAAAAATCTGGTTTGACTCTCATCTCAAAGCTTTTCCTGTAGAAAATATGTCCCTTGGTCTTGTTAGTGAGTCTAATTCAGTCAGAATCTGCAGAAAGGAAGTGTGAACAAGAAGAATTATAAACAATTCTTTTCTCAGCACCTCCTGAAAAAAAAGGATCTGCTGAACAAGAGAAAGCAGCAGTGCCACTGGGGTGTCAGAGACCCTTAGTGTTAGAGAACACCCCCAGCCAGAAACTTCATGGTGCATCTGCAGTGAGAGCCTCTGCACATGAGGCTATTTTTCTGCACACAAATCACCCTCAGCACTGGCAGTGAGACTGCCCCTGCCTTACCTGAAGCAAACAGAATTGGTTTTTCTGCAGTACATGTCCACTTGCTATGAATTGTTTTCAAAGTCACCTTCTTCAGCCTGGAAATTTCTGCTTGTCTTATGCACCTCTGTCCTATTAAAGAAAGGGGGAAAGTCCTACGAGCTACAGATAATTCTATTCTCAGCTCTGCTCAACAGCAGCTGTAGACTTGTTCATTAATATCTACCTTTTTTGTGGGGCAGAAGTAAATTCCATTTCTGGATGATGTGTTCAGAGTAATGCAAAATGAAGCAACATGTTTATCAGGAGAAAATTCCTTGTCTTTTCTTTAAGCTCAAAGAAACCAGAAAGTGAAGGGGAAAAAAAAAATTATACATATATATTTCTATAACAGCTCAAACTTTAGGCAGCAATTTTTGTGTCTACCCAAAGTAGCAGCTCAACAGAAATAAATAATAAACAAAAATCTGACAGAGGCTGCCACTTCTTAGCATGTGCGCTCCACAAAATAATCTGTTCTGCTTTGATCAGAAGATCCTCAAGATCTGAAGAAAACCACTTGTAGAGTAGGAAATGTAGGAGAGATTTTGGCCTCTCCCTCCGTGAGTTCATACCCAAAAACTTTTGCCTTAAACAACAGAGGACTGGATAGAGGTAGTCCATGGGAATAACTACAGAACAGTGCTGCTATCCACTCTTTCAGTGCTTGTTTAACCTGCACACTGCAGGATTCCTGTTTCTTTAAGAGCTTGGAGGACCTGGCTTACTCTTGTCAGCAGGAGTTAAAGACTCTTAAGAAGAGGAAGAACAGATAATCCCAACCTTTGTGAGCCAACCTCACCTTCCTCTCAACCAAGACTTAACCAGAGCTCACAGCCTAAAGAACCAGCCAGGACCTCCTAGCATGGAAAATAATGCTGAGGAAATAGCAGCCTCTCCTAACAGTACCAGAGGATCTTGCTCCCCAGCAATCTTTGCCCTTATTGAGCTGGTTTTACTCCCCAACACACCTCCTCCACCTTAAAGGAGAACCTGATAGATTTGGGAACTGCAATGTGTATTTCCTTTGGATATTAGCTAAGCTGTTGGGTTTTCTCTGTATCAGGACTGAAGAGTCCATGTCACTGTTTGAGACAATTTCTGTGCAGCTCTTCATGCTAAATTCCTCCCAAAACTTCCACAGTTTTCTTCCTCTTATTCTTGCTGTCTGACTTGCCTCTGGCTTTGTGGAAAACATGCACCAGGCACCTCTTGGTGATTCACATCTTACTTTAATTTTGACCTTTTGAATACATATTGCACTTTTATAAAAACCTCATCCCAGTGTGGTGCGAGCTACCTCAGCTTAGGTGACCAAGCAGCAGCAGAAAGGACTGGGTAAGATACTGGCATGGGTATTCAAAGTCCTGGATTTTGCTTCTGTCTCCATCCCAGGCACATTCAGCAGCTGTGGAAAAGTCTTTTCACCTCTCTGTTTATGGACTCCTTGTAAATTTGGAATTTATTTTCAAAGATTGCTTTTTTCTTTTTTTTTCCCTTTTTCTCTTAGATTAAGAGCATTCATTCCCATGTGCTTATATAAAATGTGATATAATTTGTCTCTGATTTCACTTGAGTTTACTGAAGTATGAAGAAATGACTGGAGGGATCCTACCTCTCAGAGAGGCAGATAATGGCTGAAATCAGAAGTACAACAGCCAATTCTTATTACTGCCAATACACATATTTCTTTCTTTAGGACCTACTCAAAATTATCTCTTATTGTAGCACACAGAAGAAACCTAGCAAGTAGCCTCAGTCTTTTAAAACCAGAGAAAGTGTGTGATATAAAAGAAAGAAGTGAAGTGTGCTGGCACAAGGAAATAAACTCATTTGGATATTCTTGTAAGAGTGCAATGACATGCTTCCAGGTATAGAGGTTATTTACATTCTGAAATATATTTTATAGAGAGCATATTATGGTCATATTCGCAATTGGCCTCAGAGAAGGACATGGACTTGGAGCTCATTCAGAGTAATTTAATCATTCTTATTCAAAAAAGCAACAGCCAACCATTATGGCCCAAGTCAATACTAAAATGATTTCCCAAAACTCATTTCAAAGTCACTTCCAGGAAACAACTGGTAGCTGCAAAACTCTGAGGCTCAACTATAAATTTAATTTTCTTTAAGGCTGGTAATTGAGCTTTTTTTAATAAAAAATATGTTGCTCTGCCATTTCCTTTCAGTAAAATATCTTACATTTGGTGGCATGTCATTGTGTTCCTGCTAACTCATTTTTTTAATGTTAATCAATATGTTTTGTAAGGCTGTTACCACCTCATAGTGACTAGAAGTATAAATGCAACTCATTTTGTTACAAGAAAAATAAATGCATGGCATAAATTTAATTTGCCTACCTACTACCAGATGGAGAACTGAACAGGGCCAAGTCACTGACTCAGTAACTGTTTAATCACATCAGCTTGTTGTTGACTTTCTTATAAATACAAACAAGTCCACTTGCACCTTTGGGAGCTCACTGGGTTTTCTCCCAGCTTCTGAAAGAGCATTAACTGATGGCAGTTCACAGATTAGCTAAATATGTATGATTATGAGATAATAAAGAAAAAAATCTTTATTACTATTGGCTCATTTGGGTACCTGTATCAGAACTATACCTGAGTGCTGAATTCTTCCTTTTCATGCTCTATCATCTCCGATTGAAATCTTTCAGTTTTGACAAACTTTTATTATAAAGTACTATAAATATATCATAAGTAATTCAAAGCAGTTTCACAGACAGCATCATTTACTTCAACAAGGTGCTTACTCAGATACAATCAGTGGGTGTTCTGACTGCCTTCACAGTGTAAAGATTTGGGCAGTGCCAAAACATGAACCCAAATGTGTATCAGATTTTGGCTAATTTTTCAATACTTTAGTTTCTGTTTAAATCAATGAAATTATTCTGTGGGATTAAAAAGATCCTCAAAAGAGCAAAGTGTTTGTCTCAGAATATCCTATATTGGTTATGGAGTCAGGAGTGGGTACAGTTCCTGTAGCACCGCTGACCCTATGAAACTTCCTGTAAAAAAGGCAAATTGTACCCTTCCAAAAAAATCCGTGTGAGTCCCTTCCTAGTGCTTTGTGTCTCTGTGTTGTCATTGCTATGATCTACCTAAACATTCCTCACATTTTCCACAAATCAAATCAATTAGACTCAGGGGGAATATTAGGGAACAAGGAGAGTGATGTGTTGGAGGGAACAGGTGGGGTCATTAAACAAAAATACTTCACACAGGACTGCAGGAATGTCAGTGTCTGCCTACTGCTGGATGTGTCCAGGAACATTCTGCATATTTTAAAATTCCTCAGCTTAGTGGTTAATTCTCTCTGCCACCTCTACCTTTTTTTTCAATTTCTTTACTTTTGTTTGTTTGATTGGTTGGTTTTTGTGGCTGAGGCGAAAAAAGGTGGGAACCTTAAAGAGGAGGATAGAAAGAAGGAAAAAACTTCAGTGAACTATTAAAGATATTAGAAATACTTCCTATTAGTAATAGGAGGATTACTATAGACTCGATACAAATCCTTAACTCCAGGAAAAAAGATAATCTCTTGTCTGAGACCTTTCTTAATGTTTTTGTGTACACTTAGACACACACACACACAAAAATCCTATATAACTATCAATGTAAATATGATATAAAAAATAAGTTGCAAACTTCATAGAAAAAAATTATCTTTAGAACTACTTACCCAAATCCCCAGTAGATTTTCTAGCTCTTCATCTTTTAATAACCACTGAATGGCTTTTGAAAAAAAACCACCAATGTGATTCAAGCAGGCTTGAGATTGGAGAGCTGATGGAGCAACCACCAGGTAAGGTGCTGTGGTCTTTGCTATGCAGAGAGTAGGACAAGATTATCATCCTGGTTGCTTCTGGTTTAAAATCTATGAGCCTATGAATCATGGTAATGCTGCTGCTACCAAGGCAATTAGTGGAAGGAGGGAGAATTAATTATCATACATTCACCTTCTGCCTTGACACTTGTGGAACTTTCTCTTGGGTCATTTTCCTGTGCTGGATTCTTTGAGTGCTTCACCCAAATCACTTGAGCTCTGGCTTCTGGATTTAGAATCCTACAGAAATGAAGCCTTTGCCTCTCTTAAATTTCTTAGCCTGATTAATTTTGCTGATAATAGACACAGAGTACCTACAGATCTGACATGGACTTTTCCTTCCCACTGCCATGGATATATAGGACAGGAGGTCACTAGCATCTGGGATGCTCCATGAGATCACAGACTGAAAACCTAAAATGACAAAATACATATGTATATGTTTGTGTGTGCATCTGTCACTGTCTGATCAGAGACATCAGGCATTGGAATGGGCTGCCCAGGGAGGTGTCCCTGGAAATTTTTAAAAAGAGACTGGATGTGGCACTCAGTGCCATGGTCTGGGAACCACAGTGGCAGTGGATCAAGGGTTGGACTTGGTGATCTCAGAGGTCATTTCCAACCCATATGATTCTGTGATGATTCAACTCTGGATGATTCTTCTTCACTACATGTGAAGAATGAAATGTTTGTTTGCCTACAAATAGGATTAAGGGGGGCTACACTTTTAATATTCAGGAATCCAAGCAAAATTTTAACACTTGCCTACTTCTTTCCATAGTTTCTGATATTCGTTCAAATAAATAAGGAGGAGAAAGTAAGAGCAGTTTAACCATCCCATTTCAGAAGCTCAGGATACTTCTGATTTAATTGGAAAGTCTCAAGGATGAGTTTTGATGACCTTTACAAGGGATATCAGACAATATCAAACCATCAAGTGCAGGGTCTATGAGTGAGTACTACCAGTTCTATGTATGAAGCAAAAACGCAGCTGCAAAAAAAGCCTTGCCTGGACTTCTGAGAGACCTTTCAGTTTCCTACAAAAGCCTCCAAAAAAGATTTACAGGTGCTCCACAGTCTGTGCCCTTGATGAAGTCAAGAATAAGCAAATTAATACGAATTTTGCCATTTATGGAGCAACCAAAATTTTTATTTTTTTAATGGATTTTTGCCCATGTTTTGCCCACGATGAACTCAAGCAAAGTCAGAAGCAAGGAGGACATGCAAAAATTCTGGCCCCTCTCATATTCAATAAACGCATCAATAACAGATGGCTAATTAGAAACATAAGTATTAACCAATCTTAGTAACACTTTTCTCTTCCAAAAATGTCACGAAGAGGTATTCTGGCACACTGTGTTCCAGCACTGCTACTGAACTGAGCCAAACATACTCTGCCCTAGGCGGGTACAGAGACTGAAAGACCAGAATATTTGCTGTCCATAGCTTCTGTCCTGATGGCTCATTTTAATTCTCTCAAACTGTGACCCTTTATCAACCATGGAGCTTTATTCAAGGCCAGCAAGGGCTGAGTAATTGGATTTGCTTGGCAGGTAACCTTTCTTACCCTGCCAATTAATCCAGCAGTAGAAAAAAGCCACTGATCTCCTGTCAGAAGAACCACCTAAGAGATGAAAGACTTGATTTGCTCTCCCAGCACCACTACCAGGGACCACATGTGATGTGTGCTTGGGTGTGTTGTTCATTCACTAGAGTGGGAACTTCATCAAGATTTCAATTAATCCGGAAGAGCAGCATGAGCAACTGAGATGCTGGACATTCCTAAATATTGAGCAGATGCCCAATATCTTCAAATTTAGCCTGATGAAATTTCTAACTAAAGGAAGGGAAGTCTGATGAAGGTGTATAATAATATTAAAAGTGTGTGCTGTGATGGACAGGTCAGTGCAGAGCTTATTCCTGTGCCCTCTGGCCAACAAGTCATAAAGTGGTTTCTGCAGTGCGCTGTTTTATACAAGGCTCCCTCTCCTCCTCCTCTCCTCTCCTCTCCTCTCCTCTCCTCTCCTCTCCTCTCCTCTCCTCTCCTCTCCTCTCCTCTCCTCTCCTCTCCCTCCTCCTCTCCTCTCCTCTCCTCTCCTCTCCTCTCCTCTCCTCTCCTCTCCTCTCCTCTCCTCTCCTCTCCTCTCCTCTCCTCCTCCTCTCCTCTCCTCTCCTCCTCCTCTCCTCTCCTCTCCTCTCCTCTCCTCTCCTCTCCTCTCCTCTCCTCTCCTCTCCTCTCCTCCTCTCCTCTCCTCTCCTCTCCTCTCCTCTCCTCTCCTCCTCTCCTCTCCTCTCCTCTCCTCTCCTCTCCTCTCCTCTCCTCTCCTCTCCTCTCCTCTCCTCTCCTCTCCTCTCCTCTCCTCTCCTCTCCTCTCCTCTCCTCTCCTCTCCTCTCCTCTCCTCTCCTCCTCCTCTCCTCTCCTCTCCTCTCCTCTCCTCTCCTCTCCTCTCCCTCTCCTCTCCTCTCCTCTCCTCCTCTCCTCTCCTCCTCTCCTCTCCTCTCCTCTCCTCTCCTCTCCTCTCCTCTCCTCTCCTCTTTCTCCTGCTTCTACAAGACCTGAGATGTAGGCATGATTTACAGAGAGTAAAATACAGATTAACACCTTCTCAGGCAGATAAGAATATGGACCATGGACCTGCTGGAGGAGCAGGTCAGCCTGTAGAGGAGTGAAGAGAAGTTGCAGTGAGGCTGTGAGCAGAGAGCTGTCTGGGGCTGGGGGGCTGTGTTACAATACTGGGACCATTACTCCCAAGTAAATCCACAATTCAGCTGGTGACCTCAAGGAGACTTGGGATTTATTTTGAGGGAGCCACAATTCTTTGAAAGTAAGGCACAGGTGTTTGTTCTCCATCTTCCTCAGCTCTCCATCCAGGGGCAGACACTGGTGCCACCTTTAAGCCTGTGTGGCACACCTGATAAATGGGATCCCTGTTGTCTATCCCCAGGGGGATGTTCCTTTAGCATGTTGGCTGCCCCAGAGAGAAAATGTGAACCAGCCAAATTGTCCACCTGACACTGCAGGGATGCTGGTACCCTTATACACTCTTGCATTTGCTCCTGGCAGCTGGGCCAGGTGGAAAAAAAAAAAAGGTGGGAGCTGCAGGGAATAAACCAGGCACTGGCTCTGACTGAGCTCAGTAGGAAAGAAGAGGAGCTCTGGATTCTCCATTGCTGATCATCAGCTAATGTAAATCAGCTTGAGGCTGCTGGCATCGGTGGGAATGAGCTGATTCATGCCATTTATCCTTTCTTCTTGTTTACTTACTGCATCTTAATGACTGCCAGGCACAAAGCCACCTGACTGAGGGCATTAGAGGCAGAGCTTTATACCCTTAATGCTTTGTTCGGTTAAAGACTAACAAAGAAGACAACTTTAACTTCTGATGAGAAAGCCAAGCCCCTGACACTTAGCACTAATAAGGTGCTTTTCAGTTTCAAGTGCTTTGCAAACATTAATTAATTATTCCTTTCAACAACACTTGGTTATTTTCTGTTACTAGAGTGCATGTTTACCAAGTTAGCTCCATCCCTGCACAGCAAGTTGTTGGCAGCAGGCAGAAGCAGGAATTGCTCTCTAACCACACGCTGTAATTTGCAGCAGATTTCTGTCACCAAACACCATCAGTACAGCTACAGAGGCAGCTTGGAGGAGTGTCCACTCCTCCCTGTGTCCTGGGGTGGTGATAACCTTTACCTTCCCTGCTACACTGAGCAGAAACACAAAAGCTATTTGCTGCATAATTCTTCTAATTCCACAGAAACATGTCAAACAGGAGCTCCCAGCTTGAGACAGCTGCAAAAAGTAGTAACAAATTCTGTTATGTGCACATCATTACAGTACAGAAGTGATGCAAAGAATCAGGAGATTTGTAATAAAACACATCAATGAGGTTGACACCATGAGACAGTAGAATTTCCTGCATGCAATAGTTATTAAAGAAGTTAATGAAGAAGTTAATAAAGAAGTTATTAAAGAAAGGAAATACTTCTGTCCTCTAGCAGGACATTGACAATAACTAACTCCCACCAAAAAAGTCCAGGCGAGAGGAAGATGATCAGAAGGCAGGAGCTGAAAGCTCACAGCCCTGCTCTCATCAAAACTTGAACTAGTGCTTGGCTTCCTTCAAGAGTGGCCCTACCCACTGGGTTCTTTGTTTTCATATCCCTCTCTTTCTCTCTCTCCTTTCATATCCCTCTCTCTCTACTTATATCACATGCTAAAGCAGAGGTATGCTTGCTGGCAAAAGCTTTGCCTGAACCAGTGTGTTTCCACTGGAAATGAGTGTTTCAGTGACCTGTGGCAGACAAGAGAGCCATGGTAAGACAATAACTCTGCAATTGAAATTCCCAGCTCTGCCTTGGGAAGTGTAAAGCCAGCACTTTTTGAATCCAAGCTGCCAGCAGAAATCAGGAATGACTGTGTGCTACATCTCCTGTCTTCCTCCCATGCAGTGTCCAGGCTCTGGTCAACAAGGGGCTGGATGAAGGCAAATATTGCATGCACCTAAATCTGGTTTCACTGAGAGTTCAGAGCAGCTTGCTTGACACTGCCTGCTGCCAGCACCAGGGTGGCTCCGTCTGTTTCCTTTCACTTTCAAGCTCTTTTTGCTCTGGGCAACTTCAGACACTGTCCTCTCACTGGCATCAGTGGTGTGGCTTAGTGTCATGTACACAACATGAATTAAAGTTGAAAAATCAGGAACTAAATCTTTCAGGATCAGCAAGCTCCCTCCCATGAATGATAAGAAGCACCAGACTTTAATGCTGCAAGACATGCAGCCTTCCTGATGAACAGTCCTTGTTCAGAGGTGAGGAGGTAAGAGCTGCACTGGCACACACTGGAAATGTGGCATGGAAAACAGCTTTATTGGCAAATACATTGCAGATCTCTAAGGAGAAAGAAAATGTATTAGCAAATAGATTCTTTTGTCTGTGTAACTGTCTTTAGGGGGGTTTTGTCAACACAGATATTTACTCACAGTCCTACCCAGTAAAGCTTTCTGCTGTATGAAAAGCCTGAGATTGGTTACTGAGCATCATCTACATGGGTGTTTACAGTTTCCAGTATCCCTCCTGAAAGAATCTCACTGTAAGTAATACAGAAGTATTTACTGGAATCAGGCAGACAAAATTCAGTCTATTTGCAGTCTGAATACTTTAAACTGTGCTATGGGATTCTTTGATGGTTTGTTTGGGAAGAAAACAAAAAAACCCCTCCTGCTGATGAGTTCTAATTTGTCTCCATCTATGCCAGGTACAAAGGAGGGGTGAGGTAATCAGACATACTTCTGCCTTCTGCTCTGCAAATACACACAGCTTTCATTTGAGAAAATGGCACATTGCACGGTGATGCAAACAAAAGATTTGAGATTATATTCATTCATTCCTAACCAAACACAACAGTAATTTCTTTTCTGAAGTGTTGAGAAACAAGAAAGCCTTTCTATTTAATGAGATACGAACAACCCCAGCTCTAAAAATAAAGGGCAATTTTAATCTTAGAGTAGAATTTTCAGCTTCTGATATATAGTTATCTTCCTACTTCAGACTTTGGGAGGCCGCATGAAACTACTGTTTTTCTGCATATTAACATTTGGTGCATAAATCAATTAATTACACCATGTGTGCTATTCCAGGGAATGCCTTTTCATTGCTTATATACACATACTTATCCATACATTTTTACACTGAAACACTGTAAGTTCATGGTAAAAGCACAGTAATTACTGTAATGGCACATGTGACTTCAGGGTAAATGTCACAGTACCCCAGACATATGCCAAGAGGGTGTTTGCAGCAAACATGCTGAGCTACTCAAAGGATACCAACCAGTCATGTGCAGAAGCTCCTGTACCATCCTTCCTACAGAGAGATATCAGGGTACAGATTCAGCTCATCCAACAATCAAGGTCCTTTTTGAGCCTGGATCTGATGTTCCAGAGGAAGGTGCAAAATCTGCATGAAAACCATGAAATTAAATGGCTACACCCAAAATGCCTTTTCAATATTCATCAATATTCGGCTCATGCTGTGAAATATGAGGGAGTTTTATCCCTTTCTGAAATTGGGATTAAGAGCTCATGATCCCCAAAGTCTTCTAAATAAACCACCTGTGGATGTTATCTTTATTCAAATATATCCATGTTTTAGACTTTTTCTGGGTTTGGTCCCTGTTACATTTCTGGCAATTAAAAAAACAAAGCAACCAAACAAAAAAATAACCAACCAACCAAACAAACAAACCCAAAACCAAACTAATTTAACATACAAAAACCTTCTTCCACCTTTTGAATTCACTATTACCTATCACCACCTAAAAATGCAGTCAGTAATGCAGTCTTCATAGTAATAACTTGTTAAAAAGCATCCCAACCTAATAATAATTTTAATCAATGTAAACCTGTGATTTACTTATGCCATGGGAACGGTTTTTTTGCTTTATGCTTTTATAACTGTAGGAAGAGAGAGAGAACTAGAACTTGCCTCTTATGAGTTTGTTGTAGAACAGAGCAGGAAAGAGGAAAATATGAAACATGTTTCCTCTTGCACTTCTCCAAATGAGGGTGTTGGATGTGTCTGCAAAATAAGTAGTTGCAGCCGATGGGCACCAAGCCCTGACAAGTTCCCTCTCTATTAAAGTGTGTTTGTCTCAATACCAAAAAAAAAATCTAATCACCAGAACTTGCCTGAGACATTCAGAATGCAAAACGAGTTCAACATCCTAGACACTGAATATGTGAAAAGGATCATTATTCACAGATTTCTAATCAAAGGTTCATTTTGTGTTATTAATTGTTTGGTTTTACATGCTGTCTCCTTGCTTGAATGAAAATGTCTTGTTCTGGAAGATGTCACATCTAGCTCAGGGAAGATAGGTGAGATGTGCTGCACTCAGAAATGCCCAGGTATAATGGGTCCTTTGATTTTTGGTTTGGTTTTTGTTTTTTTTTTTTTCCTTTTTGAAGAGTCTGCATTGTTTCCTAGACTGTAAATTATTGATTTACTTGGTATTTACTTTGCAGTAAACTGAGGCTATATGCAAGCTAAATACAGCTTCACTTAAGCTATATATATAACTATAGTATAAGTATTAATAATAGTATAATAACAATACAATATTAATAACTGTTAATATTATTAATGTGTTCATAATACTATAAGTATTAAGTATATATATACATATATATACTTGCTATACAGAACAAATGTAACTTAAAACATTTTCTTACCTGTTGCAAGATCTCTACCTGTGAAATCTTAAAGGTGCTATGAGACACTGACATGGAAATAATTTAGGACCTCCCAACTTATCTGTAAGGACACATCACCTCCATGTTGGTGCTGGGGCCACAGAGGATCTAAGCTAGGAAATGAGGCTAGGAACACCACTTTTTTTTTTTTTTTTTTTTTACACTGAAAATCAAAGTATAATTAGCTGTGTTTGCCATGCAAAACATCGAACATAATTTGATCTTTCTCTGTCTGTACTTATTGGGACATGGATGATTTTTGAAGGTACAATCATCTGGGTGGAATAACTGGAAGCTTGTCATGGAGCATGGATAGCAGTGCACCACTGAGATCTCACTTGTGCCTTACTGCAGGCAGAGAGCAACTCCTGGAGTTTCAGAGTTGCTCTTATGGCTTTCCCAAAGGGAAGGGAGTTTGACTTTCAGTATGGGTTTTCTAGAGATGAAATAAGCCACTGCAGATTTGTCTCTTGGGATTAAATATCAAGACACTGCATCTGGAGTGAGATGCAGATGATCTGAACAGAAGCCCAAGTTCTATCACAGATGCACAACACATTTTGGCATGTTGGATTCTCATGTAGATATATTCTGACTAACTTCTACTCTAATTAGGCAGGAAACCTATGGCAGCATAAATGTGATAGTGCCTGGGTGGGATTCCCAATCAGCAGCTTTCTGCACTTTTGCCTGTACTTCAAAATCTGTAGATTTTGAAATGCTGTAGATCTCCTACCTGGTTAGTTTCAAAGTCAGCATCAGTAGCCAACAAGCTAATGACTGTGCTGCAGAACAGGAGGTATTCTGAGGTGTACCCCTATATCAGGGCATGGATATGGACTAGGGATCCTACTAGAGAGAGACAGTGTCACAGGGTAGGCAACATCATGTTCCTGCAGTCTGGACCAGCCTGAGAGGTGGGTTCTGGAAGGCAAAAACTTTGAGATCCCAGAGCCTGCAACCATAAGCGACCATTGCTCTGAGGTTTCCAGGCTCTCTCCTGTGAAACCAAGCACGTGAAAGCCCTGTCTCTAATCAGAAAAGAGATCCCTTCCATCCCTAGCCCCTGCCTAATGAAATCAGTATTCTGGTCAGCTCCAGCACTAGAGAAAGCAGCTGCAATATGGAGGGGAAGATATTTTGCTTTCCCAGCTCCACGTGCTGGTTTTCCGCATATGAAACTTCCTCCGACTCTCAGAGAGCTGTAGGAAATCTTGAAATTAAAATGAAATGTAATCGTCAATAAATGGCAAGCATTACTTTTTGGCCAGCTCTATTTGTTCACATAAAATATCCTACACTTCTCAAATTGTCCCTTATGACACCTCAGATTATTTTCCCTTTATTTTTTTAATTGAGATCTCCCAAGCCAGCTGCTTTGGGAGTTTTCAGTGCCCAAAGTCCCACTTATTATTTCCCTTGACACTCAGGTCCCTTGAGCAGCACTGAAAAATTACTAAGCCTTAATGTCTGTGGAAGGATTCCAAACAATTGCTACAATGAAGACACTGGTCCTGGCACTAAAAACCAATGAATATGTAAGACAAATTGTATCTGGAGAGAGTAAACACATTAAAACAGGCTACCAGTAGCGTCTTTCAAAAGATATACAATATAAGCTGCATCCTCCTCAATAGCTCGAGGGGTTTATAGTCAATAAATTTAACAGGCTGCAACCAAAAAAAGTCAAAGCTAAAGTACAGTATGTGAAGGGAAGGAGAGCGCACTCTTCTTTTCAACCTTAGGACAGAGTTAATAGAGGGGAAATGACAAAAAACATAAAAAGGAATACACAGGATTTGACAGAGTATGTTTCTTCTTTTAACTCCAGGGCAAACTACCAGACTATTTTGGTTTATAGATAAATCAAACAAAGAACTTCTATCAGTTTGCATAAAAGTCTCATTTTCAGCATTGGAAAGATTAAGCTTCAGAGCCTTATTCTGTTTGTGCATGCGGAGGATTACAAGGGAAGTGGTGTACGTAGTGACCTTGCTGAAGAGAGATTAGCTTCAATGATGATATGGTAAAATAGTTATGTTTTCAACACTTATGGATTAAAATATCCATTGACAGTTTCTGTAAACTTGTTACAGATATTTGCAGTAATAGGGTAATGACAGTAGCAGTATCTGACAGCCCCATTACTGCCTCTTGACATTATTCATGCTATTTCACTGCTCAGTTTGCAGAGCTGGATCCTCAACCTTGCCAGCTTTGTTTGCAGTGTCTCAGTGTTTATGTGACAAAAAGCATTTCCTTTAGGGTTTCCTTTTCCTTTACAGCTCTGCAGTCACACTAAATGCGAATGTATGGGACCCATCTAGTCCTTTTGATTTTTCAAGACCTACAGCTGACTTCTCTCAGCTAATCGAGAGCACATAAGGTCTGATTTTTCACTGACTTTTGTTTACTTGCTGCTTACACAGAGAAATAATCACTGAATAGTTTGGGTTGGAAGGAATCTTAAAGATCATCTAGGTCCAACCCTTTTGCCATACTCAGTCACCTCCCTCTAGACCAAGTTGCTCTAAGCCCCTCACCTTGCACACTTCCGAGGATGGGGCGTTCACAGCTTCTCTGGGCAATCTGGGCCAGTGTCTCACCACACTCACAGGAAAGAATTTTTTAATTCATTCAAAGCTCAGTGCAGAGTTCTGTGTAGCACACATCCTGGCAAAGAAACCAGGGCTTTATAACAACCTGTGAGAATGATGTTGAATGAGCACAATTGGTTAATGTTTAATTATGTTCAACTGAGAAAGATTGAAACATCCTAGCTTCTGACTTCCTAAATCTTTTCTACTGAAGATACAATATGTTAAGCTTTTCTTGAACAATATTATCTATGTAGTCTATTAAGGTTTGTGAAACAGGGCCTGGATTTCTGCTCTCATTTCACAACACTGGAAATTGAGATCAGTAGATAGGAAAGAGAATTGTACAGTGGATCAGGGCAGGTTTTGGAAGTGTAGCACAAAACTTATTTTAGACATGTCTGTGAAAGATAGTCATCAAAATTGGTCAGCAAAAATGCTGTTAATCATAATTTTGGTTATTTGTACTCTAAGTACGTTACTGCTTAGGCTGTGTCTCCAGTGCAATGGTGATGTAGCCAAACACTAAGTGAACCACTCACACTGAGCAATGGCAGCAGCTGTCTTCAGAAGAAACACAATGCAAACTGCAAAGTTCATTCAGAAATCTAACAAAAATGAAGGAGAGTAACCAACTGAGCCTCAGCTTTGACTTGGCATACCAGTAATCAGCAAAAAAATAGACTGTTTTTGGTCAAGGGAGAGTTGCTTGGACATGCACAGGATATGACAGATAAGCTCTCGGTATAGAAAAGCATTGGTAACCAACTACTCGGGGAAGACAGGAGGCTAACCAGAAAGTCCAATGAAAATAGAAATATTTTGACATACATTAAAGATTCCTTTTCATGCAGCTAAGCTCAGAAAAGTTCATCTCATGCAGATAATCAAAAATTCACACCCACTATGATGAACTTACCTCTGCATATGGCTAGCAATTAACTTAATTGTAATTGCCTTTTCTCCCTGTTGTTTCTTTAACATAGTCATTCCCTGGACAGGTTCATGAAGTTAATAATGAAAACAGAGAACTTGCTGTCTTCTACAAAAGCAAAAAGTTTATTAAAGTCTGTATTCACCATACAAAGCCCAGGTGACTTCACCCACTGCACTGGCTGATTTTAGCAGTAAAAGTAAATTATAAATATACTCCCTCAATCCACAAACCAGGAGATGAGCTGGAGGTGTTGTGCTTTCAGACTTCATAAAAAAGGTGAAAGATTAAATGGTTTTGGTTTTCTTTACTGTTGCTTAAAAATCTTTGGGGACACACTGGTTTCCCTTATATTGCACTTTTCCCAAAGTTCTATTTTCCAAAGGTTTGGGCTGCTTTAGAACTCTAGTGCCAGTTTTATTTTATGGAAAGAATCTGAACAAGTTCTTGCATGCTTCAAAATATATCAACTGGCACATTACTTAACATGAAAAATTCTGGCTTCTTATATTCATAAAACAAGAAACTTCACAAACGTCTACGTTCTTTTATATAAACTCATTTACTTGTCAATTCAATCTATTTCAATAAAGAAACACCATTTATATTATGGTCATAATAGTTTCTTTATGTAATACTAATCATAGTTTCTAACTATATTTGACCAAACAGTATTTGAAATGCGTGTGATCTGTCTTTGCTTTATTTGATTTTTGCCCTTCACTGACCTGGGGAAAAAAAAGTCAATTATTGAAGCAAATTATAAAAAAAGTTATTATTCTATTGGACAGAAAACTACCTCTCAGGCAAATGGTATCATATGGAGTAAGCAAGGTCAAATAGAAATGGAAATGAAATGGGATTTTTATAAACAGGTAAGAAGCATTAGCTCTATCTGCAAATAACCAGTGAAGGATGAGATTTTCAAAGGCCTTAATGAAACTGGTGGGAAGCTCCCACAGGCCATTGACAGTAGAGAAAAGTTTAACCAAATGCATTCATTGTTCAAAATTAAGCATCTATTACTAATTTATGGTACAGCAAATGTTTATCCAGTTTACTATTGGATAGTAAAGGGATGCAAACATTTGATGTAAGACATTCCAGGCAATAAATTGTTTGTGCACTAATTTTAAAATTACACAAGTGGTCACTTGCTATTCTTGAGTCTATGCTTATGTCATTGGATACCCAATATTAAATAGTAAGTTTTCTGTTTCCCATTGTTTTGTTATTTTTCTGTGCAAATATGTGTTAATAAATGTCCGAGTAATGGTACATGTACAAATGATGTTGCCTTGTCTTTTCTTACAAATTGAATTAGGGCTTTTATTTCACTATTAATAAACATAAATTTGGGGTATATGCTCAGTTCTGGTGGTCAGAACAGCAGTGACCAACCAGTTCTCAGCCTGCAGGAAAACAAAACTGCCAAAGCAGAGAAAATTCCAGATCAGTAGAGAATATTGAGCTGTCTCTTGAGCTATAAAAATTTAGAAAGGTGCTGGAATACTGGAACACTGTTTTTGGAGAACTGCTCACATTCCCTAAATCTGTGTCATCATCTCTGACATCAAACCCACATACACTGAAGAGGCCCTAAAATCTATTCAAATCTATGAGACTCCTTTTATCAGGTAATAAGAACAGAAGCTCTAGAGGTCAAATCTTGATTCTAAATTGCATCCAAGTGCCTTTTAAATGACAAATTTTTGAGAGAGCTGAGCATCACCATTATCATTAGATGTCACCTCTGAAAAACACTTGAGAAACATTGCCAACTGTTCCTAGGAAGGAAGTAACTTTTAGAGATATAACAATTACCAAGTATGTTATATCATTTAAGTACATATTTAGCTTAATTGTGGTAAAGCTTGATAGTATTCTCTTGATTTCATAATTACTGGAAAACTCTGCAATATAAAATACATGTTTTGGGGGACTGGGAATTTGATGTGGTTTATAATCAACAACATTGTTCACAATGACAGATCTGTGTACACAGAAATTATTTCATGTCGCAGCACTGGTGCTAACACTTCCTTTTCCACTTGCTTTTCATTACCATTGCAAAGTAGTTTTCATAGACAGTGCTTATTTTAGTCATGGAAAAAACTAATGAATTTTTCAGACTTGTGTCTGGGTTTTATTATACTCCTCTACAATCTTTTATTATACTCCTACAAAATCTAGGTTTATTGGTATTGTACTATCAAAGAGTGGACTGAGGGTGCCCTTTGAATCTTTTTTACACCTTTATAATTCAGAAATTTAAACTTCTCTTTACCCGGTCTGAACTGCTAACCCCTGAGTCTGGCCTTGCTTCTCCCACTGGGTCACTGTGAAAATTATCTGCACTACAGTGGCATCCAGAGCCTCTCTGCTTTGGCCCTGTTGTACTAAATAATGTGAAAATAAGGCTGTAAATAGTCCCACTCTCAAGAGCCTGCAGTCTGGACAGATTTTAGGGAAGTAAAGAGATGGTTGAGGTCATTAATTTCAAGCTAACATTCATATCTCTGCTCTATAGTGGAGTATAAGCAGGATCTAAGTCAGTAAGAGAAGGGAAAAGGGAAAAGGGAAACTCATATTTCCTCCCTCCACACAGCTGACATGAACATGGTATTCACAGCAAGAAATCCAGCAGAGAAGACAAGGTATTTTGTGTGAGCGACTGCCAGTCTGAACATCATTTTGCCCTTTCTGAAAAATGGGTCCTTTGAAGAGACACGAATGCCACCAGAGTGATTCACAGCCCTGTTAGATGTGGAAGCTGCTGGAGAACCTCGGCATAAGGCAGAACATGTGGCTGCCTTGGTGCCCAGGGAAGACAGCAGTGCTGAATGTATTGATTAGCTTTGTGCTGCTTTCTAGAGGAGTGTAAAGAGGTATAAAAAAAAAAAAAAAAAAAAAAATCAAAGAGAAAGTTTGGTTTGGCTGATAGAGGAAGACACAAGAAGCCAACAGACTCTAAACTCCACTCCCTATTTTCTTTTGCTGCTTTTACTCAGTTCATTTTGCTCCCTGGATCAATTTTCTTATTGCAAAAGAAAGACTGACAAAGGTCTTTCTTACCTCTGTCTTTATAAAGGAAAGGAACTTCAGAAAACAAAATGCAATTGAAACAGTAGAAAATTGACACCTTTACATCAGTAAACCAGTAGTTTTTTCCCCTTCTACCATCTGTTGTTACTTACCTGTTCCATGCTCCTCTCACAGCCTCACACTTCCACTGTCCAGGTCGTTGTTTTGGGGTTTTATGGTAAAGACTAAAATAATAATAGTAGAAAGGCATTATCACTGACATTTAATGCTGTAAAGACCAGATGCAGTTAAAGCATTAATTTAACTTGAGGATTACCCACCCTCCCAGCTGGGAGCTACATACTGACAGTTGTATGGCACGGACTGAGTATTTCAGAATACCAAAGGGAAAAGCCAACCATGGGAATCATTCCCCAGTAAAAGGTGGTAACATGGACCCACATCTCCTTCAGAGCAGGGTCATCCAGCCAGCATTGTCCCCAGCTCAGTCCTTACAGACAGTAGTAGGGCTGGGGAGAGGAGAGTGACCATGTACATTTTCCTACAGCTGAAATACAAGTGAGACTCATCAGTCATTTCTTCTGTTTGAAAACTGCCAGTCAGTAAACAAGCACAAACCAACTTGTCAACAAGCTTCCTGGGGAGAAAAGTAACAAACAGGCAGTCAGGTGGAGGAGGATATAATGGAGCATTAAATAATCCCATAAGGAGCCAGACTTTTACTTCCAGTGCTTATGGCAGTGATCTACAAGCAAAACCCCATTCCAAACTCAGCTAAGAATGGTGCCTGCCTTACTGCAAGTTAGGGTGAAGAGGCAACTCAGGCTGAATTGCAGATCGCAGTTAATTTTAGGTTCTGTAAAACCATTGGCATCTACATACTTCAAAACTCTATTTCAATTCAAGCAACTTACTTGAAAATTATAACATGGTTTTTAATAGCATAACCTATAATTTATTTTTTGTTAACTACTCAAGTTCAGTTTTGATACTGTAAAACTAAATGCATTTGTACAGCTTTTACTTTCATCAATCATTTGATTTTTCTGGCACGTGGCATATATTATTCAATGGTATTGACTGCTCTGCTTTTTAATAATATTCTGTTTTCCAGAATATGAATATGATCGTATTTGGACATCTATTAAAATGTAGTGACAGAAACTTCAATCAAAAATGAGAGGGGGAAAAAAAAAAAAAGACTTTCTTTATAATGAATAGTAGCAACTGAAACAAGTTAGAAATAAGGAAGGCAAACCAGTATTGGAACACTTTCATTTCATTCATACTGAAATTTGTGGTGTTGTTGGAAGAATTATATGGGCCTTGTATATAAGTTAATACTGCAGTAGATCACCATTGCCATCTCCTGGTAAATAAACCATATAACTGTATTCTGGAGCTTCTTTCTAAACAGCCATATATTGTACAACTGTAGAGAGATTACACCATAAATAGGCAATAAAGGATTTAGGGTATTTATTGTGAGACTATCGTTGCATTTTTATTCCTAGCTCGCATAAGACCTTTATAAAGAACTGCATTATAGTTGATAAATTGTGGCATTTGTTCCAATGCACTCTTTATGCTGAAAAGAAATACTGCTAGTTACAACTCCGTAAATTAAGGTGAGACGATGGGTATTGTTGTGATTGAAACAAATACCAGGGCTGCTTAAGAAAAACTCACCATAAGCAAAACAAATACACAGACAGAAGGCATTATATCCCACTGAGCTATGATGGGCCTGTGCTATGGTAATCAGCCAACACAATGTCAAACAGCACTAAGCCACACTATGAAAGAACAATAGGGATAACAGCAGTGACAACAAGCTGTCATTTCACTTTCTGATACTTTGAATCCTTTTATTTTCTTGCCATTTCCCTCCTCCTTTCCATTGTCATTTCCTATTCCACTCCCTCTCTCTTTTTGTCTTTGTGCAGCTACCTGAAAGCTCCTCATGAACAGTGTGGGTCCTCTCCTGCTCAGGGGGGGGAGGGAGTGGGCTTCTCCTGAAACCAGCACCAACAACCCCTTCCCCCAGCAAAAGTTCCCAGTGTCATGCCAGTGCCTGGAATCACTCCCCTTGCCCTGCAATCCCACCCTGACGTGGGGAAGGAGAGTGAGGTGTGTCTGGCTACAGCTCATTACTCTGCAGACCAGAGTGCAGCACTCAGGATGATGTTCATTCTTGATAAAGCATCCTTTCAATCAAATC
Organism: Calypte anna; assembly: GCF_003957555.1. Classification (NCBI taxonomy): domain Eukaryota; kingdom Metazoa; phylum Chordata; class Aves; order Apodiformes; family Trochilidae; genus Calypte; species Calypte anna. The sequence goes on along the minus strand of NC_044255.1, from coordinate 19,265,650 downwards.
AGTAAACAGAGAGAAATGTTGTCTATCCGGCAGTAAATTTCAGATATATTCAGCAAGGAGTGACAGACCAGTCAAAAGCTTGTGCCCTGCTCTCTTGCAGTATTTCTTTTGCTTTGTTTTCTCTCTGCAACTGCAGCTGAGAATCCACAGCCAACACAGCCAATTAATGTGATGGGGAACAACCTCTTTAGCAAGTCTTTGCTTTTTCCCATGGAAACAGAAGAAATGTTTGTAGAATTCTGGAACAAACCAGAGCTAAAGGTTTTCTGATAACACTGAAGCCAGTGCTGCATCATAAAGAGCTCCTCCTTGAGAGCAGCCTTCACGATGGTGACAATTCAGTTTGTTTCTTTCAGCTCAGGAGCCACGTGCAGTGGATAGAGTCAGTCTCAAACACTGAAAAAAGAGGATGATGAATGTGGGCAAGCACAGTGGCATTTTAGAGCTGCCACAGTGTCAGAAAGAGTAAAGATTAAGCTCAGGAATAGCTGCAAAGCTATACGTGGTAAGCATGTGGTCTTCCAAGGCACAGCACCAGACACCACTCAGTTTGCAATATCCATAGACCCTTTCACTCCTCAGTCATCTCCTTGCTAATACAAATTGTTTTACAGTGTGATAAAAGGAAGGTTCAGTGACACTGGGCATCAAACACAAGAGGGATAAGAGCAACAAACGTTGCTGTTAATTGCTGATGGTGCAGCTTCGTGCATTGAGTGATCCCTGCCTGGCTCACACCTACAGCTATGAATAATGTTTGTCTGTTATTTAGCTGCACATGATGGAACCAGTGCAAGAGGATCAACTTAAAGCAGATTCAAGCTGCTATCATTTTCACTTCTTCCTGTGCTAAATCTCTTGTCAAGAAGGAAATCAACTTTGACTACTTTCTTACAGTGGCTATTTCCTTATGGGAACTAGTCTGACTTGCCATTCTTGAGTCATTACCTCAGCTTGACTGTCACCAGCTTCTATAAACCATCCAACTACAAAACTGGAAACATGGGGATTTTCAGAGGCATTAAGCTTGCAGTGGCATCAGAAGAAATGAGGATAGTATGAAATTTTGGGGGAATATACAAATATACATATATAAACGTGCACATGAGGGACAGTGAGTGCCTGAGCCTACACAAGTAACCATGTTCTATTTCCAAGGCTATCCATGCATCAGGAAAGGACAGAAACTCTCTGATCTGTTTTTTTTTTTTAATGGTATTAAGCTCTAAAAATCAGGAGGTGGAAAACAACTGTGAGTGACTTCTTTGCACAAAATAAGTGAAGGCTGCAAGACTGACTTCCCCCTTTCCCTCAAGTCTGCATTTTCAGTAACTGTGCTTAAAATATATCCCATAAAGAAAAGGAGGAGGCAATAAGGGAAGGCAGGGATGAAACAGTATTTCAAAGACTTTATGAAACACAGATCATTGCTGACTGTCCATCACATCTTCCTATGTCACACTCAGGATTGCATATTTACTTTTAAGCACTGTGTCTTTTCCTTAGCATTCATGAGCAGCAAAACAAAGATTCAAGGGTCTATGTTCCAAAAGAGGGACATTTTAGAACAGCCTTCGGAACAGATAAGTCAGAAATACATTTAAGAAATGTAGAAAAATGTGTCTTCATAGAACTGAGTGTACTATCTAACAAGACCTATATAGCAGGATTATACTCCACGGTTTACAAGAGTATTGATCTGTGTGCACTCCTCAGTGGTGTTACATTTATTTTAACATTGATCTCTGTTTCATTACACCACTGCATCATGCACTCTCAGTGTCATCTCAGTGCCCCTCTAAAACCTGAGTGCCTTCTCTTGCTGTCGGGATGTACGGATGTATTGTGCAGCTTCAAATTCAGAGCGTCCATTTCAAAGCCTATTTACTCACACATGCATCTGCCCTCCCCCTTTTAAAATAAAACCAAGGATCTACCATGTCATAACCCTCCAAAGCAAGGTAAATATAGAGCAAAGAAGCCATTATCAAGTGCTTTTTCTTCAAAGATTTTTTTTTTTCCTCAGTGCATTGTTTGTGTTACCTTTCAAAGCAGCTTGAAAAAAAAAAACATTGCTTTTCCTTGTGGCTTCTTTCTATTCCATTTGGAAAACATTGATTTTTCTTCCCCTTGTGATTCTTATGCAGCACAAGTAAACATGGCTCTGTTTAATATATGTCCAAGTCTGTGCCATGCCATCAAACTCTACTGCAGCTCTGGGAGAGAAACCAGTCCCTTTGCTGGCTTTTAGCATTGCTACAACACAACGGAAAATATCATGGTTCCTGCATGTCCAGAGAGGTTCCTGAGTTTGTTAATTTGCTTATGCATACTTTAGTCTTCAAAACATGTGACTGGGCACCAGGGCCTCATAGATTCTGATGTCAGCTTTAATAACATGCTCATAGTCAGTTCCAATACCATTACAGAGATACATGAATCAAAAGCTAATTGCACAAATCCTTGTGCAACTGTACGAGCAGAAAATCTTTTTACCTAATGGGTTAACAAAATAGCACTCATGATCCCAGGCGTATCACCTAAACTTCTCCTCCAAGCTTGTTTATTATAGAGAGGAGTGAGTTTGTTGTCTTCAGGCTTGTAAAAGCCTTAAAAACCCACTACAGCTCCCTGCAGGGTTTGTCTCCTTCCCTGCAGTGTATCTTGAAGCTAATGTGGAGACTTGCTAGTTCCCAATAAATTCTGTAATTCTGGGCAAAACATATCTGATCTTGCAGCCATCTAATTATGGCAGCCTGGGGAGCTAGTGCAGGACCTCTCAACATTTGTACCTTGGCTCTTCCACAATAATCACCCTCTACTTCACTGCGTGATGTGTTTCTGTGTCTTATCCTTCATATCTTTGAAACAGGTATAATACTTGTCCAAGTGGAGAAAAAAAGCTTTGTTTTCCTCTTGCATATATGTTGTAATAGATGTGAAAAAAGTGGAAAAAAAATATTATTATTTTAATCTTCATGATTTCAAATTTTTTTTTCTTGATAAATGCCCTTTTTCTGCCTTCACACAGCTCTTGTTTTTTCTTGCCAGGATTTCATTGTCAACCTATGTTCATGTAGCCTTTTTCCTACTTTAAAACAGTAATGCTGTATTTTATTGCTTCCAATCCAAGCCTCAGCACTTCAGCTAGTGCACCATGGACTTTGATCCAATGTTTAAAGATGGGAATCTTTCCAAGGACATCCTTAGGCACTGGCACTGGATCAGACACTGTATGCAACAATGGATTTCTCATACCCGTAGGTTAACTTCTGAAAGAAAAAGGCTCTGTGCAGCAGGAGAGTTACTTACCAAGCTAATATTTTATGCATTGAGCTCTGGAATGTTGCAAGATGATTTTAAGTATCACAGCAGACAGAGTCATTCTGTATAATAAGTTAGTCCTTTAAACTGTTACCTCACTTACCACTGAAGTAACTAATCAGGACAAGAACAACAACAAAAAAATTAAAAATACTGCTTTTGCACTGCTGTACCACAATGTATGACTGCTCACATCTCAGATTCCTTTTCTGACAAATATTAGATCTGAAAACCCAGAATGCTTTTGCTTACTTGTCTTGCCTTTTTTAATGACATCCAAGAGAAGCTGACAAGCTACCTGTCAAAGGGACATAATTTTCACAGAAAATGCATATCAAATATTCATTAGGTGTGTAAATACAAACATGTAATTTATAGAAAGGGGTTAATCTTTTCAAAGTATGGACATTTAACACTGTTCTTAAGTTATCATATCAGCATCAAAAAATCATTTCATCTTCACTGCTTTCTACCATAGGCATGAGATGATCAGAGGAAACAAGGGCCTGAGCAAAAGCAAATATGCTTGCTAGTTCCAACTACTGCTTGTTAATGCATATTCAAGGCATACATTCAATATTTTCTCATTTATTTTGAAAATACTTGAACATACCCCTACATAAGGTCTGGGACTTGCTCTAGCTAGTATGCATAGCATTCAGATATTGAAGCTGTGAATATCAACCTTATCAATATCAACTTACTTGTCTCTTCTGCATAGGAGAGCATCCTTTTCTCTATGTTGTGTCATCAGGATGGTGTAATTGAGGAGGAGGAGAAAGGAGATGTCATTTCACAAATTACTCAGTTACAGTCATTCTTCTCTTCCCACTTATTTCTCTGAGTATCTGACAATCAAGAAAGGTGCAATTATCTAAAGAGAAGAAACTGCAATATTAATAGAGATAGCATTTTACCTTTGAAATATAAATTTCAAAGGTTCATTCATCAATGTGTTGCTTACATGTTACAGGTAATCTCTGAAAATCGGTAGCGTTATACTACCACAAAGACAGTGATTAATGAGGTCCTGCCTCTGAAGGACATATTTCAGGTGAAGACAATCAAAAGGAAAACAGACAAGTGGCAAGGGCCAATGAGACAGTCTCTTAATTGTAACCATCAAGAACTACTTCACAGATGAGGCATAAGGCTACACAAGCTGCAGAAAAAATTCTGGGATTTCATGCTATTTTTTCAGTAGGGCAAAGAAATGACCACTCTACATGGTTGCCATAGTAATGTAAACTAGCATTTAAAATTAATTTCTAATGCTAGGAAAAACTGTGTGGCCAAGGCTCTAAGCAGCAGCAAACTGTACAAACAGGGCCTTCCATTCCTACTGCACTTTGCAAGTCTTGGTAAGTTCTGCTGAGGAGAGTACCCCTCTTTCCTCTGCCTGCAGATTGTCCTTGTTTATGTCTCAACTTCTCAACACTCCTTTCAACTTTCAGTCTTCCTCCATTTTAGTTTTATTTCCATTTGTCATCCAGCTTAATCCATAGGTATTTTATTTCCTCTGACTCCATTATTCTCTTCCAGTTTTATTACATTAAACTTAGCCTTTACTTTCACAGCCCCCAGCTCTGTGACACCAGAATGACTTTCAAAAAGTAATTCATTAGCAGCTACTATAATAATAACTTTCAGTCAAGAATGACTAATTGTAGAGGATTGCCTTGATGGACATAGTGATCTACTCCACATTTAGAATCCATGGCTAGGGCACTGAAATCTCAGCCCTGTGTTGTTTGGCTGTGTGACACTCTATTAAAACAGATATTCAAATTACATTAATTTACTAATTTTCCCATCTTCCATCACAGCATTCAGTCAGATAAGCTCCTGACAGAAGGAAAGCACACGCAGATGAAAGGAGAGAAACAGGAAATGTAAAAGGAGAGGCAGAATAAACAGTGCAGTGAAGCTGTCAGCATGTCCTAAGTGTTCTTCCTCAAAGGCACCAGCACTGGCAGCTGCTCCCCTCTCTGCCCCATCCCAGGCTGTTGAGCTTCAGTTAGATGTCACTATTGTAAGTTCAAAAGGTTTAGCTAGCTGGAAGCATTTCAAGTTGCAGGGATTATATGTAAAATACATAAGATAAATAATAAAACCATACATATATATTAAATACGTTATTAGGTCCATTTGGTCCATTTGGTTTGAAAAGGTTCTTCAATAGACAGAAATTGAGACGTACGCAGATGAGCCCAAAAGGCAAGTAGAGGAATATTGAACAATCCCAAGGCTCTGTCAGCAGGAGTAAAGAGCTTTCTCTTTCCTAAGAAAAAAAGAAATCTGATGTTCCCTTCCCTGGCTGGGGGTGTAGGTGTAAACAAGAAGCCAATACAAATGATTGTCATTCACTAGGTACAAAATCAATCGCAGAAAGAATGTACATAATCCCATGATAACAATATTCCATCCTTTGTTTATTGTCTCTCCCTCTTGGAAGTGTGTGCCACAGCTCAGAGCTGGGCTGTGTGCTGAGGAAACCCAGCCAGGAGGCTGCCCTCTGCCCACCAAACCCATGCTGAGAACATCTCTTACTTGAAGTGCTGCAGGAAGCAGGACTGGTTTGGAGTAGGGATTAAAATCATAGCAAGAACATCATTTCAGTGCCCACTGCTCCTGCTATTTTTAATGTAGTGCTGGCATTTTCATTATAAGCTCATATTTTCAGGTTTTATAACTCAATCATAAAAAAATTGCTGAGGGCTAAATATTGGCAAACAGCTCTGCTTGCCAAAAAAATGAAGGATTTCCTGTGTGCAGAGAGAGGGAGGGAGCCTCAGACTCTGCTTATTCCAGTGGGAAAGTGATTCCAATATGCATGAGGCAATACCAACAAGCAGCCTCTGCCAGAACCTGTGCCAGCCACACACTAAGGGCACCAGCACATCCCATGGCTCCCCAGTCCAGAGACAAAATCAACATTCTAGGTTCCTGCCCAGACTTCAGATATGATACTTGCTTTTTTTGCCTTAGATCTTTTTTGAACCACAAAAATAATATTACAACCCGCTGCTGCTACCCAGCTCAGACCTCCTGCTGCTTGATGCTGCTGTATGAGCAGACATGAATATTCAGCTCTGACATTCTGGTCCTGTTTAATAGCCCTTGCAGGAGCCCAGAGCAGCAACCAGACAAGCCACCAAGGAAAGGGCTCTGCCTCCAAGCTTTCCTATGTTGGCTCTCTGCAGCTCAGCCTACCTGCACGGATCGCAGCGCAGATTTGGGATCTGGGATGCTTCACCTGAAGTGGAAGATGAAAATTGAGAAGCATTATTAAAAATCCAAAGGGTCTCATGTGAGCATAGGGAGCTTCAATAAAAAGTTTGAGACAAATAGAATGACCTCCACTTTTTTTTTACAGGACAGTACCTGTGAAAAGCAGGTTTGAAATGTAACCATATGTATATGTTAACCATATATATAACCATATATATATGGTATATAACCATATATATCTATATAACACTCTATCCTTACTTTGTCCTTATTGTACCATAATAAAAATTGAAAAACAAAAAAATAAAGGCTGGGAGAACTAACAGGCAGAGCTAAAGAGTATCATCCTCTCACACCTCTTCCCTCTATTCTCTTACAGCCCAGTGATCTCACCTGCATGAATGGCTCTCATAATGATGATGGTTCTATCAAAGAACTATGCTATTGTAAATGCTGGTTTTTAATATAAAATTAGAATTTCTTGGAAAAAAACATCAAAATAAGCATCTACTAAGAAAAATATTATTTTGTAAAAAAATGCAGGCTATAATTTCATTCCAGACTCTGCCTCTTTAAAGATCCAAGTGGCATATACATGTCTTTGTTGTGTGATGCAGTGGTTTCCATGGAAATATTTTTTTAATTTTTTTTTTTTTTTTAAGTTTAGTGAAGATGATGCAGTCAAAAATATAAATAGCCTGAGCCCCTGGCAGGGTAAATTGTACAATGGCATTCTAGAATAAATTTACATGGCTTTTTTTCTGTAAGCAGCTATGACAAACGAATAATTCTTTGAGAACAAATATAATTCACTTTTCTAAAGGTGGCAGTTATAATTATAATTTTAACTGCACTTGCTCCTGGATGGTACTAAATTATATAACCCTTCATATGCTCAAAATCTATGGCTCCTCAAAGACAGTGATCCAAGCTGGTGGGTGTGGGAGAATTTCCTGCAGTAGTGCCTGGCTAAAAGAGGTTTTTAAATTTTGCAGGAACACCACTAGAGAGATTTATACCATGAGATTTCTTAACAGCTTAGCTAAGAAAATCAGAAATGTATCCTGGAATAACTAACAGAGTTGTAGGCCTGTAGGGGATTCATACATCTCTGCTCTCCTGGAAGCCAGGAAATTAATTTTTATCTTGATTAGAAAAAGAAAGCAATATTTTTAAAGTTGAAATTTTTGTTTGCCAGATTCATTTGGTAGTGGAAGAGTGCTTTTTGGCACCTGACCATGGCTCCAAATAATGCAGTAGCTTGTCTCCAACAATGGGCAAAAAAGGATACCAGGGAAGAGGCTCAGAATGGGACAGACTTGAACGAAATACTTCACATGTGCACTCCCTCAGCCTCCAGTCATTTGCTTTTTGTAGACATCCTGGGCCAGACACAGCTGCAGCAGCCTCAGTAGATTTATTTCCATGAACTTTTCCTTGAAGTCCAGCAACCTTTCAGCTTCCACTGCATCCTGGGGCACGAAGTCACCATTAAGTTAAGAGGTTGAGTTATATCAACAGCAACCATCATGATGTTGTAATAAATGTAATGTTGATTAGGTTAAAGGCTAAGGGTCTAATTTTACTAAATGATTCTGTGAACAGAAGTAATATAAAATAAAAAATAATTAAGAAATAATAAAGACAGCTTTAAAATATTTGAGCAAGGTGAACAGAGGAAGTTAACCACAGGGCATTTTTAGTCCAATGGTCTTTAGACTTACTTCTCCAGTGTAAGAGCTATTGCTTCTTTCCAGTGAAGTTCTTGAAGAAAGCAGCAAGACAACTTATCCACAATGTTAATGAGCTGAAGCTGCTCTTTCTCCAGTGCTCCTCCTTTGTCATGGAGAGATTGCTGCTTTGATTTTTGCAGGAAAAATTACTGTCCCATATCTTGCTTTGCCTTCCTCTGGGCAAACAGACATCTCTTCAATGATTTTAAACTCACTAGAACAAACCTGGCAAAGAAACAAATGTTTAACCACCCAACAAAAGTGATAAAAGGCTCATTTCTAGAGGAATTTCTAATAACTATATACCAGAGTCCTCCATATATCTTTTCACCCATTATCAAAGGGAAACTATGCTGTTGGTACCACTTAAACATCTGACCCCTTCCAAGTTCACAATAGGGTATGTTTGTTAATTAATTTGAAAGTAAGAGATCTGAATTTCTATGCAGGCCTAATGGAATACTGAAATACAGCAATTTTTTCTGTCTTCATAAAGTCTTTCTCCCTGACTGGTATGCAAGAGAACTTTCTGAGGAAATGGACCAGCAAAAAAAGTCTTGCTATCCTTTATTTTATGAGCAGAATAACACATTCCTTCCAACTGCCCTTATTAATTTATAAACAGCTATGATTCTAGGTGGCTCTGCTCATTCAAATTTATGATTAAAACAGAATTATTCTCAACTGAGAGACAAAAATAACTCTTCTGCAAAGCTTTGCAACAAGTGATAAGTATTCACTGGACCTTAATTGTGTCTTTTTATTTTTCCTGTGCTCTTTCAGGTTTTATTTTTTTCTTAATATCATCATTTTAGTTAAGCTCTAATCTTTATAGTGTTGCTTAGGTAAGTAACAGAAGTAACAGTTGCTTAGGTAAGTAACGGAAGGGGTGAAATTACCTTATCTGTTTGTTCACCATGTTGCAACTGGAAACATCTCAGTTATGGTCTTTAGTTTGCTTGTTTTCACGTCTAAATAATAATAATAATAATAATAATAATAATAATAATAATAATAATAATAATAATAATGTTACATGTCACAGTGAAACCAGTTATCAGCATTGGAACAGTCCTCTTGCAGGATCTCACTGTGCTTCTTGTGGGCAAACACGTAATAAAGAAACCTTTGCTCTAAGAGATTAAATACAGGTTAATTGGGGGAGCAACTAGGCAGGCAGAGACAGGTGAAAGAGCAGTATCTATCACATGAATTTCCACCTCCTTTCTCCTCTCTCTAGTCCCCTCAATCTTCTTCAGCAATCTGCAACACAGTAAATATTAAGCATAAACGTCATGAAAGCTTCCCAAAACTTGAGGATAATTAGCAACAAATCTTTCAAATGTACCTGCCATGTCATTGTCCCATTTTATATCCAGGTAAAATACTAAATAACAAACTGAGTTCTCATTGCCTAACTTCTCAGAGAGGTAATACCTTTACAAAGAACAAGACTGTGAAGATACCTTTTAGCACAGCCTCAGACTGACATTTCAGAGTTTCAGCATAATCCTGTAGACAAATGACTTCAGACTCATATTGCCATTCAATTTGAGTCTCCATTTGGGTTTTTCCAGTGTTCTCAATGAAACTGTTACAGACTAAAGTCCCCCACCACAATGATCGCTAGGTCAAAGCTGAAGGTTCTTTCTATAATTAAAAAAAAAAAAAAATTGTTCAGCTAGCAAAAAGGGTTTAAACTGTGCAGCAGTCGACAGCAAAGCTGTGCTATAGTTCTGATAGAACTTGTTTTGAATTTTCAACTTACTTTCAATTTTCAGCTAAATAAACATGAAACATCAAAGCCTATAAAATGAAGGCATATAATACAGTGCTGTCAAGCTGTGACAAAGTCAGTCTTCACCAAGGATCCATCTTCTCCCACTGAGAGATCCTAAATTTGAGGCTGAACCAAATGACAGAACAGGCATCACTGAAAATCAAAAGGTTTCAAATGGTGAGGTTTCTCTGTTTTCTGATTTTGATGGACAACAAAATGGTTGAAAGTTACAACTCATTTAGAGACATGAGAAAAATGACAGAAAATAGAAGCTCCAGAATAAAAAACTAAGAACTGTCAACCACTGAATATAAAAAGAGAAAAAAATATGACATTTTATTTTGCATCATCTTACTTATTGTGTACTGGAAAAAACTTCCTCTCAAGTTATGTGCATTAAATACTTTTGGTCTCTTTTCAATAATCCACAGAAAAACAGATTTCTAAAGTAAGCTTAAACGTAGGCTTTATGACATTAAATACAATCTAATTATAAAAAAGAAGTCCCATCATTTGGTACACACTCAATATTCACTAAGAAAACTTTTCCTGACAGCATTTGACCCAATATATGCTACTTAGAATTACCTAAACAGATGAGCTGTGTTGGTCTCCATAACAGCCTGAACTGTTTTCTTATATAATGGGTTTTCCCCCCCCCCAGGAATGTTTGAATGTGAATAATATTTACGTAGCACTTCAGCAAACTAAAAATTACTCTATTTAACATACAATTTTTTTCCAAAAACAATCTTTGCCTGTAATCATGCCTTAAGCTGTTTCTGGACTGCTAATTATTACCATAACTTTTATCACATAGGGAAAAAACCAACAAACAACACCCTTTAAGTATCCTACCAACCATCTCAATGCATGAGCTGCCAGAAATCAGTCAGATCGATGATGAGAGCGCAGCCAAGCTCTTTGTCCACATTTTACACATATAATTATTCAGAATGTAAGGATGCTTCCACATTTCCTTGTTGTTGCTTCTAGTGTGCAAACAGGGAATGAAACCCTTGTGAGCAACGACTACAGTCTGATGGCAATATGTTAACCTACAGGAAAGTGCTTTTCATAGGGAGACTGAGCAGCAGCATCTCATAGGATTCAGCATAATGCCTGAATTGTAAGAGCAAGTGTGGCCACAGCTGGATTCCACCTGTTCTCCCTCCCTGACAGATGTTCAGGGCCCTTGAACCCCTTAGTTAAATACCAGCTGTACCTTAGTGAGCGAATAGACCACATTACCACAGATGTACTTCCCTGAGAATGCTGCCAGGCTGCAGGGATTGCCTGACCTGTCAGCTTCCTTGTAGGAATAATCTACCCCAGAGAACCACCTCGACATCTAGATCTCTCCCCGGGAAGGTCTTCTGTCAATGCAAATGCACATCAGTTGGTCTCCAGCAGAGATTCCCTTCACAGAATCTCTCTCTCCCTGACTCAGGAGCAGAGAAACCCATTTCTTCATGCCAGCCATAGCCTGATGTGCATTTACTTGGTAGTGGAGCTGGATTCCAGAGCCTGTGATCCTTAGAAATTATTCCTACCCCCCGTGCAGCAGTCTTAGCATCAGATCCATGCAAGGAATTGGATCAGGAGGCAAATCTAGCTGAAAAATTACCAGAAATAGTCTGCAGTGCACTGATTTTAGTCAGGATCCTCTCCATGCCCTGCTTACCAGCTGAAGAGAAGGGACAACATGAAAACAGCTGAAAAGTGAAAGGCAAAGCAAGTAAATTTTTCAGCATTGTCACAGCTAAAGTAGCTCTCCAAATATTTCTTCTGTAGCACAGTCCCAATGGTTTGAGCTGCCTATGAAAGGCAGATAACTGACACTGACATAGGTCTTCCATGCAGGAGTGTCTCTTCTCTAACATAGCCTGGTATCCTGGAAAATATACTTGGAATTTAAAAGTAGATATTAAAAATAATAATAATAAAATAAATCAGATTTCATATCAATACTTTACAGCTAGTCTGTTCAGGGAAAGAACAGAATGAATGTCATTTTTAAAATATACATTTTGTTCTTAAAACTTGCAAACCAGTATGTATTTAATACAATAAGCCAAATGTGTTTTTTCCCTAATGTTAACCTTGTATATCTAATTCTTTTCTTTTTGTAATTCCCAAGATGCACTGCATACTGATTTATAACAACTACTCCTAAAGCCTGACCATTAAAAAACGTTCTCTAAAATAAACTGTTTAGTAATCTGGACAATTTTTGGCTATTTGAAATCTTGGCTATTTTACATTTGCAGCATATTCGTGGTCACATCGTTTGTGTTTCTCTGAGCATAGTTCCTATTTTCTTTTTCTATGATCTCTGTAACTATGTACTTCTAGCTTCAATTAAAAAGTCTCTCAACATCATATTTTCATAATCTCACTTCTTCCAGATGCTGTATTGCTGGGGAGGTCCAATAGCAACCCATGCATAACATTTTAGTCTCCCTGCAACCTCAGACAACTGCTCCATGGATGAGATCCTTTTTTTAGTAAATTATAATATGATTTTCCTGAGAAATATATTTCTTCCTTGAGGTAATTGTCAAGAACATAAGATGGTCATCAACCTCTCCCTTATATTTAAAGAGTTTTCAGGCAGAAGCACAGATTTTTTTATTTTTTTTTTTTTTTGCTGCAGTTATTGTTTTTGCAGTAAAGATGGGCCCATCTGTTCCTTTGAAGATGTGCCAAATCAGTGGAAAATAATTCATTCAGGTAGTCAGTGAACCACAAAAGCTGATGGTTTAAGGATCCTGGAAGGTTTCAACAGGGAACACCAAGTGCACTTTGCCAAGTTTGGATTAGATTTTATTTAAGCAGTGGACTCTGGGGAGTTCAGGAAAGTAGTAGCTGGACAAGAAAGAGATCCTCTCTTTCTGTCTACCTCATTCCCACATAAAGCTACTGTAGTAAGAGTCAACAGTTACATGTGATGTGAGCATGGCTCACACTACCCAAAGTATAATTATAAATTATTTCAATGAGTCTAGTATAGTCCTGCCTGTCTGAAATAGACAGAACTGCCAAGTCTGGCTGTTTTATGGATGGTTTATGTCTCCAGTTTGTGCTCTTTTGGCAAAGATCTGCACTGATGGCCATGTCTGCTATGAGTATCAATAGCAAATATCTCACTGATGGGGAGGTTTGGGCAGAGCAAACATAGAGCACTGCATGCAGAGTGGGCAAAGAAGGGGAAGGAAGGACTTGAAGTAAAGATGTGATTTGAGCACTAACATCTACCAAGAAGTACTCTGTGAGTTTGGACAAAATGATGAGTCTGCTTGACAAATCAGCAGAAAATGAACTGAAAAAAAAAATTTTGAGAGCCACCTGAGCCCTTAACCATCTCCAGATGCAGTAGTTTTCTGACTAAACAATTGGTAAATTAATTTTAGCTGTTGTCTGAGAGATAATTTCGGAGGCATTTGCTACTCTGAGTTTTATTACAATGAGGGAAAGTCTGCATTAATTTATAACTGAGTGGGTTAATTAAATATTACCCCTGGGCATCTGAACATTGAAGAGGATGTCTGTGTTCTGAAAAGAACAAATAATCCTTCTAAGCCTGATTCATTTCCTTTATTATTTACTAATAAACTTTAGCTTATTTATTGCAAAAATTATTAACTATAATCATTATGAAATAACAGTGGCTTACTAAACTTTATTTACTCACTTTTAAAAATGATAGGGATGGCACATTATAAATTATAAAAACCTACATAGTGGCATCCTTTTTTTCTGTAAAAGTTTGGAAACAGCTGAATGCAAACGTGCTTGATTTTAAGCAGTGTTTAAAAGCAGCATTGAGGAAAGAAATAATGTGCTAAAACATTGTGGAACACCTTCTAAAGGTGTAATTTTTTAACATTTATTACAGCATTCTGCAGGTTTTAAATAAAGCTATTTCAGCTTGGTAATCACTAAAGCTTAAGATGTTCTGAAGAGGGGTCTGTACCAGTTCTGGTGCCTTTAGAAAATACTGGTTGGTTGGCAGCAAATTTTTGCAACTTTTCAAGGTGCTTGTGATATGAAACTGTACAATAGAATATCAGATTTCTTGCTTGCCATCAAAAGAATAGTGAAAAGATGAGTAATGTATATTCTACTGCCTACAGAGAGCCTGCCCACAATTTTTTTTCTCTGGCTAAAATTTTGGGGAAAGAATGCCATCATCACTGAGAGAATCATGCCTGAGTAACCCCACAGAAAAGACACACTTGGGTGTTTATATATACAATCCTTACTGAACTTTATTCAAATAACTCTTTCAAGGGTATAGGGCTTAAGTGTGAAGAGCTCAAGCCTTCTGTAATGTAACTGTGAGGGAGGAATATGTTGCTTTAACTTAAGCTTCTTAACAGCAGAAGGTTTTTGTTCTGACCCCCTATCAAATTTGAATTTAACAAAGATTGTCAGTATAATAATTTTCTGGCTTGATGTAGCATCACATTTCGGTTCAAATATGCAGTACATTAAAGTATTTAATCAAGCAGCTCTCATTAATAAAAATCAACAGCCATCCCTCCCCTAAGGTTACGTATTTACCCTGCATTGCAGTGCTCTGCCATGGGAGAGCTCAATGTCTCTGACCATACATGAATGAGTTGGACATCTCTATTCCGTGAGATGGATTTCAGTTCAATGTAACCACACACATCCAGAAAACACAGGAGCTTTTAACTCAATGGTTAACTATGCCAGAGGGAAAGAGTTAAATTTGTCCTGTAATTTGTAACAGTTGCACAAAACTCAGGCAGCTCTGGAGTAGATTTGAGACCAATTATCACTGATAAAATAATTCTGGTTTCAGAGTGCAAGCAAATACTTAACGCAGAAAGCTAATCAGCCTTTCTTGGAAAAGAGACACCCTTCATGTGCCTTGGGAGGTCTTAGAGAAGGTCACTGAAAATTCATGGCCTTGAAGAAGAGGTTCACAGGAAAAACTTCTCAGCAGACAAGAACGTCTGTGGCAAGCAGCACAGGCTCAGTAAGATTTCTGCAGCGTTACGTGAAGCAGAACTGTGGCACAGACCCCACATGGATTTAAGAGGATGTTGCACAGCCATATGCCAAGCAAATGTTCAAAAAAGACATTCATCCGCCCCCAGCACAGAAGGGAGCGAGTTAGCAAAGCAGCTTCTCCCACATATGCAAGGAGGGAAGGAGGCACAGACAGCAGGAGCAGGGCTGTGCTTCCCAAAGAACACCGAGCTTGATTAAGCCTTGC
Source organism: Calypte anna (assembly GCF_003957555.1). NCBI lineage: Eukaryota > Metazoa > Chordata > Aves > Apodiformes > Trochilidae > Calypte > Calypte anna. The sequence continues at coordinate 19,250,334 of NC_044255.1, read as the reverse complement.
TGGAAACGCAGAGATAAAACAGAAGGAGAAAATAATTTTATGTGCTTCGGTTTCTTACTATTTTCTCTTGTTGCCAAAAGCTGAATCAGAGTAAATTGCAAGCTTTGTGTTTCTGCTTCTAGAACAAAACACCGACTGCCAAAAAACCGTCCAGTTTTTTAACCTTTATTATTGGCCGGCATTCTAAACCATTTCCAAATTCCTTTCTTTTGCTGCCGGTTACCTCTTCTGCACTAACGTCTACAAATCATAATTGCAGTTTACAAAATATTAGTTAATTAATGTAGGCCATTTGTATGCACAGTAACTCCTATTTGTATGCATACAATTCTCTCGGTCTGTGGTCTGTCGCTGGCAAATAACACCACTTAACAGCTGTTAAATAGGGTAATCACCTGTTGTTATCCACAGGTAGCTTTAATTCAAATGCTAATTGCTCTCAATGCTCTACTTACAAACCTGCCCCAATGTCAGATTCTGTATGTGCCGCGGCAGATGGATGTGATCCTCAAATGGATCTCACTGTCCCTCTGCAGGGAAAAAAAAAAAAAAAGTGAGTTAGAAAAAACCTTGCCATCCTGCATTGCCCTGAAAAAAAGAAGGCACAAGAATTAAACAATGATGATCTGTCAGAGAGGAAGAATTGCAGGAAAAAACAATGCAAGAGGAAGGTGGAGAAAAGGACTGCCGACAGGACAATAAAATTTCTATGAGCTGGTGCTTCAGCTTATTTAAAACTAAAATGAGTGAACATTCACCATTAGTAAACTCAGTTGCAGAAAATTCAGAAACAGCTGTTGCAGATGTATGCCAGGGTCAGACTAAACTGATAGGAAATGAGAGCTAAACTCCTCAAAAAGGCTGGGAGCTTTTAAAAATCCAAATGGAAAAAAAGTTCTAGCCTGATAAATTCTTATTTTATCAGAATCTTAATTCTTCACAAAAAAACACCAAAACGTTTCTCTCTCTGGGACAAATACCTCAAACACACAGTGTCCTACTTACTCCGCATACCAAGAGGCTTCAGATTATTTTTGCTAAAATACCTCCAATTCTCCCAAGTTCTCTGAAGGCACAGCTTCACGTTGTGCTTAATTTCATCAAACTGTGTCACTGCCAAAGTGATGGTTCAATTCTGTCTCTTTTTTCCTTCTTAACTCCACTGACGTGTTCCTCACCTTTTCCTCATATTAGATGTAGTCATTCAGTGTGTTGTTGGAATATGACTCACTGATCCGATGGGAAACTGATTTATTTGGAGGAGAGATAAATGACTGAGAGTCCAGACTGGATTGAGCCTGGCATGGAACTGTGCCCTGAATTGTCCTGTGTTTCTTGGTGCTATGCAACAAAGTTCCTGGCTGCACAGCTGTAGGTTTTATTTCAGCTCCCCCGACTGTACAAGGGCCATTCATCCCCTAATGCTGTCAGGATTTGCACACTGGACTGGAATGACTCTTTGAAGGGATGCTTTCTTGTAGGCAAGTGAGGCCATCCATCAGTTGCTCGATAGCTGGATCTCTTAGCTCAGGTTCTGCCCTTTGATCTGTTCAGCTTAGATGATATCTCCTAGGTGCCAAAATGCCAACCCAAACAACCCTCATCTCTGAGCTTTCCACTGGGACAAAGCACTGACCTCTGAAATGACTGTTAGCACAGGGCTACATTTTCCTGTTCACAACATGGGTTTTTTAAATAAATAGGGGATGAACATCATCATCAGGTAAATCCTGGCTCAGAGGAAGAAATCAAAGGATAGAAAAAGCACATATCCAATAGATCTGCAACAGGTGCAGGAACAGGTTTTGGTTTCTTCTGAGCTCAGGATAAAGTGTAGAGCCTTGGAAAAAGGTGCTGCTTAAAATTTCTAAACATGAACTTTAATTAAAAAATACATATTAGGCAGTGCCCCATTTTTCTGGTACCTTGTGCTTGTGATAAGATAAGGGAGGTATGAAAACAGTGACCTATTAAACCCACTTCATTTTATCTCTAAGTATCCTGATTTAGGGCCACAAGAGAACTGAATGTTCAGTAGCAGCAACCACTTTTCTGTGAATATTCATTTTAGCAAGTCAATTATTTCAGCCATCAAGAGGAAAAAAAACACTTGTTTGTTTGACTGTTATGATTGAAATCAACATATATTTGATTCTGATGACTCTTTTGTTCTGTTTTACATATTTTGCTTACAGGAAGGGAAAAAAGGAACTAAATGTTTCTTCCTCACAGCCAACACTTATGTAGGAAGTATTTGCCTTTCCAGATTTTTTTCCTGAAGTGAGACATTACAAAGTATGCTTTCAAAAAAGAAGGAAAGAACAAATCCTCCCTGTCTTAAATTAAAGGGAACAAGGAAAACTATGGCAGCTGAAATAGAAAAAAAAATTTATAGATACTCACAGCAAGCTGAGATCATCAGCCCCATCTTACTGGTCAAGCAAGTTTAAGTTGTCAAAGGTAGAACATGAGACAGGTTGAAAATTCTTCTTTACTCATCACTGGAAGAAAAAGGTAGGTATGGCATGAACAGAAGACATAAATTATAAAATTCCTCTCCAAAACTGTGCTTATGAGCTTTACAACCAGTGTGCAATGACTGGTGGCTATGCCTGCTAAATGATACACAGCAACTTCCAAAGGGACATTTTAATTTAATATGTACATAAGCCACTGGCTATGTTTTTGGCAATTGAACAGGCTCCTCTGACATGTTCTTGTGTAGATTAGGTTTGGGATTCATAAGATGCTTCGTATGGTTCTAAAAGCCTTACCTTCATGTCTTCACCAAGACACACTTGTCAGAAAGTGGGAAAGGATCCGGAGAATCAGAAGTGACCAGTAATCCTTCTGCAGTGAGTAGAGAAGGGGAAAAGTGGTGAATAAAAAGGACATTGCAATTTTTTCATTACAAAACGGTGAGATGTGCTTTGACTAGATATCCCTGAGCATACCTGGTCACAGTGGGACTGATCTGGAACTCCTTGAAGAAGTTAACAGTAGTTTAAAATTGTCTGGTTAAATTATGTTGGCTGTTACCTTCCTAATATAAATATGTTAAATGGTAAACACTGGGAAGAAAATATTAGGGGGAAGAAAAATCAAAAAAAGAACACTGACTTTTTCAAGAAACGAGAGAAAAATATTTAATTCACTATCTGGATAGTTTCCACATTCTGTTATTTCACAGTCAAAATATCTGTGGCTGCCAGGTAGTCTCAACCTGCTCAGTACAGACTGAGCCCCATCAAATCATAGAATCACACTTCCTGGCTAAGTTAAAGTTAAGTGCTGTGGAGTGTCTTGTAATTTCTTATTGTTCACCCTGGATATTGTCAGAAAACATATTAAGCAACCAACACCTCTCTCCCTACAGTATTTCTATGCTACTGTACTCCCTTGTTCATCTGTGATCATTCTAGAAAATGCTATTTTAAAAATCGTTCATCAAATAATAATTAAATTATTAATAATTTAATATGTTAATTGTCATTATTAAAAGCTATATCATGTTTTTCTTACAGTGCTTACTTAACATTTCTTCAATGTATTTTTTTTGTCAATGATATTTGTATGTTCTGCTGTTGCAAAAAGTCATTTTAACCTGATATATTTCCTAAGTAATTGTATTAAATATCTCTGTATTGTAGTTTTAGCCTCTGTGGGTATTTTCAAATGTTCCTGGTATTTCATTGAGTAAAATGAAATATTTGTAAAAGGCTGTAGAGTTTGTGTTTTGATATACTTTAAAAATCTCTTAATAAAAAGCACTAAGTAGGCTTGCTTTGCCTGTGTGAAAAATTACATTCTCTGATTCTTTTTCAGACTGTGAATAGAAAAATGAAACTGCTAAACATAGTTGCTAATAAAAATTTATATGTAATATTGTATTTTAGATGTAAAAAACCCTTAATGCTTATTCTATCTTGCATGGAAAAACAAATTAAAAAACATTGAGTAGACATCTGATCCTGCACTTTCCTTTATAAGTCAAAACCAATCCACATTAGTATTTATTTTTAATCAGAATTTGGAAACCAATTGGTGAGACTTTTTCTTTCATCTAACACTGGCTGAATTATAAAAAAGAAATAATTCACACAACTTGAAGAGGTGGGGTTTTTTTTTTAATTCTCAAGAAAAAACCCACATAAATTAATAATTAACCCAATTTTTCTTCCATTCCAGGGATCACAGGCCAACATATCATTAAGTACCATTTCAGAACATTCTGTTCTGTTCTGAAATGATGGAATTGCACAATTTACTCTTCCATCACTTACACTAAAAGATTAAAGATGGCTTGAACTGAAGATATGCAGAGATGGGAAAACTTAAGCCTCTGGGACTGCACTACAGCTTTTAGTCAATTCCTGAAGTCATAACTCATTTGGTTATGAGCCACAGAAGGCTACTGCTGTCATTTGTATTACTGTACAAATTAGGAGCCTTACTCATATCCTTCTTCTTCTCCCACCAGTTATGTTCAGTAACTACTTTTGCTTACACACACTATACACATCCAATATAACTCATAATTATATGCATAATACAATTCAGAGCAGGATGAACAATACCCTCCTCAGACACAGAGAATCCTGAAGTACCCATGCAACAGGATTACCAAGGCAACAGAAAATGTTACAACACTGGTGGCTGGGTTTAAGCACAGTAGATTTCAGAAGGGAGGAATCCTAGATAAAGGGACAGATGACAGCAAACTGAGCAGTTTACAACCTGAAGAAAAGCTGATTTGAGGATGAACAATATAATTAAATATGCAAGTATATCATTAAATGTCAGAAGAGCTCAGATATCTGAATAAATCCACATCTCCTGGATTGCAATTCTATGTAATTGTGTTTAATACTCTATCTCTGTCAAGGAATATGGAGACAATTCAGCTTGAGTCAATTTCAGTTAACAGACAAAGGTGAGTTAAGCTGTTTCTACTTGTTTTGTTCAAGAAATCTGACAGAAGGTGAGAACAGCAGTTGACGAGAGAGACATGACAGCAGTTTTGAAGGCTAAGCAGGGAGAGATGAAAAGAGGCAGAGCAGAGTTGAAACAAAAAGGATAACAGGACATAAAGGGTAGGAGTCAGAAGATGGACACTGAGAAAGAATGTGAGTCTGTCCATCTTCTGATTTCTACCGTTTATGTCTTGTTATCCTCACAGAATCAGAGAATCATTAAATTTGGAAAAGACTTCTAAGATCATTGTTCAACTCTCAACCTAATACCACCAGCTATCTAAACCATACCCTGAAGTGCCACATCTACATATTTTTTAACACCATCTTTAACACCATCGCTCCCCTGGGCTGCCTGTTCTAATGCTGTCCAATCTCATCCTGTGGCAGAGGGGGTGAGAAGGCAGATGGCAGTCTCATATCCAGAGCTGCTGCATCTTGCCTGCTCTGAAACACCCTGAGGTCTGCTCACAGTCCCCACTTCTGGAAGTATATGGAGCTGGTTTTGAGTCACGAGTTACACAAAAACACTTGTTAATTGTCAGAAGTATCATGAAGTCTGGCCCTGGGGAACACTTCACTCGACAATTCACTTACACTATACAGGGCAAAACTTGTTCTCAAAACTCTTGTGTCAACATTTTTATTACAATAATTTTATAATGCTTATTTTTTACCAAATCCTATTCGCAAATTAATACAGAAAGAACAGGTACATCATCAAACAAACAGGCATCAGAATGAGACTCATGTCCTATCAGTTTCATTTAAAGTGGCCATTTTAAAATAAAACACAGCATTTTAAACCCAACTGATAAGCCTCACTCTTATAAGACACACTTTATGTGGTACAAAAAACTGTGAGAAGGAGGAAGATATAAACCTCTACTCATCTACTATAAAACCTAAAGGGAGATGTAAACCTTTGTAGATTTAGGCTAGAAACTGCCTGTGCTTGAGAAGCTCACACTTCCCCAGCTTTCCTCTTCACAACTCCAGAAAGCTCTCTGGAGTTGTATAAAGTCCTGTATTTTTTTGCTAGAGATAAAAAAAAAGTCTTGTGACTTTTCCTCATAGAACAGCTCCTGGAGCAGAGGCAAGTTGCTCTTGCTCAAGGCAGTACCTACTCTTACAAGTAGCCTTTAATATTGATGGTCATGGGTTTTGAGACTCCTTTAACAAGTATTAATGAATTATAGCAACATTACAGATCTCAGCTTCCCTGCCATAAAGGGAAGTGAGCCTGTGCATGTAAACCATCTCAGGGATTACAAGAGGGAAGGAGCAGTGCCCTTGTCCCCCTGCTCCTCAGCCTCAGACCATGACTGACTGAATACAGCCCCCACACAGCTGGCTCATGGTAGCCAATGGCCAACAACACAACCACTTTTAAGACCCAGGCTTAGGGGCAGAGGGATGCACCAAACCCCTTGATGCAGCATCACAGTGCCAGTGAGCCATCCAGCTGCCCATAGCCTTGCTCTGGTACCTGCAGGTTTTATGTTTGGAAGCTGGAATAAACGGAGAGAGGAGGATTCCTTTGTCCTTTTGAATGACAAACTTATTAATCTTAACACATGAACAAATACTTCTAGTTCCTGAACCGACTGAGAACTTAGTAACTGTCAGAATATTAACAGGCAGACCTAATACATTTTACAGACAGCAATTGTTGATAAGTGCTTATGGAATAAGGCATTCAAGGAGACACGATGTGAATCTGGGCAGGGCTGTCAAACATCCTAGCAAATGAAATATTAAGAAATCAATCACCTTTTAATCTACTTGCACAGGATCTTTGGAGAATAAGAGTAAAAATTGGTTCCCTTCCCTTATTCATGTAGAAAGCCACTTATTTTCCAGAATACAAGACCAGAGATTTTGTATAGTTTTTACCTTCTTTCAAAATTATATAACTTTTCAAACTGAGATTTCCCCTGAGTTTTACCTCTTCCAAAACTGAGCAGCTCCACAGACTGAGCCAGCATGGTCATTCACCTGGAAGCATGATGCCAGTTTTGTTCAGTATTTTTTACAATTTTCTATTCAGATTAGGCAGCTTTCATTGAAAACAAATACAGATTCCAGACTGGTTGATTGAAATTTAGGGAGATTTGATTGGTATCAGATATTCTTTCTGGGATTAGACCACCAGGGTAGAAGGAATCTTTTTTTGTGACAGAAAAGGGAAGAAAAACTGTATGGTAATAGATTTCAGGAATGTAGGAAACCTATGGGAAGTTTATCTGTAAAATGAGCTTACTCAGGAAGAGTTATAATTAAGAGGGATTTTTTTATCAGAACTGTGATCCAGCAATGCGAGTCTCTTACACCATGTGCCTCCTCTTCTACAGAGGGGAAGTCAATTTCTAATCCCCTCAGATGGTAAATATTTATTAGGTTGCATTGACCATCATGCAATGTCTCATGTGAGCAAGGCACAGGGTTGCTAAGGCTGTATCAGCAATGCAGACAATTGACAATCTCAGTTATCCCACCTGTGTTACACTCATCTGTTGTTGTACCATCCTGATAATCAAGTATCTGCAATAATCCATGCAAAAGTCATCATCTAAAAGAAATTACTGCTGAAGGTTTCAGTAGCATATATATAAGAGCTCAAGGTTCTTTATAGCAAAAAGTAATTTAACAGCTTAACAGTTTATCTCTCTTCAGCTTGTATACTGTTTCTTATATTTTCAGGTTAGCTGAAGCATTTTCTTACACATCTACAAAGAATACAATGTTAAAAAGATGCCTCTTATAAATTTTGGCATGAAGTTAAAGTTTGGTCCATAGTCATTGTGATACTCTAGTTAATTCTCTTATTAAAGTGTAATGCATGGTACTTCCTGAATCATCAACAGCCAAACTTCATTTCATTTAAGTAACATCTCTTGCTGTTCCTCAGGAAAAATTCTGAATCTATTTATTGAAGTTAAAATCCTAATAGAAGTTAAATTGTCCTGTGAATAAATCAATATCGTATTTCTCTAAGGAGGAATAAGATGCATGTTTAACATTAATAACCTGAAAAATACATAACAGATAAATAAAAAAAAAAGTGCAAGTCAAAAATGAGATCTTTTCCCTAATTATAGGGGATTGATTAAATAGGTCACAAGAAGTCCTGGCAAATAATTTTTTTTTCTCTATTTGTGGTGATAACGACTTTTAAATTGGAATCTGTTGCCCAGATTCCCTTCAGTATCAAAAATTTAATCACAAACAAGATTTTAATTCTTAATTCTTTGCATTTTTAAGGAAAAGCATAGCCTAGAAGGCTGTTAATAATTCTGAAATCATACCAATGAACTGTAGGCACTCCTGTTTCTCTGTTACAAAAGCGAATTATCTTAAACTTTCATTGGAACTAAGCAGAAAATGCTTGGGTTAGAAGTAAAAGAAAAAATATAATCCCAATATAAATATTGTCATAAGAATATGATACATTTGTGTCATTGTCTGTATTCATTAGACTCTGTAACATAAATAAGTTATCAGAGAATTATAAAATTTCATATTCTTTCCCTTACAAAAAATTTATTACTACATGAAGAGATTCATTTACTATAATAATCTCTTTCAATGTTTCTCTCTTTCCAGGTACTGTCTGATTTGTGGATGAAAGACAAATCTCACTTGCCTCAGTCTTGTTTGGTGGAATTCAGTCAAAAGAAAAAGCCTAAAATTAATTCATTTTAAGTGGATGCCCATTTGTGGAATAAAGATCCAAAACCCTGTGTCCTTCACACTAGGAGATGAAGGAAAGCTTTACCTAAATGTCTGCCTGCACATATCTATATGCCTAAAATTATACAAATTCAGACACTCCAGATTCCATACTTAAATGCAGTCAGGGTCCATATCCTCTTGTTTTTCACAGTATCCAGTAAAGCATCTTGAAATGCTTCGTGAGAAAATCTTCTGCACAAAAGAAAAAATAAATCTGTATGCCACAATATAAATGAGGCTTTGAAATTTTCACCAGAAAGGCAGAAACAAGCCTCATTTTTTCAAAATGCTAACTCAAAGTAGATAGAGTAGCATTAAAGAACACATTCACTTGCATTGAAATTTTGTTCTGATATCTACAATGATATTTTAATGTCTTTTTAATATTTAAAAATTTTTCATTTGCTCTCAAAGAAAACTAATTTCAAGATATCAGCAGTTCCTACAGAGAAAGCTTTGCTGTTTTTACAGAAAGCTGAAGTCTTCCAATATTTTCTCCACCAAAACTGGCAGAATTCTGGTTTGTATTTTCCAGACATCCAAAAAGCCCAGTGGCTATAACAAGAACAGAACAAAACACATGAAGAATGAGACATATGTGTCAGGGCAGTATAATATTCACTACATTTCTGTGAAACTACTCCCAAAAAGCCTTTCACCTTACAGAGCAGGATTTGAGTCTAATCTGGAGGAATGTTGTCCTTCTTTTTTTTAGCTACTAATGGGGATTAAAGCTAAGTCTTGATATCCATGTTCTGATTTAATCAAAGCCCACCTTTTTCAATATATGTAGCCTTCCAGAACACCGACTGCTAAATGCCCCTGCCCTCCAGGAATCCAAGTAGCTTGATTTTACCCTTTTCTAGGAAAAACAGGGACAGACAATAGTGTGAAGAACAGGTAATTACTTGAACTTGATTGCATTTTGAGTCTGAGTTTTGCAGTTTTGAATTGTACAACTTCCACACTCAGCTGAAAAATGGTTCCCTGAAATGATCTTGCTTTGCTAAAAATGAGTAGGCAGATATTGCACTGGTACAATTTGAGAAGAATTATGTCTGTTCACCCCTGCAAAGTCCCATTGCTCTCATGCAGCTCCTTGATGGATTACCCTCAGCAGTGCTTAATAAGGAGGCAGTCAGAAATCAGTGATAACACTAAAATGTTGAGGCAATTTATGCAATGATAGCAAGAAATGCCATGGAATATACATAAGGGTTATCAGTCATAATTTACTAAATTCAACAATAGAGACACTGAGCATAATTATTCTCATATACAGAAATCACACAGAAGTAGAGGCAGCCAGCTGTATACACTTAGAGTACAAAGCTTTCAGGTCTGTAGCTTTTCCTTTGTAGCAATCTTCTAAATCTAAATGAGGATTGTAATTGTAAAATTAGATAAAGTCAGCATTTACCTTTAGATTGCAGAGAAACACCCCCTATTTTGGATTAAGCTGTCCTGCAAGTGATGACAAAGCAGGTTTGTTAAAACTACGATTAGCACCTAGGCTTATCTGGATTTATCACCTCTACACAACTAAGATTTAAAAGCCAAATCACAAAATCCAGGCCCAAGGAGTTAAAGACAGCCCCAAAGCTTTCTGCTAGATAATCCTTCATATTGGTCCTGCTCAAATGCCAGAGATCTCTTTATTACCTTTCCACATCTAAATGCAGTTAGAGAATTTAAGTCAATGACACACACAGTGAGGATCTGCAACCTGCCCCAAAACCACTCCTCTCCTCCCATCTCTTTGCCTGAAGAGTCAGCTCCTCAGCTGGTGGGAAGAGCTCCGGGGAGCACATCAGATTTCAGGCCAGGAGGTCAGGAGGTTTTAACATCTGCAATAAACACCCCCAGGACTCCTTGGCCTGGATTGCAGAATGTGATTGCTTTACGTGTCCCTGCCTCACTGAGCTGTTTCACACCACGCTTTCCTGCGTGACACAGTGCAGAGCAGGGAGTCAAAGACAGAAAAGAATAATGCACGTGGATTTTCTCACTACAGAGAGATGCTGTGGAAGCTGGCACGTGTGAAAAATGAGTATTGCAAACCATCAGAATCTTAAAGGAAAGTGAGCTCCAGTTCTTATTCAGCTCTTCATTCGGGTCTGGATTATACACTAGGATAGTGAATTTATTAAGAGATATATATAGATATGATCTAAAGCAACAGACTGCAAAGAAAAAATGCACTGAAAGATCAATTTTTGATTTCGGTATTGAGGTCGTAGCCTGCTCCAATTCCATTAAAAAGTGTTTTTTTACTGAGTTCAGTGGAGCAAGAGTAAGACTAACATTTACTGCTAAGTGGATGCTCAGTGGCAGCTTTTGTGGCACTTTGAACAGTTATTGGAGAGTGGCAGATCACTGAAAGACTTTGACCTCCACTGCACCATCTGTCAGCACAGCAAAAGTTGAAAACATTTTTGCGTCTTCTCTCACATTGTTGGTAAATGCAATATAAGAAACCAACATTAATGTTTCCCATACATGGATGTTTATTTGAAGATTTTATCTAAACCAAATATGGGAGACGCTCATAAAAATAGTTGAAGGATGGTTTAATTTTTTTCCCCTAATCACTATCCAAAGTCTATCCTTCAACTTTGAAAAAACATGAAGGACATGGGACAATGATTATGGAAAGACAAGAAATAGTAGATAAATCACATAATCCTGAGGAGAAGATCAAAGCAAGAATAGACCACCGAGAGCAGTGTAAAGAACATCAAGCAAATTAAGGTCAGGCTTTGGTGTCACATTGATATTAATATATAATTTTAATAATCTCAGTTGCAAATGTTACAGTGTCAGAATTCACAGCCCTGCAAAGAAACCTGAGAAACAGGAGGTGGTTGTTGTTAAAGATCATAAACAGTTTACATAATGCTAATAATGTTCCCTTTTAAATCCTGTTTTGTTCTGATTTGTAGTACTCAGCCTTTACATAAAACAGGATTTTAAAAGGTGATTCTGTTTCTGTTTTGCAAATGTATTCATTCTTCCCCTTCCTACAGAACACTGGGAAATCTATGGTAAGCATTAAAAATTATTTTACCCTCAACTCTGAACTGGATTGAACTGGATTTCCCATTCCAGGATGTCTTGCCACTGCTACCCAGGAATGGGAGAGGAGCAAAGGAACGAAGAGTCTGTTTATCACATAATGTGAGAAAGGGATGCAAAACTATGTAAAAAAACCCTATGTCTTCATACAACAAATTCTTCCTGAATTAATGAAAAGGGGTGTGTGGTAAGGATTACAGAAAATCCCTTATAGAAGTATCTGAAGTCTGTATATTTCTGTAACTGGTTACTGCTTACTGCAAGACAGCAAGTTTGCTTCATGCAGCACCTTTTGAGCCTTGCTAGATAACATATTACCACTGAAATCATATTGTTTAACATTCTTGATTAAAGATTTTGTCCTTTTACAGTGCATTGCTAGTAAAGAAAATATTCAGTGGCATGATTTCCAGACAATATACTTCTTTACAGCCTGATTTACATCTCATCAGCCACAGAAGTTGAATAATAATCAAAGACAGCCTTTGTAGTTCCAACAGTGAGATGTTCTCATTCATTGCTCCAATTCATGTAATTGCTTGGGTTACAGAGGCATTAATGGGCTGTATTTTAAGAGAAATAGATATAAAAATCTTACATATTCATACAGCTCTAGTTTGGAAAGCATTTCACTGTCCTTAGTAAAAGTATAACAACATAATGAACAAATGCTATTGCCATGTAGAATTACATTCAAGGACCATTTGAAAAGAGTCTCCAGTTCCAAAGAATGTCTCCATATGACAGTGAGAGGATAAATCAAAAACTTCAAAATGCAGCAGCCTTCCATATAATTATATAAGCATATGAAACCATGTCTTAATTTATGCCCCATAACATGAGTTTTCCAAGTTGCAGAATCTACAAAGGCTCTATGTCAATTTGCTTATAAAGATACATTGGTTTTTTTCCATTTGAGAAAATCCTATCTGTTCTTGTATTAGAGCTATGTCTTAAACGTCCTTCCATATTTTCAAAGGGGAGATATTTTCAAAGGCAATTTGTTAAGGATCTCTGAGAAATCAAGATTTTGTTTTAATGAAGGCCTCCCAAGTTTAATGCAGTATTAGCCTAGCATTGGAGCAGCTAAGGGAGAAAATCATTAAGCTCTGACTCTTCCTACATGCATAAATCCTTTTCTGTAAGAGTAAAAAACCACAGCAACAACAAAAACCCTAACCATAGTAAATGTTTCACTGTTGGAATCTCTTATGCTGTTGTAACAGTCCTGTGGCTTAAGTTTGAAATGAAAAAATTAAGTTCAGTCTGATTCACACACTACTCTCCACTTGGTTCTCATGCATTTCCCCACGATGCTCACTGCAAGCCCTCAATAATGCCATGAACAACTTGAGATGTCACCTGCAAAATTTGTTGTGACAAAAAGCATCTAATTTATTGCTGTGTAACCAAGAAAAACACGAAGGTAGGACTGTTACCAAACACACATCGTGGGGATACTTTCTTCCAAAGTTTTAATTTGTTAACGAATTTAAATATAGGAAACAGAAAGGATGAAGATAAATATTGATTAAAAAAATCACAGGACAATATTTTCCTCTATGAAAGATCAAAGAAAAAGTAACAGTGTTTGAAGATGATAAAAAAATTGCAGATACAAATTAGGAGGAAAAAAATTACTTCTTTCTTCAAAAGTGCATCTGAACAAGGAAAAAAAAAGCCCAGAAAAGGGACTTGAATGACATTTCAATAGCTATGAGATGCAACCCCGCAGCTGAAAACAAAGTCTGATTTTTTAATGATTTTTACTTTTTAGTCACAATGAATTAATGAAACAAGTAATGATCTTAAGCTACACAGGAAACTGAATGTACTCAGTAAAATTAGAAGCAAGCTTGTACCATCCTCTTTGCCTCAGGCAATAGAAATGATGGATGATAGTCTGAGGAATAGTCTTTGCATTCTGGACTACTAAATAAGTAATCTTATTAATCTTCTTGCAGTTTTTACCTTTTGCTTCTACTTTAGCTACCTAAGAATTTTGGGTGTTTTTCACTTGGATCCTTGATGTTGAATAACACCAGTTGGCTGCAATGAGAGTTAAGACAATTATAAAGGGATTGTGCAATGTTAGGTCTGCTTTTTCAACAAACAGTTTTAGTGCACAGTAAGAGGATAAAAATACAGTATTTAATTCAAACAAACCTGGAATGTAGATAATACCATTGAGATGAAACACTTGCAGTTCTGTTCTGTACTTCATAGTAAAATTCTGAAGAAAGTGAACCACCTGGTATGACAGAATAAAGCAGGCAGCAGGGCAGATAAAGTTCAGCTCTTTATCACGTTCTGTGGAACCAGCACCAGGCAGGCTAAGCTAACTACAACTTCTGCTGAGCACCTTTATTCTGAAATGTAATACTTCTAGAAATTAAGTGAGCTCAGTCTTGAAGTTCACAAACAGGAAAAAGCTTGACTGAGCAAGCAGTCCAGCAGTCATCAGCTAAAATCCCCTCCTAATTCCAAAAGGCAGCTACAGTTTTCCTGCATAAATGAGCCCACAAACTACATATCTTCATAATAATTTACATTCTGAAGCACACAGCAAATCTGATGGACTCGAGAGACTTTATCCAACAGGTCCAGGCCAAGATGTCAAACAGTTCATTTTAATTAGGAAGGAGGGAAAAGCCAATGACACCTTGAAGTACAATAGAAGCCTCACTGTAAAGATACATTAGTGAGAGTTTTTGGAGGCAGCAGTGATGGGCTACACAGAAACCCATAGATTTTTACATTCAAAGTCCCAACTGTCTACCCAGACAGTAATCACAGCAGATGGATAATGTGCTGTGTTCAGGATTTTTTAATAAACATGTCAAACGTTAAACATCCTGTTCACAGATGTACTATAATAAAATGTCTTTGCTGTGATTTGAAGTTATGCTGCCTCAAAAAAGCCTATGCAGTTTTTACTTTAGAGAAAAAATCCAACTGCTGCACATACCTTTGCCATGATTCATTTTGCACCTTACCTCCTTCACTCCAGGGAATTAATTTTAACCCCAACTATGCTGGCCAAGACTTTTAGTACAAGCTGTAATAATCTACGAGATGCTGTGTGATTGAAGGTACTCTGCCTTGGAACATCCATTTTGCACATCTTCTATTCATGGTCTTTGAAGATTCACAGAATTTTTCGTAGATTCTTATGTTTGTAATCTACACATGGAAAACAGTGATGGAATTCATTAAGCTTCAGTGGCTATCTTCACATTTGCACACTGCGGGTAGCACTGTCAACATAAAAAAAAAAAAAAAGAGCTGAGGGAAAAATTCTTGATGAATTAAGTCTGAGGCAAATATTTAATCTTGAGTTAAACAGAAGGTCAGATTAAATCCTACAAGCATTTTTTTTCTCAGAATTCAACTTTTCTTTTTATTCTTTGTTAACTCAGACCAGATTTTGCAGAGGCAGTGAGGGTATATATTAGCTATTAGCTTGTCCAGAGCATGCAGAGCTTGCCCTTGAGGCACCAGGGGTGCCTGGCACACTCAGAGTTCTCTCAAAAATGAATTCCTTACCCTCCTTCTCTGTCAGTTCTTCTAGAAGTAGCCTCCCATTTTCTTTGTTTACATTAGAAAGCAACGTGTGATTATGTACAAAATATTTAAAACAGCCACTTAGGATTTCTGCTCCCCTTTTGGCAGTACTGGCAGCAAAGAGACAAGCTCTCTAAAGCCAGCCATTCCCAGCATTTCTCATCAAAAGCACAAGTTTCCTTAGCAACACCCCAAAACATCCCAGAGCCCCTCACCCCACATGCCCTTGGTAGGGTGTCTTGCTGAAGTGAAAGCACAGAGGCCATCAGGCACCTGGGGCTTTTCTGCCTAACAGGTCTTTATGGGGTAGATTTTGAGGATCGTTTTCTAACTGCAAAATAATTTGTTTATTATCTGAATGTGCAGTATCTGGTTGAAATAAATTCAGCGTGGTTATTTCAGGCTTCTGATGTCTTTCTGGTGAAAAAGTGATCATGCTGTGCAAGCTATGGTCACAAGTCCCAGCAATCTTGCTGCATTAGGCAGTGTGCAGAAAGCAAAAGTAATTGAAACCTGTGTAATAAGGAAATACAACCACAATAAAAAAAAACCCAAGTTCAAATACAGGCAGGGCCACAGTAGACTCTTTAAAATCATTGTGAGGTGACTCATTGAATTTAGCAGGCACTTTTGTCTCAGTGCTGTCTGTGATAAACCTGCTCATCCATACCCAGGTTTGAAGAGAAATGTGCAATTTATATGTATGCACATAATTAAACATAATTTAATGTCTTCTGCTGCCTATATTCCTAGGCAATGCAACAATAAGATATAATTTCAAAACTTTACTATGACAGGTTGAGGTATAGACAGTCATTTGCCCAAAAGGTAGAAGAAATACCTGTTCAGAAAGTTATTTCAGTCATGACTGAATGTCAGAACACAACAAAAAACCCATGGATACCAATCCTCTTGCACTCTTCCTTTTTTTCACCACCCAGTGTTGCTGGGGCCAGGTGGTGCTCAGTCTTACTGTAAGGACTTACAGCTTCTCTTCAAGTGTAGATCATTTGCCTGCACTTACATGAAAGATTGCTCCAGTGAACCAGCTACAAAGTCTTCTTTTAAAATACTACAGCACTTGGGAGGACAGCAAAGTATATGTCAGACATGAAAAAAATTGAACTCTTCTGAAACAAGGAGGGATTTTCCTGTTCCCTCCTATTCTGCAAATCCTTTGGTTCCTCCTGAGATATTACATTTTAAGGAGATCTGCTGGTGGTCTCCCACCTGTGAGTAGCCCCACATCCACCAGCACTGAAAACACAGCTGGAGATCCATAGCTTGTGTTTTCCTCATCCAAGACACAAATAAGAGCAGAAGGAAGGGCCACCCACAAATCTCCCCTTATGTTAGCAATGCAATATAGTCCTGATGTGATTCTGATTTCTGATAATTGATTATATCAAAGCCAGGTGAAAGAACAGGGCCCAGAAATCAGTCTTTTAAAAAAATCTCTACTTTGGGGTTTCGGTGGGGTTTTTTGTTTGTTTTAGTTTGGTTTGTTGTTGGGTTTTTGTTTGTTTTTTGGTTTGTGTTTTTTTCCCTACAAGAAATTATCTGCATCTACAGAGTATGTGAGGCAAAAACCAAGGTTACCCAGCACATTCACATGTAAATTGATCCCTATCTGAATCCAAAAAAAAGTGGTTGATTTGGTGGAGATAAGAAGTGCTGCAAAGAGCTAAAATCTTCAGCATCAGCCCACAAATGCCTCTATTGCTTTTAAAGGTTCCTCTGCTGGGTACATTCAGAGTAGAAAGTCTCAAGTATTTCCACACACCGCAAAGGAGAAGGAAAGCTTAAAAATGACCTCCCCATAACTGAAAGGTTCAGAGATGAGAAGATAAATGAAAACAACACACTTTACTTATAATTATTTTGAAAGCCAGCTACACAGTTTTATCATACATAGAGCAGATAAGTGAGAGGAAGAAAGCCTCATGCCATTTGAGGGAAATCCTATTTGGCAGTGCAAAAGTTCTGCAAATATAAATGTGTTATTTGTTTCCCTTCTGATAGGAATATCTCCCTGTGGTTAGGCAACCCAGACAGCATCAGCAGCTCTTCCCCAGAGCTTCTGCAACACGGTATTTATATCTAGCTTAATTTATATGCTGGTCAAGACTTCTGCAAAGATTTTTCTCCTATTTGACATAGCTTATTCCTGAGTTAGCAAGCATATTTGGTACAAAGACAACATGCTATTTATTCTAAGCGTGATCTTTGATACTGCAGCAGGGTATAGATACAGAAAAATATGATATTTTAGGGAAAAAATGGAGTGGAAACATTCTTAAATTAGTATCTGAGTATGGCTTAATCACTTTATAATAGCAGAGATTCTTTACAATCTGCTTTTCTGTTTGTTTCAAGCAAGTTCAGTCTCACCCGTATTCATTTGCAATCTGAACTAAGCCACAAATATGCAGTAACTGAAATTATTTTAACTAATTCTACATAGTGTGGAAGTATTTAAATTCAAAAGTGAAAGGAGGGATGCTGAGAAGTATTAAAAGAGCTAAAGTTCCACGCTATTAAAAGGTAAGAAAAGAAAGAAACTGGCAATTGAGAGGAAATTCTCCATGTTCAGTCTTCCAAACTCTATCAGCACCACATCATAACCAATTTACAGTTTAATTTTGAGGACAAATATACCTGGTACTATAGTTGATACTGTCACGTGCCGGGCACTTTTGAAATAGCAACAAAGTTTGTTTGTTTCAAGAAACCTTTTATAGCCTATTTCTATATTCACAGTCTTTCTCAACTAGATTTTTTCTTATGCTCTCTATGAAATACAACATTGTCATGCCAAATGAGCTAATTTCACACTCACTAGGTAGAATGGGTTTAATTCTACTCTCATTACCAGTAAGTCAAAGCTATTCTATTGCACAGTGGGAGCTCAGGGTTCATCCCTTAATACTTTCTATTCCTGAAAAGACTGACAAATTATTCCAGAGATCACTGGATGTCCTTCATGTTAGATTAAGAAATATCTGCAGATCATCAGAAAATTTAGCTTTGTGTCTGCCATTGGTGCCATGTTGTCCCCACAAGCTGCAGATGCAAAAGAGTCCCATCTGACTGGATCAAATTTTCAGCTGAATGCAGGACTAGAAAAATTCGTTTGAAAAGTTGCTCATGTCTTGGTTTATAAGACCTTCTACTGGATCTCAGGCAGTTCTCCTTGTTTCTTTGGCTTTTTTTTTTTTTTTTTTTTTTTTTCCATGCAGCTATAACATACATGGTACCTGACAGCCTAGAATTTTAATAAATCTCAGGTTAAACCAGGAAATCTACTGGTAGAAAAGGCTACTTCTCAAAGCACAGATTTTCAGACTTGTAGACAGCTTGTTATTCAGTAAATTGGTCATCTGGGGCTTCATCACCAAGGTATTGAGAGGGTCTGGGCAAAAAGCTTCCACTGCATTCACTGGGATTTTGTGTAAACACCATGAAGTGTTTTTGTGTAAACAGCATGCAGTGCTGAAAGCATGGCAAAGGAAATGGATAAAAGAGGACATTTCTGAGGGAAACTGCAGCAATTGCTGTTTCTGTAGCAAATCAGAGCCAATGTATTGCCAAATAAGATCTAACAGGCTGAGTTCTTTATCAAACATCAAGTTAGTAAACTAAATGCAGAATTGTGGGAAGGCAAGAGTATAGTTGTCAAAATGAACAGGATGAAAATGAAAAAAAAAAAAAAAAAGACCAAAGCAAAGAACAGAAAACAATGAGAGCAAGGAAAAACAGCCAGGAAAAAAGAGGTAGAAAAAGGTTGAAAAAGAGCAGAAAAGAAAAGGTAATATGACAGGCACAGTGTGGGAAGGACAAGATGGGTGAAATGTCAGAAGAGGGGAGAAGAGGTCTAGTCATGTACCCAAAGCTAAGTGCTTCCAAGCTGGAAAAAGAACACATCCTATATATATATATGTATATATATATATGTATATATATATGCCCTTTAGAAAACTAAACAAGTGAGGTATCAAGCAAAGGACAGAAATGCTGGGGAAGGAAAGCAATTTCACGTGAGGCCTGAAATTAAAAATGGAAAAGAACATGGGAATAATTTTTAAATTTTAAGGTACCAATAAATTTCTAATGATTAGTGGGTGAAAACTGTGGAAAACAAAACAAAACAAACAAACAAACAAAAAAATTGCACAAATAAATGGAAGACAGACACAGTTATCATCAAGCTGCTGCTGCTGCCTCTGCCATTAGATCAGGTAATACCTGATGTAGAATGGTCAGAAACCAGGTGGCTATATCCTGGGAAAATATTGCTTTATATTTATCTTAATGTCATATTCTCTAAACATTACCTACTGCTCAGAACAATACCCAGCATTATATTCTCTACAATCTTCTGTGTCAGTAACCAACATGGAAATAGTTTATGCTTTTCTAATGACTAGAAGCTCTCTACTAAAACAATCAAATATGAGGTAGATTTTACTGCTTCAGAGGCAGATTTGCCTCCAATAATGTTTTCAGAACTTGTGTTACTTTTCTGTGTACAGTACCCGTCTCTTGTCCAGAACTTTTAGGTTTAGAAATCTGCAAGATGCATCAAACTCCTACAGTATTTTTCACCTATACATTCCCATGGTAATCTCAGTTATTTCTATTTCTATTCTAAATGTTAACAAAATGGCATAGCAACATATTAAAATTTTGTAATGGTTTTATTTTGGAATCCAATCTTATAACTGACATATCCAACGTAAAGTTGACTTTAAACAGCAGACTAATTACTCCCATCTCACTACTTCCCACAGCTTCCCATCACACTCTCCAACTTTTAAATTTTGTGCCCTCACAATATAACAAGACCTATCTTTCTTCCCATAGTGTACCCACATACTAAAGGTCAGCATTACCATTATGGAATTTCCAGCACTGTGGAAATAAGTTTGAAATGTGTAGGTGGAAGCTTTGTTACTTGCACTGTGCCGTGGGTCTTTATTACAAATTCTGCTCTATCTCCTCATTTGTAATTCCTACTGAAACTTCATCTGCTCCTATCAAAGCTGCTGGCTGCCTAAGGTTTGCATGGCTGTTCTTTATCCTTTCTCTCCTTCCCCAGGCTTGTTAAGTTATCAGCACCCAAATACACTCAGCTGGGGAAAACATGAGTGGGTCAGTGCAGGGTACTGCCTCTTAAGACAGCAAATAGTGCCTGAGTAAGAGTAAATGATGAATGTCTTAGGAGGGCACATTGCACTGGGATAGCTTTCTTTTTGCCTTTTCCAGAAACAAAAAACCTGCAGACTGATAGCTATAAATTTTGAAAGATACTGAGTTTGAAATAAAATTCATTTCGGGCAGGAACAATTTATACCCATTAGAGAGATCAGCCAGTTTGTGCTAAAAGAAAGCTTTACTTTCAGAAGAGTTATGGGGAGTTCTGTGTGACTGTCATCTTCTGTAAAATATTTCCAACTTTTTTTTTTTTTTTTTTTTTTTTTTGGCAGAATGGTTAATTTTCTGTAGCAAAGATATTCTTTCAGAGTCCCAGGACAAGAAATAATCATAAGTCACTGTAAAATATACATGCACAGACAACAATTATAATCAGCAAATAGCAATCCAGACAGACCTATTTTTACTCACTTACATGGTTATGGTACAGCACAAATTGCTATTGAAGCACTAAGATTTGTCAACCTGCATCAGGCTGCCTCTTTGCAAATTAGTTTGTGTGTGAGTTCTAGATGTGGCAGGCACAAATTATGCAAAAGAGCTTGCCATGATGAGAAAAGGATTTGATTACTAATGTTTAAATAAGGATCCCCTGAGCTGTCTCTTTTCTCTAGGAATGGTGTTAAATATTTGGCAACAAGATGACATGTCCTGCATAATTTAAAGCCTTCCCTTTTACTGGGCACACACCATACGTATGTCTGCAACTCATTAGTTCCCATGCACACTTCCAACCAGCATTAAATATACATGTAAGATGAGCTATTACTGTGACCATCAGTCTCTCCTCTTTATATTCCCTACTTTATCATTTTATTGTTGACTTGGCTTTTATCCCAGGTAACATATCAGCATCTTTGGTTAATGTATTTTTTGAAACAAGAAACCTCAAAAGCTCAGTATTTGATCCCTGATGTCTGAGAGTCTTCAGTGCTGTCACAGCAGTGGAAAGCCCAGTTCATGACTCCAAAGACAGCTTCCATCCCTCCCTGTCTGCCTGCAACTTATCAGCTTTGCCTGCCCTGAGATGATTTTATTTATTAAGAGTCAGGAGGGAGCAAGAAGATGGTAGGATGTAAAAGGATACACAGTGAAGAGGACAGTTCAGTTTCTCTTTAATGAAGACATACAGTGGCACAGCAACAGACAGCCTCTCCTTGCCTTAAAGAGGAGCAAGGAGTTAAAACATAGAGAAACCAGCTGATTGAGCCATTTTAGGCCTTTTTTTGGAAGAGTGATGACCATTAATTTTGATGTCTGCTGAAGCAGGTTAGATATAACTAGATGTGTGGAATGTCTGCTTCCAGAATGTAAACAGGTATTACTGCTGTAAGTTGCTTTGATTCCAACACCACTCCAAAAATGATTATGTAGCCACTACCTCATGGTTTCAAATTATCACCAAGAAAGTTTATAGTTGTTTGTTTTGGGGTTTTTTTTGTCGTGCCAAACTTCCCAGGTTTTTAAACATATTTTTATATTACATAAGCCTGATCATCCTACTAATGCATTTTTCATTTCAAAACTGAAAAGTTCAGTAGTCAAGTTCTCCCTGAAAAAAGAACAAACCTGACACAATGAAAAATGAGAATAAATGAGGAATAAATGTACAGTTAACCTAAATCTTGTCAAGCATAAAAGACAAGACAGGTAAAAGTACAAGGTATGAAACAACAAACCATAAGGACAGAGACAGTACCACAGAGTCTTTTCCCACCTGGCATTAATGTATATGTCTATAGGGAAGCCTGACAGGCACTAAGTGCATACAAAATATGGACTGATATCAGCTTTAAGATTAAATAACTGATTGGCAAAGACTTCTGTGCAAAACATATTACAATAAGAGAGCATAGCCCTGTAACATGGCAGTAAATGTCAGAGTGATCTCTCACACAGTTTGTAACCCACCTCTGCACTCCTCAGTAGAGAAGAATGCCAGAAAATACAAATTATTCTACAAGAATTAGAAACCAGACAGCAAAGATAAATAGACATATCTATTTTATTCTTATTTCTTTTAATCATAACTCTTGGGAATATTGCTACCTCTGGAGTAACAAATCCAGGGAGAAAATGAGTTAAAAAATATTACAAGACAGTGCAAAAATTTAAGACTCGTCACTGCTGTAAAGAGATAAATTAGAATTTTGGGCCACCATAGTCAGGTGCTGGAAAGCCTTTTTGTTCAAGCCACCTATTAAAATAGTAATACTCCAAGAGAGCAGGACCCAAAGACTCCTAGAGAATTATAGCAGTGTCACAGAAATGAAACATAAAAGATACCTAATCTCCTTACTCTGAGCTTGAGGATATTTCTTCTCTATATTTCATCATCTTAAAAAAAAAAAATTAGCTTATGGCCACTGAACTGGAAAATTAGGTTCATATTTCCAGAACAAGATGCTGAAAAGAAGGATCCCTAAAAGATGTCAGGATAGGTACAGGTTGATTTTACTGTGTAAAAAGCTTCTGAGAAGCTTGTTAAGGTAACAGTAGAAAGAGATAATAAAATTCCTTTTACCCTTCCCCAGCAGCTGCTTTTCAAGGGGAAGAAAGACTCTGGAGTCCATCATCATATTAACAAGCAAAAGAGCTGGCTTCCCAAATGCATCCTTTGCAGCAGGGCTGGAAAACTCACATGCTTGAGCTCCATGCTGGTGTTAAGGAGCTAGGAACCCCTGCTAAAGCTTGTATGTCATCAAGGTGACTTCTAACAACAGTCCAGACATTAATAAGTAAATTAAACTAAAATACTTGAATCTGCACTGTTCAAAATGGATTGTACATCCTCATCCTCCAGGGTCTTAGAGTGAGTGTGTGTGCGTGTCTGTCTGTCTGTGCATGCTTGCAGGATGGGATTTGAATTGTTTAAGAATAGGGATTCTATGTGATTTTAAGCACTATGGAGCTTCTGAGACATCTGCACATAATCAAGAGTTGTGACACAAGGTCTGCAAGCAGGTCTCTGCCATTCTGGATCAGAAGAACCTATGGGATGCAGTGCAGCACCCAAAAAGACAGTTTTTTTGCCTTAAAGTATCTAAATGACATGGTGTTACTATATTTAGTACTGAGAAAAATAGCAGGGCAGTAAAAGTTCAAGGGATTATAATGGAGAAATTTTAATCCCACACCTACACAACACAGCCATATGTTGTCCCACTTTTAACTGAGCATGCCTATGCACCACCAAAGTGATGTGAAAATGAAATATCATGTTGTTAAGTGAACTCTGCATTTCTGATGAACATGAAGTGCACAGCAGTTCACATGAACTGAGACATAATAGCCTGCTTTGTCTCAGGATATAGCCATATTGATCCAATTTGTAAACTACAGCTCAGAAACTCAGATTCATTCACTATTCTAAATTCATGCAGACAGTCCTATCAGGTGATGGACACACTGATAACTCTCTTATCATGAATTTAATTAATACAATCAAAGAAGGAATAATATATAGCTATTAACATATTTGTGTAATGCTCTGCTGTTTCTCACCAAGCAACTGAAAAAATAACATATTGTAGTTCTGGGTTATTGCAAAGAGCCTTAAAAATAAGACTCCACATAAGCACTTAACAACATGCTGTGTCTGAGGATTTAGCATAAGTTAAAGTGCATATTATTTTTATTTTATTGCATTTCTTTCATTTTTTGCATGTACTGAATATGTCTGGATGTTCTGGGGGACTACAAATATTCTGCATTAGTTTTATGCAACATATACCTTATTCTACCAAAGACTAAAGAGCAATTCTTTTAAAAAAATGTCCATTTCCTGTTTTGCATAAGAGTGCCAGGGCTCAGCATGGCCAAAAGCAGAACATAGACACTTCAGAAAAGCCCAAGTTAATATTTTGTGGAAATAGGCCTTTCTAAGCATCATGGCCCATCCAGAAAAAGGAGTTACAGCCTCAGGAAATGTGGAAAAATTTTGCAACAGCCTACTATGGGACCTGCAGATCTGCTATATAGGCCCAGAACTGCCTACATTTGCAATTAAAGTTACTAATCTGAGTAATTTCCCCTAAGGTTTTATAAGGAATTTCTTGCTTTCCAAATATACCTGCTACTAGATGTTGCAAAAAGATACATGAGAAATAGTTCTTACCCTATCCACAAAAACTTCCTCATATTGTAACAGTTTCACCTTTTCTTTTGAAAATGCTTGCCCACATTTTACTCAACCTTACTATTTTGTAAATAATTATTTTCAGTTTTGAAGAAGAAAAAAAAACCTTTTAATTATGATGAAAACCCAGAAACACAAGGCCACTTAACCATAGAAGTCAAACTACTTGTAAATTATTTTCTATGTTATCTCTGCGAAGGGTCTGATTCCCAAAGGTATTTGATGATATTAGTTAGGTACTTGCCTAGAAAGATACCTGTATAGTTGGAGGAATCCTCAATGAGTGGAGATGAATGATGAATATCTGCCTCTTGCTTGAGACTTGTTTGTTGTCTTCTCTTGATTTCAGAGTACTCTGACCACTTCGAAGGCTGCACCTCTCTGTGCTACACCTCACAGAAAGGGTCATCTGCCTCCAGTACTTCCAGGGTGCTGCAATATACAGGTTAAGGCAAGTACCTGTTGATGGCTCACACATCATGAGCCTTTCAAAAGTCCTCATGTCATGGGAAAG
Source organism: Calypte anna (assembly GCF_003957555.1). Classification (NCBI taxonomy): domain Eukaryota; kingdom Metazoa; phylum Chordata; class Aves; order Apodiformes; family Trochilidae; genus Calypte; species Calypte anna. Next base: position 19,225,121 of record NC_044255.1, on the reverse strand, counting down.
ATGGGATGTCTGGAAGAGAGCTGGAATCCTGGAGAAGAAGACCTTTTAGCTTTGTGCAGGAGCAGCTGGATTGTGTGGCCCTGCAAAATAAAAGTACTGGAGAGATCTGAGAAATTATACTTGGTTTTCACTTCAGGGAAAATATCAGATATTGATACATACTGAAAAGGAGAAGAAATTCCATTTTTTAGCTAGAGAAAGCACTACCAAACCCACACATGAGGCTGGGTTCTATCTAAAGAGAAAAACTTCTATAGGTATTTCCTTTACTGTATCAAAAGCTGAACATTCCTCTACAGATCTAAGCTGCTAGACTTGAAAACTAAATTCTAACACTACTAACTACTTCAAGTGTGAACTTCCCCTCATTACTAATTTTACTTTAACCTGAAGAATATCCATCATTATTTTTGGTAATATGAGGACAGATGGAGATGGGTGAAAAATTTAAGACTTTTTTCCAAACTATCAGGTATAACCCAAATTCTGCATCCTGTGCTTACAATCCTGAAGTCTGGCATCTCTGCAGTTGCACAGAGGCTGCTGATAATACTAATAAGTTAACAGAAGCTGCACCAAGTAAGCTGTTTTGTCCAGACTTGTCTGTTGCATGTAATAAGCTCAGTTCTACAAAAATCAAGTCATTACTGGAACTCCAGGAGTCAGGAGTATTGTGGAAGACTGTTAATTAATTTTGCCTATGAAACTTTCAGTAATAATTGGACCAGGGAGTGACACATGCACCAAAAAGCAAATGTATGCCTGTGAAACACAGAATCACAGACTGTCTCTGGTTGGAAGAGACTTTCAAGATCATCCAGTCCAACCTTGACCAACACGCTAAGTTCACCACTAAACCATATCCCTAAGGACCAGGTCCACATACTGTGAAACACTTCCAGGGATGGTGACTCCACCACTGCCCTGGGCAGACCACTCCAATATCTGACAATCTTTTCGGAGCAAAAATCTTTCTTAATATCCAGCCTAAACTTCCCCTGGTGTAGCTTGCACCCATTTCCTCTTTTCTACCAAAAGCTGATAGCCATGATTGTAAGAGCCATCCCTCTTAGAAAAACAAGCTACCACTCCAAGTACAATAACGAAGGTAACAGAAGGAAAAAAATAGGAAAGCTGTGGAGAGAAATAGATGGGAAATGAAAAAGAAATCAATCAAAAGAGGTATTGGTAGTTGTTTTCTGTACAACAATATCTATTCAATTATTGAGCCTTCTTCAGAAGCAAACTGAAAGTACCTTGTATTTATCAGCTGCTGTGAATGAGACTCTATGCTTTATTTTCACTATGATAGCACTTCCAAGTTTCAGTGAATACAAGGCCTTGTTGCTTAAATGTAGTGCACACAATAAAAAGCATCCTCAGGTCTCCTTTTACTTCTTCTACCCTCGTCAAAAAGAAAAAAATTTAAAAATAGCTGTGGAAGAACTCAGGGAAATGAAGGAAATCCCACAGAACAAGTTTGCAGCTGAAAGCAAAGCCCTATCTTCCCCAAATACACCCTTATTCACTCTATTACACAAGAAGCTTTCAAGATAAACAATTAGTAGATCTCCAGGCCACTTTGTAGTGGAACAAACCATATGCCACTTGTGACCATACGTAGATGTCCCCCCTCGTTACCTCATGCACACCCCTCCTATTTCTTGATTTCACTCAGCATGGTCATGCCTGGCTCTTCCGTGACTGCACAGCCCTCAAAGGTTAACACACCTTGCAGAGAATATGATACATAAAGCAGCTCCCAGAAACCCAGTACACAGGAGTTCCAGTAAGATAATGGTACTGCAGAGGAGCCCTAATTTAATCTTCTCTCTAATGTACATAGCTCAGCACTGCTTTTTTGCACCACTGACCCAGCAAAGCCTGATACTGGCTTTGGTTTGGAGTCTCTGTAACTATGAGCCAGGGTCCTCAATGTGCAGTCTCAGCTACCAACCTCTTCTTACTGACAGGATTGGCTTCTCTAGTAGAAACTTATTTGAAATCTATGCTCACTGTAGCCTTAATTCCTTAGCAGACACTGTGAACAGAGACAAGGAAAGTGGAGCTTCCAAAATTGCAAGGAACTCTCTTATTAACCACCAGTCCTTGTGTGGCTAATGGGCACATGAGATGGGGGTGGAGGGAAATTATTTGTCTCATATGACTCAAAAGCAGAGGTCACATTCTAACTTGAGGCCATCTGACCTTTCATTCCAAGCCACATTAAACCCCCCTGGCCAGGACACAGAGCCACATACACCACAAGCCCCAAACAGCCTGCACTACACTTTTTAATTTTTCAATAATACAGAACACAGATCTTTCAGGGAACTTCCCTCTGATCAGCACAGCAGCTCTGAGGCCCACAGTTCTGTTCATCTGCCATATGTAAAAATGCCTTTGGTCTCCAAGGGCAGTAGAAAAGGAAGATCAAAGTCAAGCCCCACTACATAGATCCCAGAAGAGAATTTGTCATAGTCCCATGTTCCATCTTTTACCTTGAAGCATAAAGCAAATGAGAAAGGAAAGAAAAGTATGGCTTAATAGTGTATGCAATTAGCAATCAGAGGGAACTCATCCAATAAATTTCTCCAGATATAGTATCAAAGACACAATTAACCCTCTCTGCTGCAATCTGCTTATTTGAGACATAATATTTATATAATTCCTGTAGCCTTGATGGCAATCCATTTTGACCATCTGTGTACCCAGAATGAGAGATTCCCTCATGCTCATCCATAAAGTCACCATACAGTTCTGAAATCTCTTGCTGCCATATACCTGAGCAGAAGAAATATTTGAGGAGTAATAGGACCATGCTTGATCTTCTCCATTCTTTCTCAGATCTCTATGTTATGTTTTGTTAGATAAATAGGGTTGTATTTATTCTTTGCATATCTGAACAAGAAGAAAGCTTGCTGCAGCACATGATCAGTATGATGCCCACACAGTCTGAGTTACTGTCTAACCTTCAATGCCAGTGAAGTCTTGCTGACTTGCATTGGTTTTTAGAAGAAAGAAAGAAAATTTTAAAAGAATGGGAGTCTGACACTTGGAGGTGAAGAGCATAAATATTTTTGTGAGTGCTTTATTACTCTTAAAAACCTCTGTCGATATCTTTGATGAGTTTTATTTTCCATCATAAATCTTTCTAAATTAAAAAAAAAAAATAAAAAAAGGAAAAGGCAGAAAGCATGCAAGTGTCATTTATCACTGTATCTTCCATTTGCAGGTATATCTGCTAAATCAACGGTGCTAAGAAAGCTGTTGACTAACCATTAAATTTTGTAGAGAAACATTAAATTTTTTCTCTGTTTTCCATTGCTTAAGCTTCTACTATATTTGAACTTAGAAGGATACAGAACGAAGATGTCAGAAACGTATTCATATTTTAACTATGACTGTCTTTTCACCCAAGCAAAAAACCATTAGATTAAACTTACCAAAATGGTAGGTTAAAGGTACAGAATTCAACCCATAATAGGTCAGCCATAAAAAGGAAAAGATCTGAAAGCAAGTACCATGTTATCTGAGGAAGCCAATATGAAAAAATGCTGAAATCAAGACATTTGTTTAAATCATAAAAGAAGAAAAGATTGCAAGTATAACACCAAACATGCCTGTAATAGCCTGAGGTTAATTAAACTGAAGGAAACAGCTTGGGTTCTCCATTGTGCTTGAGCTGATGAAGACCACAGGCAGCAAAGAGTTCCTTAAAGACAAGCCAGCAGGACAAAAAGGTCTTCTATAATGTTTAGGCTGCTGGCAATTTTAAGATACTTGCTATTTTAAGACATGGCAAATTATTCTTTTAAAAGTAAGTTGATGTTGTGTGTTTATCAACTGTTTGCATTAATAATAAAAAATTCCAAAATGATACATTTTAAATAAATTATAATAATTTCAGATTATTATGACTTAGTAATAAAAGTAAGAACAAGACAAATGTGTTTTGTACAACTAAATGTACATATTAAAACAAAAGTACATTACAATTTCACATCAGATCAAGCTCCAGTGAGAAAAATGAGTAACTTTTTTATTATAACAAAACTGGCTAAAAAGTATTTCTTTCCTCAAATTATAGCTAAATAGATTTAATCTCCTCAATCTAGTATTACACCCAGAGCAAAGTGATTACGATTAGTACAATTAAAATGGTAATTTCAGGGAGCCTGGCAACTCTCCTAAAGCGTAAAGAGTTCTAGTTAACTTGAAATTCTATGGTACAAGGTAATAATACAGGATGCTTGCTGTTTTGTCACCTTGGTAGTTTTCCATCATACTGTATAAACAGTTAAAATATTTCATGTTCATGTAACTATCACATCCTACTGAAAATACATAGCTAAGATCAGAAGCTCCTTGGAGTCTACAGCAGTGAGACCAAGGAGCTCTGATTCAAAGCTATCTTGCTTGCCAAAGCGAGTGCCTTGTTGGGTCGAACACAATCATCCAGCCCCTTGGAAGAAGACGTAGGAATTACATCATTAATTTTTGGTCTTGCATAGTCTGATAGTGCAGCAGACCCTGAAGCAAAACCTTGCTTCTAGTTGCAATTATATAAAATTCACAGTTTTTACCACAAGTTCTCCTGAATGTTTTTTGATAGGCTATAAACCAGCCTGCAACTGGTGTTACAGAGATCTATTAATAGATTAAAAAAAAAAAAACAGAAAGTAAGAAAGGAAAAAATTGCTATTCACATTCAGCACTGAAACACAGAGAATTTTAAGGGAATTTAAAAGGGAAATGTCAACTTGAGCTCTCATTTCCTTCTGATTACTTCAGACATAACCAGAAGCTAAGAAAAAGGATGAAGCTTTGGGCTTCCTTGCCATTCCCTCCTCTGCACAACCTTTCTCTATTTGGCTCGTGAATCTACTTTGCAAATTTGAGTGTCTCTGCTCAGTCCCATGTTTTGTTGATGGCAAACACCTTGTCACTGGGAGCTCAGAGGCCAAACACCCACACAGACACATTTTCTGGCTCTGCAGAAAGCAGTAGAGCAATGTGGGAGTTCAAAGATACTGCAGTCAAGAAACTGGCATGTATTCAAGGAGAAGTTCAGATGGCACATGTCATCTTGTTGGCCAAGGTCTACCACAAAGAGATTTCAAAACAATATTAGAGAATTGTGTGGAAGGCATCCCAAGCAACAGTAACAATTTTCCAACAGTCTTCTCCCAACTAATACACGGTGTTTAGAGGTTGATGCATTTGGACTTTAGCGAACTAAAGAAGTAATTGGTTTTGCACTTAATTCTGAAGGTAGTCAAATGACAAAATTGCAAATTCATGAAGAGTAGGCTCTGGGGAGAATTTATGTTGTCTTTCCTGTACATGAAGAGGCTACAGTAAAGCTGGGGAGGGCCTTTTAAAAGGGTGTATAGTGATAGGCTGAGGGACAACAGTTTTAAGATTAAGGAAAGGAAATTTAGATTAGATATTAGATTTAGATTGTTCACTGTGAGGGTAGTGAGACACCTGAACAGATTGCCCAGGAAAGGTGTGGATATGCCCTCCCTGGGAGTGGTCAAGGCCAGGTTGGACAGGTGGTTGGAACTAGATGATCCTTAAGGTCCTTTACAACCCAAACCATCCTTTGATTCTATAATTTAGAAAGTTGAATTTCTTTCTTGCTTTCTTGCAGTTTGTGCTGCCACTGAAGCCTGGCTACATACACCTGTCTCAGCCTTCAGTTAAGTCACTGAGAGTTGTATAGTTGCAGGGAAAAAAATAACAAACCCCTCAGTCTGGACTGCAAAAGCCTTCTGAAAAGCAGAGGAAATACTCAGATTGCTGCTCTGCACTGAAATCAGCACTGCCTGGCTTAGAGTACCCAAGTCAACTCAATCTGACTACTCACTAAAAGATTCTGTTAAGTGATGACCTGTTTGAACCTTCAAGAACTGCCTGAAACATTCAGGATGGTCTTGAGTTAAAGACTTATAGATGGGACCCTGAGTGGTACACAAGGTAAAACAAAGGAAAGAATCAGTGTCCTGGTAACATATAAAGTCCTTGGTTTAGGACAGTCACATTAGGAATACAACTCCTAAAACTGATTCCATAAAGGAGTCCAGTGTAGGAAACCAACCTGCCTCTGATTCTTACCACTATTATTTTTCTTTAAGATGTAGGTGCTGGGAAAAGGGAAAGAAATGCAACAACGTTGACAAAATACACATCAAAGAGTAGGCAACTGCAAGAAGAAGAGAGGAAAAGTGAACTCATTCTATAGCCATATTCTTTTTTTAAACATACCCAAGGCAGCAGATCTACATTCAGCATCTGTTCAAGCAATGACAAGGCTGGAGCACTGGAGAGGAGACTGGGGAACAGAAACAAGAGGACAGTATTTATTTTGGCACTGAGATTTGTGACATCCTATAGCTAAAGAAAATCAATGTGTTGCTGTGACATTTTATTGGCTGTATTCGTTTTGTGGTGGTTGGCCTTGGATGCAACTTTTATATTCATATAAAAGAAAGCCCTGCCTCCAACTCTCAAAGCAATTAAATTACCTCAAAAAGATTTCTGCACCTCTATATTCCTTCATTACAACAGGATGTGCTGCTGTTTCTATTAATATAAATCCTGTATGCTGGTAAGAACACATGGGCTAGCTTCTAATCAGCTGAAAAATTACAAGCGGAAGCAAGATATCCTTAGGTGGATTATAAAATTGAAAAGCTTATGTGGGAGATTTTTTTCTTAAAAAAAAAAAAAATTAAAAATTTCCCTCTCTTCTATGTAGCAGGAAGATACATCTGTAGTTACAAGAAGGAAGTTAAGAATATCTCAGGATGGAGACAGGATTTTTTTTATATAAAGAATCTTCTTTTTCAGTTTTCTTTTTTTTTTTTTTTTTTTTGACAGAAGGTGTCTTTGCCAATTTTATTATTCTAGAGCTTATAATTCCCCAAGTTACCACACTTTCAAGTGCTGTGCTTGATATATGAATAATTATTCCTGTAGCTATTTGGACTGTTATACTGATAAAGCTATGACTGTTTTGAAGTACACTCCATTTCTTGTACTTATACATCTTTGCAGACCTTTGTTGCAGTGCAACTTTTTCCACACAGAAGCAGAGAGCTTGAAAATGTAATTTCTGAGATCATTCTATGTTTGAAAAATCATGTATACAGAATCACTGTCCCTGCCTTCAGTATTCACCCAGGATATAGGAAGTTTGCCAGCTGGAAAACAGAAAAAGATAGGAACAGAAAATGATCGAAAAAAAAACCACTTTATGAGAAAGATTTTCCAGAATTACCCAGAGAGCATCCTCAAATCCCGGGGAGCCTCAAGGAAGAAATTAAAATCCAGGCAAAAATGTAATAAAAACTGTTTTTTGGAACTATGTGGATATGGGGGATAGATACCAACTATATATATATATATATATATATATTTTTTTTTTTTTTTTCCGATTCAGACCATAATTCTCACAAAAAAAGAAGTATTATCATTGAACTGCTTAACAAAGACCACCATTCATTCTGCTGGCAGGCAAGCAGAGAATGAGAAGATGACCCTGAAAAACTGGAAGAGAGACAGTCAGTTATGGGGCCAGCACCATAGCCTCTGGAATGCAGCTGCCATTCACCCCCTGGTAGAGGCCTCCTTAAAACTAGAGACTAAAGAGATATTAAACAATTTTGAGGGGGGTGTCAGTAAATTTTCTACCAATGATCTTCAAAGTCATCAATAAAAATTTAAGAATCAGTGCTTGTCTTTTGTTAACAGCAGGATCAAACCACCTGCAGTGGTTCACTCACGTTTGAGTGAGACAACAAATGAAAAATTCCAGGAGCTCCATTGCTGAGCCACATATCATTTATAACCAACCCAGCAACATTATTGTTCCAATGCAGACAAAAACACATCTTTAGAAAATATATGGCCAAATACCCAAAAGCTCCTCCAGTTTTACTTCATGCACATGGTCTTTCAGTACTATGATTTATTTATCTGCTGCTCACTGGCCCAGATGGGCTTTTGCAATATCATTCTCATACCTCTCCAGGTGTTGCAAATAAATAAAACACTTTATTTCAGGGAGTTCAGAATAGATTAGGAACCAGTAAAAGTTGCCAATATGTGCATTTTAGCAGCAGCCATTACAAAAATGTATTGCAATATTATTAAGCATGCCAAGTGATTTTGTGTATTATTCAAATGTCATGCATGACAAGTAGAACATAAATACTGCTTTCAGTTAACTACTGAAATCAGCAACTGACAGCAGTGAAAGATTCTGCCACTATGTCATATTCAGTAAGTAAACTTCTGGGGTGTTATAGATGGGACCCTGAGTGGTACACAAGGTAAAAGAAAGGAAAGAATCAGTTTTAATTTGTCCTCCTCACTCTTTTAGAAATACTGTGCCACTATTAACAGGAACCAATAAAAAATAAACAGTGCAAAGAGTCACTGAATTTCTGTGTGACTAAATGGCCATCCCTTCACAGAGATTGTGGAAGCAGAAGAGAGTTTAATTTTTTTGCATGAATTATTTGTTCATAACTATTTATGACCTATAGTCCACCGTATATTAATTATCCACAAAACCTGTTCAGAATGAAAAAGGATGGAGCACACAAGAAGTGATCTTGAATCCTCAGCAGTCTCACAGGAAAGGGCTCTGCCCACAATCACAAATTTTCCTGGAAGTTTGGGAGAATATTTAACACTTCCATTTTATCATTCAAGACAAAACACTTTTAATGTAGGGGCTATTCTAATTGCTCAAATGTACTTAAGACATGACATCGTTTTTTTCCACGAAGGCTCAGATCTGCAGAAATCATTTCAGTTGCCTAAATCTTGTCTATTTCCCCCTTAGAAGACTAATTCAGTTGATGCAGTTCAAGTTCTTTAGTCTGTATTGCAGGTAATAAACACAAAAACCGAAAAAAAAAAACAAACCAGTACTATTATTCAATGTCCACATGTCCATGCAAATAATTTATTACCATTTTTTTAACTGAAAAGCCCTACTAGTATTTTCATAGGCAGAAATACAGGTCAGAGAAGCAGCAAAGCCATCAAAAGTTTAACATAAAGCCTACCATGCATATGGTGATAAAGTTATCCATGGCACTTCCCTTCTATATAGCTGAAATGACTGTAATCTTACCCTGCAAAGCCAACCAGGTTTTGATAAAAGTATGGATTAGGACAGAAACGTAACTTCTGAAAGGTTTAGGTAGTATTAATAAGTTACACAGAATTATCCACTTGATCAGAAAGCAAAACTGAATTTTGACCAAACTAAAAATTATCATCTTTATAACTTCTATTCCAGTGCCAAAAATAACATCACATCATGGGAAGCACAGCAATGTGCATTAGAATGTTACTTTTTTCCCCCTTTGGTCTAATTAGCATTCCTGAAAAGAATTCTAACCTTGTAAAGTGCTGCTGTGTTTGAAAAGAAATGGTAATTCAAGAAGAATGGAAATGAGCAAATGATTCAGTGAAGATCTTTCCTCACCTCCTTTCTGAGTATGAAAAACTTAATATTTCTGAAAAGGAAAAAAAAACTATCCTGTACTTACAGATGTAACACTCATACCGTAGTGAAGTTTCCCCATGATCTAACAATGAGACTGCAGCTATGCTAGAGCTTCATCTGAAACAAGTCTGTAATTAAATCCAGATACCTCTAACATCCACTTCTTTTAAAACACACATGGATACGGCCTATGATTACAAGTAGGTCCTGGATATTTTTCAACTTGTCACAAAGGGCATGCAATAAAACTGTCTTAATATATTTAATTTTCTCACATCAGTTTGCTTTTTTGAAGCCACCTAAGTTATTTGTATGGTTTGGTCGGGAGTCTATGAACTCAGAACCTGTAAATTGGCTCTTTGCTGAAACTATTTTTAATGATTCAGAGGTCATTTTTGAATTTCTGGGGAGAATGAGAATGGAAAAAGGAAGTACTCTTATGCTTTCAGAACAGGGATACTGCAACTATTTCTAGTAAATTAAGAATGATGTGTTTAATTTTTATGTGCAGTATTGTTCTCGCTGAAAGGATGATAACAATATTCAAGCCACCCTGGCTTTGCAAAGCATAAAATAGCTTAATGGTTACCATTTGGCATAATGCTCATCATGACAGTATTTGTTCACAGGGGAAAGCTAAGATTTTGTAGAATCATTCAGGAATGCGAATTATATTAATTCTGTTAAGCTTCAGTGCTGTTTTCATCCAAATCCATATTTATTCCTTTGTTACTGTTTCTTTTAAGGGTTCAGATAAGAGCAAGTCAGACAGTTGAGACTGCCACAATACAGGCATCCAGTGTGAGCTTCCTTTTTGGAGGGAGACAGGGGGACAAAGGCGCTGCTACAAGAAATAAGTGTCTGTGGGCATGCAGAATGAGAAGAACTCCTCAGGGGTGGCTGGACACACTCCACTCATGCACAGAGCCAGTGCACCTGGGCACTGAACTTGATTCCACCACTGTACATATGTAGCATCCTCTCCAGAACTTCAGAAAAGGTTGTGGGCCTACTGTTCCAAAACTCCCATGCCAGAACCATGACAGAAATTAAATGATCCAGATTAGGACCTTACTGCTGCACGTTTATGATTATCTCACACTCAAAGTAATTAACAGAACACAATATGACAGTGAAAATTAAAGATGAACTCTGCACTGTCCCAACAAACCTTAGAGTAGGAAGTTTTTAAGGAATTATGCTTTAGGCAAGGCCTGTCTGGCAAAGTCAAGAAAATAGTTTAAAGATTTTTCTAGATATCCCTTTCTCTTTTCTAACTTCCTATTTCTCCTTGAGACTTTCAGAGTCCCAGGGACAGCTTCAGCCTCTTCTCCTGAGCTATGTTTATTCTACACTGAGACAGTTGCAGCATTGTGTGACTTATCACAATGAGCCCACAAGACTTGCATGCTAAATATTGACTACCAAATAATCACAACAAGCCATTCACCAGGAAAAGAGTGCAATGAGTGGAAAGAAATCCCGCTCAATAAACAACTGATAAACTGTGTGAAAGCATTATCTCGTCTCAAAGGACCAGCCGTAAATAGAAAACTAAATTCACCACTTGCTCCCTGAATTAGTGGCTCAGCTCCAAGACAGAAATTAATCAAATTATTCTAAAAAGAAAATGAGAAAACTCATTTCAGAATTCAAACATCTGAGAAACTGTTAGTTAAGGATTTCTTAACTTTACCTGGTTTCATAGTAATTTCCTGAGTTAAACCTCACTGAAGACAAAGGAAAGACTTTCTCTTATTTAAATTAGCCTTGAGACATGTTATAAACACATTGTATCTAATCTTATGACCAGTTAGATTCTAATTTCCTTTATATCTTTCTACATCACTGTTGCTAATGGTGTTTGATGATATAAAAAGTGCTCAGTGAAATGAGGCTGAGGTTCTGCAGACCATCACTGTGCTGGTGCTGGGGGCTTGCTGCTAAGCCAGGCACCCAAAGCTAAAGAGAAGGCACACATTATCTGATTAGGCTAAAAATCCTTTTAAGGGCTCACTAGTGCTATGACATCCATAGGAAATTTAAATGTTTTAGTATACAGATAAAATGTAATCATAATTTTTAAAAAAATACTTCAGTTATTACTTTTTCATCAGATTGGAGCAAAGTACAAGCTCGAGTCTACTTGAGCTCAAAATAAAAGCATCTTAAACCATCCCTTTGTTCAAGTACAAAAGCCTTTCCCAATAATTATGTTCAATCTCCTCATTTCACTGTGGTGGGCTCTGCCTTCAGCCAGATCACAGCAGAGAAATAATTTTACAGAAAAATACAGTTTGGCAAGAATCTTCATTTTTTTAGACAGTCACTCCACTGGAGTTTTGGAAAGTGTAGAATACAGTCAAGAAAGAGAAGGAAACTAACACTAAACTAAGCAGAAATATAATTTTATAGTTATTTCATCTTTCCAACATCCTATTTTCATGAATACAAGAAAGCATTCAATAAAAGAAAAATTTAAAAAGGAAGGAATCAATTCTCTGGAAGGAATCAATTCTCTTCAAGCTGCTTTTTATGTATCTGGAGACATAAAAATTTAAAACTAAACACCATTTTGGGAGAAGTGGTGTGGAATAAGGAAAACTGAAAGAAACTCTAGGTGTTTGGTGCACATTTAAAGGAACTGCACAATGCCAAAAAAGAAGAGTGATAGTGTCAGGTATGTTATGTGTAGTCACTAAAGCACAAGCTTTGCCACAAGTCTTTGCGGTTACAATTAGCAGGGAACTCACTCTGAATAAACTGTCTTTTTCTCCAGCATATCATCCACCATGCCACAAAGGGAGATAACACAGTGTATATCCCTGTTCCATGTATCCTTGCTGAGTTTCTTCATTCAAAGTGAACAGGGCAGCTGGGAGTGTGTGATTCTCTAATCCACCCACCTTAGCTGGTGGCTGTTTTTCTCTTCCTGAGCATTAAACTGACATATTTATGTCTGCCAAGAAAAAAGCTTAGTAGTGTACAGCATGTGTGTTGAGTCACAACACAGAGCAGCACTGCGTGCTACTGATGGTTACCCAGTGCTCTGCTCCTGTTGGTGCCTTTGAAGATTTTTTCCAATTAATCCCCTTTTAAGTAAGCACTCTGCCAAATACCAGTTGTCTGGAAGAGCTTGGTTTTCAACAAAAGGTCAAACAAAATTGCAGCGAAAACCCTAGGGATACTTGCAAAAGGTCACTTAAGACAAAGGGGATTCCCAGCTGAAGTAGAGGTTTCACCATGCTCTGTATGTTCTGTGGGCTGCCTTTTCTGAGAAAAACTTCGATTCAAAGTCAAAATTAAGGCTTGTAATTTTCCACACACAATCATCCATACACCCAGTCAACAAAACCATCACACCCAACTGTCTGATTTGCTGACCTCTACTCTGGCCTCGAAGTAAAATACTCTGTTCCACAACAGTATTGCTTACAATGACAAGTAAAGGTGCAATGTGATGATACTTACAGAACTGTAGTGCCCTGCTTAGAGGAAGCTTTTAAATTGCTGACTTCAAGAAAAGTATTTTCAGTTCTGTTCGTTGAGCCGGATGAACATCTCACAGTGAATAATTTATTGGATTAATTTAGGGCTATCATTGGTTTACAAAATTTCTTTGCATTGACTTCTTTGGCTGCTTTGTTCATCATTTGAAGTTACAGAACAGATGGTTAGTTCACACATATTTCTGCCTAATGATTGCTCAGAAACTCTCTGTCCTGGATAGTGCTTTGAATATTTTCTATGCAGGCTCTGTGACTGGATTTTTAACTCGTGTAGCTTCTGGATTCCAAACTCACTCAGATTTTGTCTATGCTAACTAAATATTTTCCCAAACCACAGCACATCTCCAAGAAAGTGAGGCTTTAAGTGTCTGGTTTAAAACAGAACATCTTAAAGATATGTGTAACTTCCAGTTTCTGAATCTTCTAACTGAAGCAATGAAAATTACAACATTTATGTACAGATAGTTCAATGCTTGGCCAGAGCAAAATTTGTATTCAAAGGGACTGATGAAATTGTCTGCTAAGTTAAATTAGACTCAAAAAATGTAAGTAAATGGATTAAAAGATGTCCCTGAAGTAAGCAAAAACTGAAAAAATTTTACTACTGTTGCCAGGAGAGGGTAAGAGCTCATTTGACAGGAATCTGTGTTTTCAACCAGAATGACAACAGCTCTCCTAGATGATGAGCCCTTTAAATAAATAGCATCTGTTAAAGCCAAGTAAGAATTTGGTTAAATTTGCTATTGCTGAACCATATACAAAATTACTGGGAAACAACCTAGCAAGTATGATTCCTCAGTAAGTCCACCTAAGAAGAAACAAGAGTGATCCAATCAGGCTTATATTTTACTACTAATGGTGTGTTTATAGATATTTACCTCTGCAGCAGTTTCAGAGACTGTATCTCGAACTGCTATTAATGCCTTTCTTTGCTGATTAATAGTGCAGCTACTGAATTGTACAGGTTCCACTTGTTTTTATACCAATGTAACATTGCCATCTACAGGACTTACAGTACAGAAGCTCTCCATTACTTGAAGACTAATTTTACAATCAATTAATAGAAACCACTGAAGTTGAAAATGTAAGTGCCCAAAATTAGCCCTATTTGATGAGCTTGACAAACTGCTGCTTTACAAATTATCCAATAATAGTATGGCTCACCAACAAAAGCAGTATATTAAACTACTGTCTAGCAAATCATAAATCTGGGGGATTTCCTTTAATTTAGTTGAATTGTGCATTAAAACAAAAAGAAATTATTAAGTACAAGGGGCTCCTGCTTTAGTTGCTCATCAGAAATTGACATGTTACATTTTCATACTGTCAGAGAAAAAACTTACAATATTCTTTTCTACAGATGATTCAGAGGATTCTTTCTCAGCATCTGCCTGTCTTCTCACATTCAAAAAGCAACATAAATCACTACTTACCACACTAGGTAGTGAATATCCCTTCAGAAGTACTAAATATTCTGTCCAGAGAGCTTAAAAAAAAACATATGCAAAGTGCTCAGTTTTAGACAGATGATAATTTAACTCTGGTGTTCAATCTCTGTCCTAAAGAGTTAATAGTTCTGATGGCTTTGTTTCATTTAGAGACCTAATAAAGAGTGAACTCTTAAGGCTGGATTCACAACTTTAAATATTCCCCTAGTGAAAGAAGATGTTTTGAGGGCTCAAATGATGTGTTAGCGGACTAAACAACCCAAGAAGCACCACAAACAAGGGTGAGATGTTATTGAGGAGCAATGAATTAGGGCTGCTTCACTAAAATCTCTTTTAGTGTTACAAGGAAGAAAAACAGAATTAAACAGAATCAATAAGTACTGGGGAAGAGCTGGAGAGGTCATAGGAGGCAACTTGAATGAAATAATCTGATTGAAAGTGTGATCTTTGATGTCAGAAAGAGTGGTTATTGACTTTAATTCAAGGAAGACAGAATGCTGCAAGACATTTTCATTTTTGAGAATCGAAGAAAAAAGTAAATCAGAGGGGAATAGAATTGGCAGCAATAAAACTGATGAGATATCTCAGATTTAGGATGGACACTTTCTATGCATGCAGAAAAGTCAGAAACCTGAATGTTAGTGAGGTGGCTCTCTAGCTCTTGGGAACCACTGGATGAAAAAAATCCACAGCCAGCTGAAGGAAAAAATCATATTGACCCAAGCTGAACAGATTTCCATTTTTCAGTTCAGTGGCCAAACTAGAAAATCCATTATGTTCATAACTCTGTGTAGACATTCTTAGTCCAGGAGACACATTTCAGGAGCAGAATGGGGAGGAATTTTGCTATGTGCAGAGACAGATTATGATTCCAGGTTTCTCTTCTGACAGCTTCACACTGGTTTAGTTGAGACAAATAGATGACAAAAAAGTTGATTCATTTCTATTTCAGAACTGGCAGTCTCCCCTACTTAAGGACAGTAATAAGGCTGTGAACAGGAGGTTGTCAGCATTAAGATATTAAGACTTTCCAGAATGAGCTGATGTTGGGTACTACTTGAAGCCAGCAGCTGAGCTGTGAACAGTATCTGTAACATTCTGGAAATGTTGAGGAGAGCATAAATTTATCTGTTAACCTCCTACTTCCTTCACCCTGTCTGATTCTGTGCTGTTGCAAGAAGCTGATATAACACTATAGGTTTCAGGGAATTAGGCAGAATAAATTGTTATTTCTGCTAGAGCCCAGAATTGACAGACATGTTTGGAGAGTATCCCACTGCAGCGTGAAGTCCTGGGAGCTGTAGCAATGATGAGATTTGTCACTGTAGCAGCTCTGACCAGGATACTCTCAGAAACCACCTTCCTACTACAAAAGAAGAAAGTGGATATTTAGACATCAGTCCCTAGATAACTGTGCTTGTAGGCCATGATATCCAGAGGATATGGTGGTAGCACTGTTCTTTTCCCTTGGTGAGGCTCTGCTTTTACCATTTCAATAGTAGAAAAATAACAAACTAATGTCTTGACAATGCATATTGAGTCTTTTTGGGACCATTTTATTGCCCTGCATAAAACCCCACGCCCTTATTACCAATTATTACTAATTGTAAAATTATAAATTTTAATGTCGGGTTTATGTTAATTAGAATATTTAATATTTATATGCTGCTTAAGAATCACCAGTTGCCTAAAAATTATTTTTATTTCAGAGTATATTTCCTTCAGTGCCACATCTTAGAATTTTGAAGTGATTTGCAGAAGAAAAGCAATTTTAAAACCATTAATTTTGCCATTTTAAATTTGCCATGGTTTAATTTCTTGCAACACTTTTCATTGTGCTATAGAAGCAGTAACTATATGTTAAAGAGGGGCTACAAGCCTCTAGGCTCTGGCTTGCACTGGTAGAAGCATTTAAAAATACAAATGCAACAACAGCTGCCTTCTCTGCCTCACATCAAAATCTCCCACTGGCAAGAGATAATTCTCATTTCTCTCTTATATGGTATGGACAGTCACACTCAAAGGATGCTCAGAGGAACACACTCAGCATCTCACTGATGACTACAGCAATGCCCAGGAGAGTATCTAGAAGTATAACTTCATGCCTTACCCAAGCTACCTTCCCTCTTCTGTGGTCTTTAGAAATTTTTCCAATTTTAATTTTAACAATGCTGAAAGATAACAAATTCACACACTTCAGACACTATAATGCTTTGCAGAAGTTAAGGCAGTTAAAAAGATATCAATGGATATAACACAGAACTGGGGAGGGGGTGAGAGGGGTGAGGAATTCAGAGCTACTAAAAAAGTCAAAGATATTTACCCCTTCAATTCCCTAAGGAAGACAACAAGGTGGAAAAATGGCCAGAGGTCATGGCTGGTGACTGGCAGTGGAGTGGTGAGGACTTCCACATGAGAAGTGACAGGTCTCTGAGGTCAGGAAGTGGTTGCTGGTATAAGCCTGGAAAAAGAGATGAGGGAGGAAGGTTGGAAGCAATGTTCTGGGCGTTATGCAGGAGCACAGACCTGGTGCATATTTTATAATAACATACACCAGGCAGCCTGAAAAATAAAGTTGTGTGCACTGCTGGCTGTGCCATGGTGTGTGCTGCTCACCATGCCAGCCTGCTGTCCTCTGCACTGTCATCTCCAGTCCCCTGCCATCTACTCTGCATCTCAGCCAACAACAAAGGACCCCCCCAGCCTCCTGCTGCCCCTCTTTGTTTGGTGCATTGGACTCATTTTAAGCAACCTTTCTGATGTGCAGTGTCCTAAGAACTGGGTACACACTAGCAGTTCAGTCCAGCTGCAAATTTTTACCCCAGTGTGGTATCTCTGGCTATTACTTTATTATATATCAAGTGGATATACTAAGCTCCTCATTGAAAATATTTGTCTTACTGAGGCTGACTGCCATGTTTGAATACAGATTGGATCTTGTAAATCCCATGGATCTCATGCAACTCCAGTCAAGCAGAGGCAGTGAGATGTCCTTCTTGCTGTTAGCCTGGTGCCTCTGCCCTGATCCCAGGACAATGTCTTGTAAGTCACAACAGGGAGGCAGAATAATGATGCTCTGGTCACTGTAACCTTGGGCATTCAGGATGGAAAATGGTAAAATTACAGTAGTCAAGGCTGTGACAAATGACTCTTCTTAAACAGGCAATGAATAACTCTGCATTACAATTGTAAAATATATGATATTTTTAAATTTATATTTTACATAAAATATGAACTTCTACTAGGCCTTTGGGAAAAGCTTGGTTAGTATTCACATTGCTAATCCTAGAGATGGATTGGACACCATTAAATAGGAAAAAAAAAATGTTCCTGAATAAATAGTTAAGGCTAATGGGTTTTTATGCCAGAGAAGAAGTAAATTATCCAACACGAGATGTTCTATTAGCCATATCACAGAGTTGTTAAATAAAATAAAGGACGTGAAAAAAAATGCTCTAGAAAAATGACCAAGTATCTAAGTGCATACTTGAAAGGAGAGACCGACTAATTAGAGAGAGAACAAAATATATTTAAAACATAATGGCTCTTCCTGGGATCAAAGACACCCTCAGATGATGGGCAAAAGGGCAATCCTAAACAGAAACACTACTGAGCCTAAAAGCAGTGAGCCAAGGGAAAACTTTACTTTGGTGCCTGTGGGGAATGGAACCTGCTCTGAAACAGAAGGTTGTTGTCTGCCTTCTGACATCTTTAGCAGTATTAATGAGGCACATTTGTTCTCAGCTTTCCTTTAGTCTCTGCCTGAGAACAACAACACAACCACATGTAAACAGCTTCCATTGGAAAAAGGTTTATTCTTACAGACATACAGGGACACTTTTGTAGCCAGCACACAAGAATCTATCCTGGCATGGTTTAAACATTTAAGGTCATACAAAGACTATGTTTGCTAAATATATATATATATATATTTACAACTAATTCTCATGCAGACTGTCTGGATATTCATGGTCCTGCCTTTCCAAGAATGAAAAGATGAAGTCCTATCACAGAATAAAATAACAGCAGGAAATGGCACAGTGGAGCAAGTGGAAGGAAGAGTCTATAGCAAGAGCCCTAAGGAAAATTTCCCAATCTAAAAGAATGCACTTTCTTAATTGTGGAAGTCTTGCCCCTTTTTCTTCAGTAGTGATACATTGCACAAATAAGCAGTTTTCTCTCTAATCAATGCCAGTTCTCTACAAACATTACTTCCCTCAGCAGCCTCCAAGGTGTGTGGTTTCAAAATTGTCCATGCAGGAAGTGTGATTCCAGGGACCAAAAAGAGCCATTGTTTCTCCACACCAGATGAGAGCAGCTTTACTCACCCAGCCTTAGGCACGTCGTGCAGAGGAAAATTTCCAGAGTTCTTACTCTAATCCATCTTCCTCACAACACAGCAACACCTACATTTACAGAACTAATAGTCTGAGTGACTTGTTGGGGTACCCAGAGCTTCAATCTGAACTCATTCTGTAGAACAAACAGCCCTGAGTCACTGTTACAGATGTCAGACCCCACCTGTATACCCTTGTTCTGTTGCAAATTGCAATCAATTAGTAATTATTCTGAGGTCATATTTCATAGTTTCGATTTTCTGTCCTGCTCCTAAGCTTGTTAAGGTGAATTTTATCTAGGTAGCTCCTACCTTCCCCCTCTTTGGTGAGAATTAGAAAAGCATTGCCCAGGAAATCTTGTAATGCTGTGTTACAGCTAACACATACAGCACCAGCTGCACAGAGACCAGATATCTCAATTAAAGATTCTCATAATTTATTCTCTGCAAACTAACAAATAACTCCCTTTCTGAATAAAACAGACCATGAAAAACTGAGCTCTTAGAGGGCCTCATTAATCCCTGCTGTAATTCGATGCACTTCACATTAAATCAGGATATACATCTGACCTCTGATGACATTATCAGATACCAAAATTGACTCTGAAGGATCAGCATTCTTGTTCTGGCCATTTATGTTACGTTGTGAAAAGCCCTTCAGTTTTGACTTGTCCTCATCTCAATACAGTGACAATGTCAAGGGCTCCATTTCTAATATGCCAGAGCTTTAAGTTGACCAGCTCCATAATATAATATGCATGAAGGGTCAGAAGCAGCTGTCACCTCAGATGTGTATTTTGCACAGAGCTATTTTCCCAGCCAAAAGGAAATTCACTGGAGTATGTTACTAAAGTGAGAAAAATAACGTGAGAGGATGGGAAGAGGCTGCGTGAAAAAATGAGAAAATCAGACCAGAAACCACAGTTCAGTTTGACTGCATTGGTATGCTTGATCCACCTTCTAAAACAGCCTTAACAGAGAAGCACTTTTTCTGTTCAAATTGCATTAAGAAGTGGAATTAATTTTATAAATAAAAATCAGTTAAGTATAATGCAATATTTATGCCATGGTATCTGATTTTTTCCCCTTTAGGAGTCCCTTTAAAAGGGGAATAACAGGAAAACTCAGCACTCTCAGAAAGAGAGTGGGTTTGCAATTTATGCTAATTAATTTTCATATTGACACAAAATTAAACCCTGCATTTTATTTGATTGCAGCAATGAAAAAAAAAACAAACCCTCAACAAAAAACCCACAACAAAACCCAGAAAAAAGCAGATTAATAGATTTTTTTTCTGCAACTGGTAACGCTGCATAGCATCATAGAATCATTAAATGTTAGGGGTTGGAAGGGAACTCTGGACATCACAGAGTCCAATCCCTACAAGGAAAATCTTTATTTTTTACCAAACATCTTTATTCTCATTCACTCATTTTCCTACTGCCTAGCATGCAGACCACTGTGCCCAAACTTGTCCTTATGCCCTATCCTAATTTCCCAGAAAAATCATTCAATTAATCTGGAGCCATGAACTGTTCCAATCAAGTCCAAGAATCCATTATTCTAGGCACTACACAAAAAGAGCAATATCCAATCCCTGACCTGAAAAGAGGTTCAAATTCTTCCATTAAATCAAATAACATCATTCAGAGTTGGAGGAAAGTAAAAAAAATTGTTAGCAAAGGTAGAAAAAAATGATCACCATTCTGTTAACAAAAAGGCCATTAGGAACGTGCAAAAATCTCCACCAGCTGGGTAATTCCATATATATATATGTTGATTGAAGGTCTGTGCTAAACCCTTCATTGTTCTGACTTGCTGGGCTTCAGTGGTGCTACATCAAAAAGAAAACTGGGACCACTAAGGTCAATTTTCTATTAGAATTATTTATCAAGGATCTTCAAGTCTGACTTGAAATTTTCTTCCAGCTTCGGCTGAATCAAATCATGTTTTGTGTTCAAACAGATTTATTTTTCTCTTTCCATTTCCCACACATATGCCCTGTCTCATTTGGGCAACAGTGAAGGGCTCTATACTGCTAGAAGTGATGTGCTGTATTATGTGTTTGATTATTTTGAAGAGGAAAAAAAAAAGGTGAAGAGCAGTAACTCCACTGACCAGTTCAGTCCCTGGCAGCTTTGTCTCTTTCCTCGAAATATTTACTCTTTTTTTGATACAATTTAAGAATTCATTCAAGGTTTTCTTGTACTGTTAATAGAATTTGCCAATCATATTGATTAGCTTAGGTAGTTCAGCTGGATTCAGAGTATAAATAAGATTTCTTTGCAATTTAAAAATCTCTTTGCTCCAGTAACTCCACTTTCCTCCCCCCTAATTTTAATGGAAGGAGCAGCACTAATTACCTGTCCTTATGTCAATGTTTCCTCAGCAGCATTCTCCAGTATTGAACTGCTGGCTTCCTTACTGTCATTAGCACTGAAGTGTTCTTCTAAGGAAAATTTCATTCAGCCCGCCTGAGGTTCGTTCTTTTGCACCAAAAAAAAAAAAAAAAAGAAACAAAAAAGAATAATTTCCCAGTCAGAATCAGGATGTTGTCTATCCTCAATGTGATAGCAGCATGATTAGAAGTGGTAATATTTTCTAGTTCCCATCCACTTTCATTTTAATACATATTTCAGTGAAGTAAATGCAGGCTTTTCCTGTGATGCATCTTGTGCTTATTCACGGAAAAAAGGAAAGAGAATGAAAAAAAAAAAAAAAAGTGACTTCTATATCTCAGTTTTGCAGTTCTCTCAAATATCATAAAATAATAATTCATATTTCCTTATGTTAATTGGTTTTGCCAGTACAGTTTTCAGGAGGACAGGAAAGCTAGAGTTATAAATGTCTGGCAATAGAAGGATGCTACAGTCCTCAGCTAAACATGCTGCTTCTTAACTGTACAGAGATCTTTAAAGTATGATAGCAAGTGCCTCACCTTAAAATCCAACTCACTCATCTTATCTCAGCATAAGAATAAACTTATTAAAAAAAATCCTACCAGAATAGCAGTTTAAGAATTTCATTTGATTGAGACAGAAAGCAACTCTACTCCAATGCTTTTATATATTAAATATTTGCTTTAGTTGCTATGTTGCCTTACATCTTCCCCATTACTTAATTTATCTTGACTATTTACAGATAGTTGACTTTGCTGATACTTATACAATCTTATTTTTAAAATAGCAGCCAAATGACTTGGGATAAGAAGGCTAGAAAACATATTTGTCACCAACTTATTACTGAGAAGGGTAATTTTGGAAAGTTTAATAGAGAGGGGAAAAACTCAGTCTTCCTTTAAGGATAGCTGACACACTGAAGAAGGTGACAGAAATGATAAAGATGTGTAAGGAGGTAAGAGAAAGTCCTTTTACCTATTGGAGGATGAGGATGACAAAATCAGATGGCATAAAACAACACAGGAATTCTGCTTTTTTTTTCCCTATTTAAAGGCTTTCTGGAGACAATAAATTCAGGAAGGTGTACTGCAGGGGCATTTATCAGAAAATCCAGCCTAAGAGGCCAAGTTGAAGTACCCCTGAGCTTTGGAGAGTGACTGAAATCCAGTTGAAGTACAGGTGGTGCTACAAGTTGGGAATAGCCAGAGGGCACAGCAGTTTCCTCAGCACCAGCACCGGGTGGCTGAGGCTGGGTTTGTGTAGTTCAGCAAAACCAGGACTTTTTTCTTGCTGCATCAGAAAATCCATCCCAGGGGTTTAGCTTCATGCTCTTCTGGTTGAAATCTTAACACAGAGACAGAGAGAGACTTGTCAAAGAACAAGTCATCCCCACTGCGGTTTAGTGCGTTCCAGCTGAATGCCTTGAAACTGTGGCAAACATCACTGATAAAACCCAGAGGTGGTTTGTTACCTGTCCTCATGCAGGTAAGAGCTTCCATCTGAAGACATATAAAGAACTCATCACTAGTGCCAAAATTATTCTGAATTCCTGTAAACTACTCTGTCATTAAAATCATATAAAGAGTGTCCATGCGGCACTCTCCGGGTTTGTCAGTAAGGAAGCAAAAGGGTTAATCCCACAGAATTTCTGAAGTGGCTTGGCTAAATTGCATTAAACCATTATTCAGACATTTGTATTAAGAATAAAAAAATCCTTGATTCAATATTCTGTAACTGAGTTCCAAAGCAATTTAAGTTAAAATCAAATTAAAGACATTTCATGTCTGAATATGTGTGCATGTGCACAGAATTTAACTCAGTCAAACTAAATCTCTTTACAAGTGACTCAGGCAGGGAAGGAAGCCTGGACAATTGCCACAACCTCCAAAAGAAATCCAGACAACTCTAACACCACTCCATTTCTTCAGATAGTTAAAATCTATCTTGTGTATTCAAGGAGGAATAGGAGGGAAGTGGAAATGGATATTCCTGTGCAATAACATTATATACTGCCATCCTATACCAGAGGCAGACGTTGGACTATTCAGTCTTATCCATATGGCAGGACAAATGTTCTCCCACTTTATTATTAATAGTGCTGTGACAACACTGTGACTCAGCAACAGAAATCATTATTTTAAATATCTTCCACCAGAACTGCCTTGGCACGAGCTTTTCTTTTTCTACAGAAGGTCAGTCCTGACTAAAAACTTCCACCCAGTGCTAAGATTAGCATGGTAATGTAGCAACCTTGTGATCCATTTCCACATTAAAATAAACTTGTATCCCAACCTTTGAGGAGTTGACACAGCATTTTGAATTATAGATCAAGGAGGAATATTTAATGAATAAATGTTAAAATCATTAAAGTAACTTTTCACTGCAAATAATGAGTGAATGACTCATCCCAAGTCAGCTATCAGGTGTATCAGTTTAGGTTTGTCCTCCCAGAGTATGCATAAATCTCTTCAGTTTCAGCTCTTGTCATCTTCTTGTCAAAAGACATTTCACATCACTTCTCCCCATCATTACTCCCTCTGGCTTCTGAAAACATTCAGCTTTAAAATTTTATCATAGAATGATCCTTTTTTTCCTCTCCTAGGTTTTGTGGAGTGTTATGCTATGAAATACATAGAAGCAGAAGACTATTTTAAAAAAAGGAGCCTTATTACAGTTGGTAGGAAAAAGAATAAAAATCATACAATGACTGAATAACCTTGATATTTTCCCTCTCTGAATCTGGCTTCATTTCATTTCCAAAGTCCAATTGAAGCTGCAGAGTTTGATGGGCATTTTCCCTCATTAGAGTGCATGTTACACTCTTAGAGGAGAAAATAGATGGATCTGTCACCCAGGCAGACTCCAAGCAACTGCTCCCATGTGACATTCATTCCTCAGTCATGAACACCTCCTTCATTAGTTCACAACCACAGCTAGTATTTAAAGGCTAAAAAACAAAACAAACAAACAAACAAAATCACAAAAAAATCAAAAACCCTAAAAAAAAAAAAAAAAAAAAAAAAAAAAAGAACAACCCAAAACCAAAAAAGACACCACCAAATGACAGGCATCCCTTTTAGATGACTGGATAATTTTAGTTACTTTCTGTGTGTTTATTCACCTCAATTTTTTGCATAAGCTACACACACATTTCTACAGCAGGGAGGCTGGTGGGGCAAGCAGAATAACTTAGCTCTATAAATGCACATTAGGAGGAGCTGACAGCACAAGGAAGATCCTCTACATTTGTTAGAGCAAGCATGTGACACATGCACAAGCCACATAAATGCAACCTGCAGCTACTCTTCAGTACTTGTTAAATCCCACTGGAAGACCATTTTCTAGTGCAGTCCAAAGTCCAGCAGATGGGATGTACTCTCCATAAAACTGCATCCACGTGTAAGGAGCCAGAGCTGCCACTGGGCAAGGCAATAGAGAGGTGGGATGAGCACCTTCTGTATTTCAGCAGAAATCGAGTTTTAAGATATGAGACCTTAGGTAATATATTGGCTGTCAACTGCAATTTCTCTAGTGTTATAAAACTGGGGGGGGGAAAAAGGGGCGGAAAAACCACATAATAATTTTCTTAATAAAAGTATCCTAATATCCACGTGAAGACAAAAATTAATCTGGCATGCTATACCATTTCTCATGCTTCATTCTGCAGCTTCAATTATCATCTAACACTGTTGTGCCTCACTTCCCAGACATCTGCATTTTCTTGGTCCTTATCTCCTCTCCTTAGGCTTTCAACACCATATCAAATGCTATTATCAATTCCCACCATCACAATATTTGATACAATAGCAACCTCAGCAAATTGACCTGGTTTTGAAGAGTTTAGTTATCCTTTCAGTTACATGCAGAGCTTATCTGAGCCCTCTGTATAGGGAAAATTCTCCTGTGATGCAAAAATTTGCCTGAAATTATTTCCAATCCAATTCTACTTTGTCTTGCCACACAGAAATAGCATTCAGAACAATTAATATGCATAAAACAGAAACCCATTAATGGACTGCATTTAGGTGAGCTAAAGGAAGTGAATCAAGATCATCTTAAATCTTCTTACCCGCTTTTTGCTGATAGCATGACAGCTAGGAATTAAACATGCAAAGAACTTTTATTGAACTGTCCAGATCCTGTTTATATTCAATCAAAGTAGCCCACTCTATCATGCTGCTCTTGACATTGCTGCAAAATAGATAACAGCTAAATCAGAGTCTGTCAAATTGAAGTAACTGTCAGGAATTAAATGGTATTGCTGAATAAAAGCCATAATTGAAATGCACAAAACCCCCTCTAAAACAATGCGGGAAACTTTAGATGACATTGCAGAGACATCAAAAGTCCCTGATACAGCAATAGAATTGAGCAGATTGTTTGGGTAAAATGTCATCATTTCAGCTTTCTTGTGCCTTATTACACACAGACATCATCTGTGACTCTGAGGAGGACTGAATTACTATTTACAGCATTTTGACCTTGAACATCACAGTAGTTGCATTAATCCCATCCATTCAGCAGAGCAGACAGACAGTTACGAGGTCAGTGAAAATGTATAACAGATTTTCTGTGTTCAAAGAGGAAAAAATAATAACTTATATTTGTAGATCTTGAAAGGAAGTATCTGCTCATAAAACACCTGGACTAACAAAGGGCAATCTTTTCTACATAACAGTTAAGATGCAATATATTATTGATCAAGCATTGTAAGAGTTTTAGCACCCTTTCAGAGCTCTCATAATACTCTAATTATGGGATGTAAATTAGAATTTCTAAAACTTCTAAGTTTCTTGAAGATGAAATTTAGTCACCCTCGAGCATGCCTTATTAGCAAAGTGACAAAGAATGGTAAGCAGGAGTTTAAAATTCAGTATTCATTCAAAAGAAACCAATTTGAGAATTTCAAATACTCCACTAACAGCAAGAGACTATCAGTACATAGCCTGATTATTTCACATCCTAAAGCTTTTTTCACCCCTACATTTATAGTGACATCTGCAAGTGCTAATAGAGTTCTCTCTAGGATGGGGATCATTAAGTCAAAGTACTCAAGCACAATGGGCAATGAAAGATTGAATTTGTTCATGTTCATAACAATTGACAATGATGCTGATGTACATGAGCACTTCGTTGTATTTGTGCAGCATATTCAACATCTGGAGACTCTTCCCTGGATTACTGTGCCATCAGTATAAAACTTTAAATAAATATTTAGTAACATACACATTTGAAATACTTATCTGTAACCTGCTTTTCATTATAAAGAACTTGGGGAATTGATGGGAGAATAGTGAGCAGTTTTCTTACTTTGGGTAGTCAAAAATCTGGTTTGGTGAAGTCTGCCTTTCCTGAATGCATTTCCACCCACTTGTCCATCTGAGACTTGATTCAACACCATAAATATCAGTGGGACCTTTGCCATTGATTTCTAATGAGCTCAAGAGATCAGTCCTTAAAGTATTTTCATTAGAAAGGTAAAAAACAATGAAGAGAAACCTTGCCCCCTCTTTTGATGTTTAGTCACACTGAAAAAAAAAAAAATCAAAGGATTTCAAGGAGCAAGCAAGAGCAAAGGTTCATTTAGCACTCTCAGTCTAATAGCAGCCTGCAGCAGGTGTTGGGAGAACCAACTGTGCCCACCAGTACAGTGTTGCATCTGTTCACACTGGGAAATAACACCCAGAATCAAATGGATACATACAAGGTTTGAGGAGCAGAATTCATTGTAAATTTTATTTTTTAAAAAGTCAAATAACACTGAGAAATGACTGCCTTCCTCTCAAAACAAATCTCCTCTTTCTATCTTGAGACCTGAAACCAAAGCTCTTCTAACCATTTTGAGATCCAACAGACCCAGGCTGACCAGTTTTCTAGATATTTCATTAATTGTATTTCACAGCATGAATTCACCCTCAAGATCCTTAATATTGTTCCACAATAAATACCAGAGATGAAGAAATGCCATTATTTTCATGGAGGTGGCACAACTCCTGGGCAATGCTCCTTAGTGATCATCACTGTACTTGATAGTAAATTGATATTTCGCTTTCAAAAATGTTCAGGCAGAGCAACTCTTTTTACAAATGACTAATACTCTTTCCTTCCTTGAACATTTGTAGAAGCAGGAGTTGATCCTGTCAATACTTGCACCACTGAGCAAGTTTATCTGTGCTATTGCCCCGTTATATTCAGTAGGACTGCAAATAAGTGAAATTCTGGCAAGACTCAGCCTTGATGTATCAGCTCAGCTCTTCACTGAAATACAACCATCTCTGGGGTGAAGCATGATAAATATTCAACAGCACAGAGAAACACTACACTGCAGATTTAAGGCTCAATCTGGCAAATACTTGCACAAGAGTACATTTTCTCCACACTGCTAAAGAAAAATACTTATATACATAAATGTATTCATAGGCACACGATTACAGAGTACAGGACCCAAGAGAGGAAAGAGAAGTAATGAGGAAGAGAGCCTATTCAATGAACCCCAGGGTCTTCAGTGGGTATTGAAGGTCTCACCAAAAGAGAGACAGAGGTCAGAAGGTGATCAACACAGCGACAGCTGGAACCAAAACTACTCAGGAATGCTGAGAAGCAGCAATAAATACACAAGCCCAGCACTGGCAATGTTCAGTGAACCAGAGAATCTGACTGAGCACTTCTGATGGCAAACCAGGCTGTTGAAATATCTACACTTGAAAATGGAAAACAACAGGAGAAAAAGCATTTTTCTGACAAGGCTTTATCTTGATCACGTTCCTTTCAGTTTCATCTCTACAAAAAGCTGGTAAATTTTTTCAAATAATCAGAAGTGCCTGACACTCTCCAAAAAGCTCTGCTCATGCACATTTTCACAAATTAGATAATAGTTTATGTGTGCGAGGGCTAATCTTGGGACATCTGACCAAGTGCATTTCCCATTTTTCCATG
Source organism: Calypte anna (assembly GCF_003957555.1). Classification (NCBI taxonomy): domain Eukaryota; kingdom Metazoa; phylum Chordata; class Aves; order Apodiformes; family Trochilidae; genus Calypte; species Calypte anna. The sequence continues at coordinate 19,196,964 of NC_044255.1, read as the reverse complement.
GGAATCTGTAATTTCCTCTCTGATCCAGCTTCATTTTAGCACTATAAAAAAAGAGCAAGCACCTCTCTGGCATAGCTTCCCAGAGAAACATTTCCCTATTTCGCACGTCATAAAGGTCTGCAATAGAGAGATACGTGTAAGCCATGCTTTCTAAAATTGTATTTTTCATTTAATAACTCCTACAGAGCTAGAATGATAGGAAACAGGTTACCCGATTCCTTTTTTTAATCACCCAGACTTAATTCAGCCTCTTTGGTGCATAGAAATGGAGAATCTTTTATTCTCTCCCATATGTGTTTGTGGCTTATTGAAGTATAAGATAAGTCTCTTCAATCTGGAGAAACTCTCTGACACAAAAAGATAGACATATAATATTTGCAGACCATGTTTTAGATACCCATTGCACTACTTGAACAGGCAGATATCCAGTAATATCAGGCTGAAATAATCTGAACAAACCTAAAAATGGTTCTTATGTTTTATACTTCTGAGCAGTGGTGCCCTTTACTATACTTTACTGCACCATTAACAACTGCACCTAAAATCATAATGGCTCAGATGCTGCAGTTCAAGTTTATTCTCTAGAGGTTTTTTGTTTGTCTGTTAGGGTTTGCTTTGTTTGGTTGCTTTTGTTTGTTTGGGGTTTTGTGCTGGGGTTTTTTGTTTGTTTGTTTGTTTTTTATTTAGTTTGGGTTTGGTTTTTTGTTGGTGGTTTTGTTTGGTTCTGTTATTTTAATTTGGGAAGTTTATCTTGTTTGAGTCAGTTATGTTTACCATAAAGGGACCATTATTTCACATAGTTGAAGTATTAAAGAATGTAGGTGTCAATTCAAATTGTCTTTTCAACCCACACCAACTGAGAAACCCTGATTTTTCTGCTGATGGAAACCACTTGGCCCTCTGGCAAACTAAGAATAAAAGACAACTGATATTTCCAAAGCTGCATGAAGGATTTAGATGAACAATTTCTATTTTACTCATGATACATCTGAGGCCACAGATATGTGAATAGGTAAAAAGCTACAGCAGACTGCAGCATAGTATATGCTTAGCTATAAGCAGATCTTGTACTGAAACATATTTATTTCTAAGAACATGAGAATTCATATGATCAAGACCTGATTCATCCTATTATAAATATCTTGCTACCAGCATTGTTTTAAATTTTGGGGGGAGCTATGTCACATGCTTGGATCTTGAGAAATGCAAGGCTACTACTAGGAAATATTATTTCTGTTCCCTAAAAGAAAAACACATGGATGCTTTTTATACTTCATATATAATTATACTCAAATTATTATCGTATTTTGTTGCCATCCAAAAGGAAACAGCAAAAATCAACATATGATCAAAAAGCCAGTTCATGATTTTTTTCTGTTGGTTGTCCTCAAAAATGACAAAGAGACCTTGTCATAACTATCTAACTCTTAACTAGTAAAATGGAGGACACAAGGGTGACAGGATAACTACCTCAGTGACAAATTACACACTAGCTTGGGTATGCTTGTCACAACCCATAAAGCAGTGTATGGATTCATTCTCTACAGCCACACTATGCTGTTTCAAGGTTTTGCACAGTCCTTTTGCTTTAGTTAAGTTCTTAACAAATGCAATTTCTCACTTTATATCTAAGATTTTTTTCTGCAGTTGTTAAACCAACTTCAGTAGTGGTTGATAAACCACCACAGGGATTTATTGGACACGATCAAAACCATTTTCAGATGAATGCCTCACTCCTTGCCTTTCTCTGTCTTTAGTCTATTTTTTTTCCTGTTAGTTTTTGATATTCTGCACCTGTCATCTCTTGTTGTAGCTTTTTTTCTCCTCATGTCTAAAATTCTCCAGACCACCAACTCCTTAATAATTCCACTAATCATTTATATGGCCAGAGTATTCCAGGGGAGCTTCCATCCCTATCTTTTGGTTGTATAAAGGAACTGAAAGAATGAAATTGAAAGAGAGCCAAGACTTTTTAAAGTACAAGTAAAGGAGCACAACTTAAATGATCATACAAACTTTCCATTTACAATTTAATATATCTGAATGAGTCTAAGTGAAATAACCCCCCTGAAGGTTTAGACATTAATGCACTGAGTGCACTGAAAGGGTTCTTACTATATTTAAAGCACTCTGAAAAAATTGGCAACATTTAGCACTTTAAAAATGAATGTTCAGTTTGGTTTTTATAATACTAAAAAGTAGGGTTGATGAGCATTTCCCCTAAAAGTGTCTAATGTGTTTCTTCAGCCAGAATTTTGCAGATATATTCTAATAATTTATCATTAGATTGAGAGTACTTATTTTATATGCTAAAATAATGGGGGTATAGGAAAATCTGGCAGTAATTCTTAGATCTCCTAGGGCTCAGCTTATCCACCTAACCCATCTAGGGCATTTATTTGGGCTTTACTTTTGGGAAGAATGCATATTAAAAACTAATTACACCTCCACAGGATATAAATATTCACTTTTTGAAGTAAAAAATATAAAAGACAACCCCCAAATGTCTTAAGATACATTTTAGGGAGTACAAACCATACAATAAAGCAAGTATTATCTGCTTCTAAGAGGTTTTTCCAAAGAAAAGACTTGGTTAGCTAGAATGGTCATTTGTCAGCACATTTTCAAAGGAAAAGTACTTTTGACTTCTATTACCTCTTTGATTCAATGATTTCATGTGATTAAATGAAATGGAAACTCTCCAAAGGTCACAAACCTCCAAGTTAGCCTGAATTAATCAATGTATTAATATCTTTCAGTGTTCCTGAGCTGTTAAATTTCAGGGCAGCCACATGGGTAAGGGTGTAGCTTCTGTCAGGAGCTTGAAACACTGAAGATCCAACTTTTCAGCCACCCACACACCAAAGGAGTGAGAAAGCCATCTATCTGGTGGGCTGTCTCCCCCACCAAGCCCTTCAGCAGAGCTGGTGCCTCTGCAGCTTCTGTAGATTTTCTGCCAAGATCAGATGGTGAAGAGAAGTTTATGCAGAGGTATCAGGTAAAAAAAGGGAAAAAAAAAAAAAAAGAAACACACTCTTCTAGGATCCATGCACACTGATTGGGAGAAGTCATTAAACAAATTGCTGTGCTAAAACTCAAGGAAAAAAGGCTACGGATCGTGGAAATACTTGCATCTCTAAGTGGATACCATAGGCTAAGTTCACCAGTGAGCAGTTATCTCCTCTGCCTCCAGGCTTGGCATTATACTCTCAAAAACTTCACAGTAAGATTTTGTCCCTGTGAATTGCTACTTGACAGACTGCATTGCTGAGGCAGCGCCATCCCTGTTGCTCAGAGAGATACAAGGACTGGAGCAAAACTGCAATTAAACAAGTGTGCCTTATTTTGTGCAGAGTTTGAATGGTGTGTTACACCAGAGTATTTTGAATTTGTGCCAAGAGGACTTCACTTTTTTACAAACTCACCCATGTGTTTTTCTTGTAAACTGCTGCTTGTTAGACAAAGAGAAATACAAAAAGGATAGGGCTGAACAATGAGGAAGATCTGAAACAATTATAACTCTCCAGTTAATGATGGGTTTTATCTTTGTATATTCTGGGTAAATCATTTTCCTCACACTAGGAAGGAGTAGTGCAATCTGCCAGGAGCACACTTCTGTAGAACAGTGCTGCATTTAGATTTTTTTTTCTTTAATATCCCATATTTTTTAGTTACTGCATTTATATCTTCAAGACTGCATCTGTAAAATGAATCTTTGTATGCTTCCAGCCCACTCCAAGAACCTTTACCTCCTTCTCCTGTTCCACACAGGAATTTAAACAACACCCACTGCTTTCACCTTGTATATTTTTGCTAGCCAAAGATGCAGAAAATTTCTTTTAGCCAATTAAGTTCAGCTTATGCAAACTCCTACTCATCAGTTAAAGCCATGCAAAGTTTTGCCATATGGGATCCACAGAAGGGTATTGTAGCTTCCCATTTCACATGATTGTGTCCTATTTTTATTTCTTGCTGGAAATTTTGTCCAAGTAGCATTTCAGGACTGCTTTCCATGTGTAGCTCAAGTCTGCAAGTATGTTGTATCCTGCTACACTGTTCATGTATGATATTTTTGTACAAAAAAAATCACAAACACAAGTGTGATAATCTTATTACATCACTAAGGAGAAAGTTGAGAATATGGCTCATAAATTTCAGCATTAAAATTTAGCCTCTTAACCAAATTTAAATCAGTTTCCATCTATGTTGCCTGAAAATAATATATATATAAAAAAAGTTTATAATTGTATTGTAACTGTATTTCTTAGGAAAGAGAGTTTGCACCTTACCTATTCATTTCCAAAAATGTATCCCAAAAGTTTTTATTTGGGTATTGTTCAGATAAACTGGAGTAATACAAAGAAGAGGGGGGAACTACTGCAGGTGCCTTCTTTTGAGGGAGAAGGGGTAGCCAAACACCTCAATGGGAACTACTTTCCTGTAATGGGGAATAATATTGGTAATTAATGGTGACAGAAGCACAGCAATCCCATAAACAGCTGCTGCAGCAACTCTTCAGCCTCAGGAGTCTGTGACCTAGGCCCTGGTTCTTTTTCAAGGAGAAAAACAAAGCCCTATATCTCCCAGCAAATTACTACAAAAGTCTTCAAAACTATAGGGAATTTAAAAATATACAAATCCAAGTCTACCATTTTATTACCCATCTCAGGTTCATTATTATGACATTCTGTACCATAGCATAGACTTCCAGAATTAATTAACTATAAATTTTTATTCGGGAACTCGTTGTAGTGATTCTGTCTGAGCTGGTCCTATTTAAAAATCTAGGGGATTATGAGCATATTTGCATCATTTATTTTCCTCATATTTATCCTCAAAAACTCATTTACACTTTAAAAAGCCTCTTTCTTTGTGTCTTTGCCATTTCTGTGTCATGGTAAAATGCCCTATTTCTTGTGCTAAAATTGATTACACTATCTAGAATAAGGAGAGGAATTTGAGAGCCTCTGATAATGGAAATCATTAAAAAACATGTTCATAGGATGTCCATCACCAAAGTACTAGGTATTCTCATTTTCTGCAAAAGCTGGTTTCAACCTTACATTACATTTAGAGGACAAATATCATGTGAATTGGACCTGCAGTCTATTTAAGTCACTATATTAAAAGTTTCTGGTTTTGACAGTTAAGAAGTAGCTGTCATTCTTTTCAGCACTTTGTGAATTAAGCTGCTGTCCTTCATTATCCCAAAAGATTATTATTGCTCTGTTTCTTGTGAGTGAAGTGAGCTAGAACAGCAGAGATAATAGGTTATTATAGGAAAATTTGGATTTGACATTTATGTGATAAATTTGAAGTCAATTAGAGGAAAAATACTCCATTAGATAAAGTGAGTGTACCAATTACTGTACTGAAGAGCTATTGCTAATAGTATAATTGAAATTTATAGAGTGGTGGTCCCAGCACTGTAGAATTAGATTGTATAACTGATGGCAATAACAGGCATGTAAACATTTTATTCCCAGCAACTTGCTGGCTGAGGATGGAGGAATTTTTATTATTTTTTATTAGGAATCTATTTCCATTCTGATGTTAAAATTCATTCTAGAATTACCAGTTTATGTGAGACACCTTTCTCCATAAGTTCTAGCAATAAGAAAATAAATGGACCTTTTTAGTAAAATATATGAGCATTTTCATGGAAGTGAAGGCTATGTGTAAGAAATGATTTAGAGAAAACAAAAATAAAATTTTCTTCAGCAGGAGAAATTTTTCAGTGCTGAGAGACTTAATCAAATATATAGCTTGATATGAACACTGAGTTACAGGAGAAACTTAGAAAAATATTTTGGTCAGATGTAGGTAGAGAGGTGGCAAAAAGAGAAGAGCTTCTGTCTTAAATATTGTACTATGAAACATCCTTGTGAAGCAACTACATAACAATTTATAGCAGTTCAAAACTAGAGAGGGACACATGCTGAAAGCTAAATACTGCAGAAAACTATGTTGAGCTAGATGAAAAGGACAGGGTAGTAGGAACATGATTAAAAATTCTGTATTTTCTAAAAGCTTTAAGACAAACACAACAGTCAGGAAAACAGTAAAAACGCAATCCCTACTTACGCTTTTTTTTTTGTTGTTGGTTTTTGTTTCTTTGTGCTCACATCTCACTGTTCTCCCTTGTCTTGCCTCCTCTTTGACCTTCCCTCTTGGCTGATGGGGACCAAGCCCTCTGTGGTTGCATGGCTGAGCCATGGCTCTTGCTGGGTACACATCCAAGGGTGATGACAGAGGCAGGTGCTCAGCTGGGGAGCTGTAGGGCACACCAGGCGCCACATCTGGATGAAACAGAATTTCATGCTTCTCCTGCAATGTGCAGTGAACATAAAGGCAGACTGGGGGTTTTGGGGCAGGACCTCACAAGTGTTCTGGTACTTACAAGGGACTTAGCTAAAAGCAAAAGTACAGAAACAGAAAACCACCTTTATCCTGGTCCAAACCAGGACAGTACACATCCAAGGGTGATGACAGAGGCAGGTGCTCAGCTGGGGAGCTGTAGGGCACACCAGGCGCCACATCTGGATGAAACAGAATTTCATGCTTCTCCTGCAATGTGCAGTGAACATAAAGGCAGTCTGGGGGTTTTGGGGCAGGACCTCACAAGTGTTCTGGTGCAAAGGCCAAGAGGAGCTCTCTGCTTGCCACTTCATACCTTTGATACAAATAGGACCCACATTACAAATGTGCTGATGCTCTCCACTGACACGGGTGGGATTTGGAAGTTCACATCCCCAAGAAGTCAGTTTGCTCTGTGCTAAAACAGGACTTAAGGCTTAAATTGAGAATCTTAGCTTTGACCATTTTGGCCACACAGTGTCATCAACCTGAAAGAATTTGGTGCACGTGCAGAGTTGGATCAGTAGCACTGTGCTGGGCTCAGATGATATCCAAAGGAGCCTGCTCTATTTTCACCCACTCCTTAGGAGGAACAGAGGTTTACTCTGGGGTGTTATCACACAAGCTGATGTTCCTTCAGCAGTAGAACCCATAAGGTTGGCTCTTGACAGATTTGTGTCTTTTCTCCTCTGACCTGTACAACTTCCTCTTAGCAACAACACTGTTCCTGCCTCCATCCTTCTCCTTCACCCCTCCTTTGCCCCCAGGCAGAAACACTGAAGTTAAGAAGCCTGAAAGCCACTCTGGAGGCAAACAAGCTTCCACCCACCACATATACAGTGCTGGAGTTCAGCCTGGCTTCTCCCTGAGGACTAATCTGGGTCTCTCTTTTGCAGTCTGACATCAATTTTTAGCTTGTGGAAACATCATTTGACTTCTGTCTCTATTTCAAAAGTTGCTGGCTGGTAACTGGAGAGGAAAACAATCTGGCAATCACATATGTACGCTTTCTTTCAGGAACCTGGTGAAAAATAAATTTAGGAGGTACTGTTTTTCACTAATGTAGATAAAATAAAACAGCAGATATACATTACAGGAGAACAAATATGTGATGAAGACAAAGTTGCTGCATTGCTTCTACTATGAACTCTATTCCCTGAGCTGTTATCACTTCTTGACTGAAATTTTGCTTCCTACTGAGATCTCTATGCTTGGATATAAAGGAAGCAATAGTCCCCACATGGCTTACTGCAGGGGAAGGGATGGCTCAGCTGCCTAAATAATTTCTGGCTGAATTGCTAATTCCTTTGTCATTTATCCCACTTATGGGACCCTGTGTCACCCTTGCAGCTATTGCAACTCAAATAGTAGCTTTGACTTCAATTACATTTCTTCTTCATTTTCAACAGCCAACTGTATATACTTTCTGATACAAAATATTACCAGTTACTCAGCTACATACAAGGACATCATTGCTTCAAAAATGCCCTCTCACAAATACAGCTGTGAGCTGATTCCTCCTCAATCAAGATTCTACTCAGTTCAGCCCATCACAAGAAATTTTCCAATTTCTCTTCCAAGAGCATCACTTCCCCACTCCCATTCCACCAAGTGCAATCAGATATTTGTGGTGCTCCTCTCCATACCCTGCCAGTCTTGATGACCAGTTTACATGTCCCCAAGAAAAGGTCATTTCTTTAATAATCTTTACATTTTCACCTTCTGTCAGGGACACAACTGTTACAGAACTAAATCACTAACACCATCCTGGTCATCTGGGATTTCCTTATGAATAGCCCATGCCTATAGCTAAGTGATGAAAATTCCCAGGAACTGCTTTGAAATGACTGTGTCACATTACATGGTCTGTCTGCTCCTATGATTTTGTCGGACTTTTTTTTGCCTGTTTCCTTCAATACTGCTCTGCAGCCCTTAACACACGGGTCCAAAACATTCATCTGTGCACATGGAATGATACTTTTATTTCTGGTTTATGTTTAATGAATGAAGCACACTTAAGTGGCACTGGGATTCAGCCTATCCAAATAGCTTTTTCTAAGGATGCTATTCAGCTTCAGCCCCTTATGCTTAGTGTTATACAAGGGAATACTCATAGAAACACAATGAAGATTGCCTCTTAATTGTGACTTATTTTCCTTTCATGTACAAAACTGTCATTTGAGAATGCTAGAGTGGTTCCTTCCTTTACTTGCCTCTGCTAAATCTATAATATTCAACTAAACTTTCACTACTTTAAATGGCTTTTATGCACTGGCTTTTATTTGTCTTTTTGTTCTTTCTTTTAAAAGCTTAGTGTTTCTCCATGAAATTCATCCTGTGAGCAGGAATATGATTAAAGCATGGGTAGAGTTTTAAAATCTCCAAGTTTTTACAATCTCCAGCTGAAAGCAGAGCAGGGACTATTATTTATGCTAAATACTGTTGACTCCATTTAATCTTACAGGCAAGGCTGAGCTAGCTCAGTTCACTGCTTCCAGGACTGCTGCCAAAGCAGAGTTTGCTTTTGTTTAAAATGCTTACTATATTTTTATCATCTTATCAGTACTGTATCCTTAGCCCTACTGGGGAGGGCTTTTTTTCCAGTACCACTTTGTTATTATCTGTGATCTGCTGAAAGTGGAAACCAATTAATTTTTTCTTAGCCATATGGGATAGCAAAATCAAAGCACAAGTTGCTCTTTCAGTTTTCCATAGCTCTTACTACAGCAGTGGAATAAATACTTTCAGGGTGGCAAGAACTGGGCATTTGACAATGTATTGGCAAATGCTTTAAATGACCAGCAAAATTATTTTTGGCCACAAGACTGTGTTACCAGCTGACACAAACACTATAGCCCAATTTCTCTTTCCTTTGCTCTAAATAGAGAACAACAAAAGTAAAGGCAGCAGGTTAGCATTTAAAGTGACATCTGAATCAAGGTCTATTTTCATCACAGTAAAGTGAGAATAAATTCATTTGTCCCATTTTATGTCAGTCCAAATTAACCAGGTTAAAATGTAAGCAATTTTTAAAAATCACATAAATGTTCCAAGCAGCATTCTCACCACTATTTTTTTCTTCCCCCAATAACAATTCTAAACAGCATATGCCAGATACATACACTAAAGATACACAATTACCTTCCATTCAGAGCTACTCCCTCTATGCAAGCACCCTAGACATCATTGGACTAAAATTATAAACTAGCATTGATGAAACCATTTACTTGAGCTTTTATGTTCACACTCAAAGATGGATCGAAATAATCTCTAATGGTCAGATTTCAAAAGAAGGTGGTGAGAGACCTCCCACTGGGAACAATAACAGCAACTAAATATGAAGCTCTTTCAGAAATGTAGACTTATCATATCCAGCACCGTGTAGCACTCAGAACAGTGTATTTTCCTCTTTATGCCTCCTTTAAAACTACATAAGCCAGTGTTCATTAGCCTCTTTACAGCTTCCTCTACAATGTGCTGTGTTGTCTTCCGGCCAACATCCATGTAATCATTAGATGAATTACCCAAGCATAGAAATTACTATAGAGCAGATGCTCCTTCTTAAAAAGACAAAACAAAATCCTTTTTTAAAAGGTATTGAAGTCTATTTTTCTCACAGCTAAAATGCTGTTAATACTTAGAATAGAAAAGGTCAAAATAACGTGGAACATTCAGATTGGAATAAAAGCAAATACAAAGGGTAACTTTTCTGGAAGCTTTTAAGGGGAGCTAGGAGTTTATAGCCTCATTTTCAATACACTCTTGGTTGGATGATTCCAAAAGGACTGATGAGGAACAGGAGCCTATGTCCTGCTGGTTCTCCATGAGAACTGGACCTTTATGGGTTTTATTTTTTATTACTTAATTTTTCATGCCCAGTCCAGTTTGAAATAATCAAAGCTGATGAGAAAGCTGTGTTTAGTTTGTTTTAAAGATTATGGCAAAAGCAGTACAGGGATCTATAAAAAGGTTATTGTGGAACACTTACCAACAAAAACAAGAAACTCCCCAGTCATTTCCATTCCCTGAACCTCCTTCTGGTTGTCTTTGGGAAATCCCCCCACTTGCTGTTCTTGAAATGTTTTCTTCAAAACATGCAGCATTTAACATCTGGGGAAGTCGTGTTTCCCTCTGTCTTACATGATCCATGTAAAGTAATAATCACCAAAAGAAAAGAAACCCTCCACATTCTATTTCTTTTCCTGTCTGTTCTTTATGGGCACACTACTGTAGAAAATACATGGTGATATTAGCTGTTCAATCTTGCTGAAATGATTGTGATGACATCTAACTCACAGCTGACATTTTTAGAGGTTATGTCCCTGCTTAAGCAAAATACTCTCTGAAGCTTGTTGGTTTTTACCCCAGAAGACCAGTAGGATCTGTCTGCAAGTGGCTTCCAACAATACCGTGTAATTTCATTTCATTTTCACTTTCTGCAAACTGTTTTTAAAAAGTCAGTTTAACAAGAAATTTCATTGTCTAATGGGCCATGACTGTTCATGATAAGATTTCATTTTAAGTTCAGTTCATTATGCTGTCATTAGGGAACATATGACTTGTCTTATTGCATCCTATCATTTACCATGATTTTTATTTCCATTATTAGTTTGGATTTTCAAAGTAAGATATTCACTCTGCACCTGATTAAATGAATAGCATAAGTCAAAGAGGAAGATTAACTTATGGCAACAAAACAGTGAACTGATTCTCAACTAACTTGGTCATTTTTGAACTCTACCCCATCCTTACCCCAGACATCTCATGTTGTTTTATTCCTCATGATAAAGTTTGTTGTCAAAGAGATTTTCCTCATGGAAAGACAAACACAGTCTCACCTTGTCAGATGATCATTTGAGACCATAAGTTCTTCAGGGAAAAGTCTTGTCCTGCATCATGTGCCTTGGCAAGACTCCTGATGCAGCTCTAACTCAGAAAGGTCAACTACAATGACCAGGTTTGTATTCCTTTACAACTTGGTCACACTCACTCTTCACCTGCTTTTCACAGATCAGTCACTTCATCAGTGACTCCTTATTTCTATCACAATGGTACAAACCATGAAATTTTAGCTTTTCTTCCTTTGTCAGCTATCACTGTACACCCTGACCATCCTTTCCTGCTGAGACCACTGTGGTATCAAAGTCAAATGTAATTCTTCTAAACAGCAAATGCCCCTTTAAAATCCTGGCTGCTGTCAGAGTGTCAAGGCAACCCATGGTGATTCAAAAATATAATGTTAAGTCTCAAGAGATCTTAAGGAGAAATTATACTTTCTGTTGCACTATATTTAGAACAGAGAGATAGCTAGATGTTCTTCACTCAGATTTATAGATTTGCTCATACCACAAAATAGAGACACCATGAATGGACTGTTTAGGAAAGATGCTTCACAGATCTTTAAGACTCATTTTGTTGGCAATGCCCTCTTAAGCTGACCAACATATATGGGTTTCATGGCTGGAAATACAGCTCATTCTTTTGGGTAAGATTTAAAAATAAATAAGCAAATAAATAAATAAAATTAAATGCTCTGTGATCCCTCTCTTACCAGGAAAAAAACAACATTTACCCATCTTCCACTGGCTCTGCTGGTGGACAGACAGTGTCCCAACAAAAATGCAGTTCATCCCCAAAAAGGTAATGTAATATTGCTAGCTAAAACTATTCATGAAATCTTACCAAAATGGAAATATTTTCTTTTTCTAAAAGTTAACTTATTAAAAATACTTGAAAATTAGATTTTTCAGCTTCTCATTTTTAAGTGTCATTTTCATTTTAAAATGGTTTTGGTTTGGTTTTAATGTTTAAACAAAATGAAACCAAATCATGATAAAATTATTATATTTTAATTTGCACTGAAAAAATTGTTTCAGGTCAACGAAATCAAAGTTTGTCCAAGCCTGGCCTCTACTTCTCCATTCATTGCAAAAATTAAAAAAATACCAACTATAGCCACCTTGCTTTGATCCAAATTGAGTGGTTTCCCTTCAGTTTTTATTTTGGCCAAAATGCTGAAAAAAACTCCACATATGCCAAGCTCTATTCAAACACAGAGGATATGGCTGAGTGCTCTGGAAACCTCTCTAGGACTGTGGAAGAGGGGAAGTACTCAGTACATTTGTTTGTACATGCTGTAATAGAGTCTGTGGACACCACAGTTTAGCACCACATATGTTTGGGATATTCATGAATATTCTCTAGGCAGTTGCTTAACCTAGCTGTGGCTATTCAAGTAGGGGAGGCTTTTTTTAATTTTTATCAGGTTTTCGTGTACTAGGATGGAAGTAGCAGAGCTAGGCAAGATAGGAGATTGCTTTAATGCTGAACTCTTTCAAAAAATATGATCGACACTTCTTAGAGGATAAACTGGTGCAGGAGGAACATTCTGTGTGCCAGCAGCTTCAAATGCCAGCTCACATGAAATGGCAGATCAGATCAGTATGCACTTTTAGATCTATTATAGCAATACAGTCCTTGATTTCTTAAAATGGTGTTATGTGTGCAGGTAGGCAAGCTGCCATGATTTGACAGGTTCAGATTATTTCACAGGGACAACCCAGTGCAAGGCACAGACAGTAAGTGACTCCTTCCTCCCCACAAGAGGGGCTGCAGGAGCTACACACCTCACCCACCACAGAACAAAGCTAGGTTAATGAAAATTTAAAAGTTACCATCATGGTGCAGCCTTTATCCACAAGTATAGAGAAAAGCTCTGTTTATTTTATAGCTTGCATTTTAACAGCCTTACTGTTTTACTGCCACTTAAAAAAAAAAAATTAAAAAATGGAAGACCTTTCAAATTCTAAAAAAACCCTATGATTCTTTATACCAAAATGGTCCTATATATTCTGATCATGCCCCATACTGATCTGGCCCTTCACTTGGAGAACCAGTGGGTCAAGGTCAAACACAAGTAAGTACTGGATGCAGTTTTGTCCCTCAATGATTAATAGCCCTTGTGCCTCTCTGCTCCCACCTGGGAGAAGGATGCTCCAGAATTTTGTCTGCTAATAAATAATTTCTGCACAACTTAACTCTTATAATAATCATTTCCATCCACACTGAGATGTTGCTAAATCATCAGAGAAAGAATAGTAATCAGTGATAAGAGAAATATGTGCATACTTGTGCACATGCACAGCCCAATGTGTGAGCAGAGGCCAGTGCATACCTAGTTTACTAGATTTGCTCAGAATATCTATTAACACTTAAAATATGAGACATGGGTGAGTAATGCTCAGAGATGCTGCCAGCTCTGCTCTCAATAACTTTACCTATCAGGGGAAAAGCTTTTATGCAGGATCTTGATCTTCAACTAAACCCTCAAATGAGTTTTCATGATCACATTCAGAATGAATGGACCTCAGTCTTTTAAAATAACCTTTGAGAGACACAACCTAAAGGCTTGCCTTAAGTGATTTTTCTGGTGTGTAGAAAGTGTTATTTTTCTCCATGGCCATGTCTGTCTCCTTCACCATCTGCAAAGAGCCTGGTTTTAATTGCTGTTGTACCTCTGTGACTGCAGCTTCACTATTGCTTTGGGGTCTGGTTTTGATTTTCAGCATGTCTTGTGTCAGACAGTTCTCAGGAAAGAACATGAAATCTCTTGGGAAACTGAAAGAAACTGGTCTATCTGGAACAAGTTCCATTGATTAATTTTATGAAGAAAGCGAATAGACTGGTAGTCCCAAAGATGCTTTTACTACATCATATAATACAGTAAGCAAATGTCATTTCACTTGTCTGGCATGAAGAAATAAAATCAAAAGTGTTTTGTGCCTACTTACAAATCCCTTAAATTAAAAAACCCAAGCACTTGAAGGTCAATAAAGAAAAAAGCCAAAACAACATTTTTAAAAACAAAATCCCAAATTAATACTTCCCAAATGGAAATAAACAAGACAAAACCTTTCCCCCACATGGAAAACCTGCATTGTGCCTAACCACAGGACATACTGAACAGAGAGGACATGAAAAGGAAAAAATAATATCTCAGAGCTTAGCTCTGAAGTGCAACCCCAGAGAATGGAAATCTGCTTGTCCTCTGACCCAGAACTCCTCTGCAATATATGGCAAGCATTGGTATCACTTGGGACCACTCCTGGTTTCCAGCTGCCTGGGCTTGGGCACTTGCACTCAGATTGGCAAGACTTGCTAAGTGCCTTCAGCTGCAGCTGAGATCAATTATAGCTGTTTTAAATGCTAAGATGTCTTTTAAAAAAAAAAAAATAATCAAAAAAGATCTCTACATTTCAGTCTAGAAACCCCAGGCTGGGTGACATTTCCTACAATTTTAGAGTTTTAGACTTGACCTTTCCGGGCTTCATTTCCCCTGATGTAAAACAACAATGTCCCTTGCTACTCTGAAAAGTGTTACATGTTCATTTATATCCATAAAACCTTCAGAAATAATATTGAAAGCACTAGAGAAATGCAATGAGTAATTGACGTTTTATTCAATGCAGCATTTGGATAGTTACTAAAACGTGAGTTTTCAAGGCCATGCACTGAATGTGGGGAGTGGAAAGAAATACCATGTAAATCCCCAAAGAATGGCAGAGAGCAAGTGGGGAAGGCATTGAGTGATAATTAATCAAAAAACAGAGAGAGAGGGCAAGCAAGGAGTTGACCTAAACGCTTATGTGCATCCTTAACTCTGAGTTTTCTCATCTCAACATTTGATTTTTCATAAGTTGTTCTTAAAATTGCTTTTTGCTTTTAGTATTAAAAAAACCATTTTTTGTACAAGTTGTGTAAAAAAAAAAACAACTTGAGAGTAAACATATTACATTTTGCATGTCAGGGAAATCCAGCTACTGTGAAAATGTTTTATCACCAATTACTATGAAAATGATTTGTCTGAAAGTGAATAGGTCTCTCTATCAGGGAAAAAATGTTTGTACCATTAGGAAAATAAAGAGTGGCCACTTAGAGGCACTTCCAACACTGCCCAGTTTAAAGCTTTGATGCCAACAGTTCAATCTATGACACTTCTTCAGAAAAAAACCTTGGGCCATGGTCAGTATTTCTTTGTCTGAGCATAAAAGACATTATGCAGGTGATTCTTGGTTACATTAGCAGGGCAGGAAGATGATGTGATGGTGAAATACTGGATGTGCCCCTCTTGGTCCTGCCTTTCACCCATGGGAACACTTCATGAGCTTTGGTTTCTTCTACAGGTCAGGCTACTTGGAGTCCAAGCACATTTTCAGTTCCTGTGCTGGTAATAATTGTAGCAGTAACTCTCACCCAGGCCCATGGCAAGCACTTAACTAAAAGAATCACACCACAGTACCAGGTGTCCTTGATTATTTCATGCTTTTATCATTTGATTTCTTCCAGCAAAAGTTTACTGAAGATGTGCTCCAGCATGTTTGTAACTTCAGACTGTTTATAAAAATCCTCCCTCCTGATATCCTACCTCATGTTATTGACTGTGCATCAGAGACAGCCTTTTCTTTTAGTGGGACCACCCAGAAAAGAATGACAAGTTCCATCACATATCAGAAATTTAAACATAAAAGACAGCAGGAATACTGCTGCATTTCACCTGGTGCAGGGAAATGTTGTCCTGTCCCTGCACTACCAAATCTCTGCACAGCTACACACTTTCACTTCATATCTGTGCTACCCTGAAGCCAATGGAGCCCAATCTGAACACAGCTGTGCCATTGCCTACTGGCAAACATAGCACTATGCTGGAGAAATAAACATAAATCTCCTTACCATGTCCCAGTAAATCTAAGCCATCCTTCAGAAAAAGACTTCGAGTTGCAGGTGGGCAGCAACAGTGAAAAACTGTGAGAAAGTGGAAAGATAAAAGTGAATTTGAAGAAAGTGAAAAGCACAGATGACGAATAGAGAAAATATAAAGAACAGTTGCTTTGCAGCCTAGAGACATTTAATTTGCCTATCATAAGATATAATAAATGCAGAATTTCATTATTTCTCTTTTGCAGACCCACTCTTCCTAATGCAAAAGCACTTCAAAAGTAACTCAGACATCACAAAAGCCTGAAGCCTTGATGGCTTTTTGCCAAGGTAAAGACGTAACTAAATGTCATACGATTTATTACTCTGGAGTGGCTCCTGCCTACCACACTGATCACATTAAATAATATTTAGTATTGTTTATTCCAGTGAGTATTTTCATAGTGTGTGGGACCATTATGCAACATCCGACTGAGGATGACAGCAACTGGGACTTAATTATTTCATAAGATACATGAACTTAACAACACTTTCTTGTTTCCAAAGCAGAAACTTGTATGAAGCTACTCCTGACTAACAAACACATGGGAGATTTCCTACCTGCCAGTCTGCCTGGCAAATATAAACAGGCCAGAACACTGGGCACAGCCAAAAGTTAAACTCAACTTTTCCCTTCCTCTCCCATCACCATGGACTCTGCTTTGTGCCCTGTGGAGCTCACCATGGCCCAAGGTGAGAGGACACATAAGAGCAGGGTAGTTGTCACAATCACATAGTGCAGGGCAGCTCCCCCAACACTCTCACAGGCTGTATTTTAAATTTTAAAATAAAGCACTTTGGAGGATTATTTTCCTTCTGGAATCGAATAATTTGCATGAGGAATTTGAAGTGCAAGAATGGCAACCCAGCAAAGGATATGAAGAGACTGGTCCAGGTAGTAGGGGTTTCTTTCTAAAACGTGCTGGCCTGTAATAACAAGTCCTATTTCTGTTCTTCAGAAACCACACAAATTGATCTGTAATATTTTACTTCTAACTGAATGTCCTTTCCGTCCCCTCCTGTGATAGCTATTTTAAGAGCAGCCTTGCTGCAATGGTGTCAGATTTTCTGTACCACACCAAACCATACCCATATTTCAATTATCATGTTTCACAGGACATCAGCAGTGAACAAGTTTAAGCAGCTTTCTCCAGCACAGTTCTGTGGGTCCACACAGGCACAAACAGTGGTGACATCTAAGTCATTCACACTATTGTTGTGTGTGATCAGAAACAAAACTCAAGGAGACTCAGCATAGGAAGAGAACTCTTTAATTGCAGTCTAAAGCTCTCCAGAGAACTGAATGTGCTTAAGATAAAAGCAGCTCTGCCAGTGAAGAGCCATATTGCTATTATATTCAGTGTTAAAAATCTGACTGCTATTGGCACATTATGGTTTACTATTTAAATTCACTGTTCTCAGAAATCCTCTTCCTTTCTCATCTCTCTCACTTTATCCCTGGATTGCTCCCCTTCCCATTGCCAAATTGCTCTTTGAATATGTTCTTCTAAACAACAGGACAGGGGGACATGCAAAAACCAACTGCCTGACAACAAGTTCCTTCCTGCATTAATTGCACTCCTATGATCTTGTTGTTTATTTGCAAGGTAATGCCAGATGCTCAATTTCTGATTCAACATTATGACCTCACAATAAATTAAGTCTGACTTTTAAAATGACATCTTTTTTTACACAACACTTGGCACAGTGTACACATAGTGCTCCCTTTGCAATAAGAAGAAACATTATTAAAAAGCTGACGATACTTTTCCACTGCAACACTTTTTGGTCACAAAGAGTTTGCATTCAGAAATAAGCCTCCTGTGTCCACCTCCCCTTCTCTGGGCTAGCTTTCTTTTTAATTCTGGCACCATGATCACAGACTCTCAGGATGCAAACTCACATGAAACTCACAGGAGGAAAAAACAGTTATCTGTCTTGGGACACAAGGACTCAGACTGAAATCCCAAAGCACTTGCAAAGCCCTTTCATGTTACTCTTAGATCCAGACCAGGAGCTTTGGCTGAAAACTGGTGCTATTCATCACAAATTTTTCATTCTCAGTTGCTATTTTTTTTACACACACAGAAAAGAAAACAAACCAAACCAAACCAAACCAAAAAAAAAACACCCCAAAACCAGGAAATTATGGAGTCCCAACCAACATTAGTGCAATAAAGAACATGAAGTCATCACCACATGGGACCAGTTCCTGTCACTAGCAGATCTTTTACTGTCCTCTAGCCCCCCATCTTCTTCCTAGCAAAGTCCTTGCAGGCAGCTGGGACCACAGATGGGCAGCAGCAATCTGGAGGAAATCCTTCTTTCCAGCAGTCATTCCCCTGAGCAGTGTCCTGCAGTTTTCCTGCTTTGTCTGGCAATCTTCAGAGGTACTGGACAGACCAGTAAGAACTGAATGAAAAATGCCTTGAGGAACATGACCTCTGTCCAAACCTATTTATGGTTTACCAAGTCACTGAAAGAATTGGCTACCCTTTTCCACATGCTGCATCCCCACACATGCTGTCAACAGCAAAAGACAAATCCACAGTTGTGTTCCCAGCCACAGGAATTACCTGTCCCACTGCACTGTGATGGCAGTCATAGTTTCTAGATTCAGATATTCCTGAACTTGTCACCACACTGTTCAGTATACTCCCAGTACTGCAGATCTGGGACAGATCTGTCCATACTTGTGCAATTTGTCTTTCACCAAGAACTAAGCTAAGAAAGAAATGCTCACTGTAAAGTCTTCTCATAAAAGAAAGATGAAAAAAAATACAAGCAAGTTCACTGGAACTAAACCAGGCAATCATAACAATAATAAAATCATCAGATCTGAGGCTAGAAACCCCTCTCCAGTTTTGATTGCATTAACTAAAAGAACAGAACTTAAAGCCAAAGATAACTGGATTTTTTTTTTTTAAATAATTAAAAAACCTATCAGTTTCTAAGAAACCATGTCTATTAATTCAATTATGTTCTTATGACTAATAAAAGGAATACAACAAGAAACAAGATGTAGAGCACTCTATCATAATTCCACAGAGGTAAGAGAAAGGAATTACTAAGATAATTTCATAATATAGTCATAAAATATCTTGGTCTGGGTCTGCAAAGAGCTTACCAGGCCCATAGTTATGGGCAAGAAGTCAGCAGGAAAGGAGGGAGGGAGCAACAGCTTCTTCCCACAGCAGTGCTTTTTGGTTCAGTGGGGTGCCACATTGTAAACTATATTATTATTTGTGACACTCAGTAGGAAACATTCTACACATAAACAATTTTGCTGAGATAGATCTGCCAAAATGCAGTTCATGGATTTGTATTTTTAGCTGTGGATAAAATGATGCCCTAGAAAATCAATCCAAATTTTATATGCTTCTATAAAGAGGGAAAAAAATAAAAATTAAAAAAAAAAAAAACGCCAACCACAGTTATTTTGAGGCTGTAGAATAATGCTACTTATGTGCTGCACATGTTTTAAGCCCATGTTTCACACTCAGCCTACTTGCTTGTCAGAGCAGACCAAGAAACTATGAACTGCAAGCAACTGGTGATATGGGCTGTAATAAGTTGCACCAAACAAGATGCTCTCACTTGAGACT
The DNA here is from genome assembly GCF_003957555.1 of Calypte anna. Lineage (NCBI taxonomy): Eukaryota > Metazoa > Chordata > Aves > Apodiformes > Trochilidae > Calypte > Calypte anna. Next base: position 19,177,249 of record NC_044255.1, on the reverse strand, counting down.
AAAGTAGCAATGTGAGGACAAACCCAAGCAACTCCATTTCCACTCTGCCATGTGTCATCACACCTGCAGCTCACTGGGAAAGGGAAACATTTGGACAGAGGCTTGATTGCCAAGCCAAACCCAGACTAGCATCCTTTTCTCTTCCTTAAAGTTGTGAAGATTTGTTCAGTTATTAGAAAGCAAAACATAAAAGGGAGGATGTAGGTATGTGATAGTCTTAAAAAGAAGGCCTTTTGGAGACTAGAATTTCTGAGACATCCAGGATAGATGCCTTTAGTTTATCCAAGTAAAGATATCACTTAAAGCAACAAGCAGACACACAGAAGATTAAACTCCCCATAATGATGCAGACTTTTTCCTTCCTTTCATTTTGCTGTTCATAAGGATCTTTTTATATTGCTTACTCAGAAAACAGTTGAGAAATTATATGTAATAAATATTTCTTTAAATTGAGCTGGAAGGATCTATTTCTTCTTTTAAAATATATTGTTCTCAGTTTACTTATTACTCTGCGTTGGGACTTGCCTTTTGAAGAGAAATATTGCTCAAGGGTCCACTCCTCATTTAAACAAATGCTATTAAGGCAGAGTGTGAAGATGGTACAGGAACTACCAAAAGGCTTCCCTGGCTGCACTAAATCAAAGTTAATGGCTTGAGATGAAGCAAGTGGAGTTGTTCTTCTGTTCTTTGTCAGTATTAATATTTTAAATTACAGCTTCTCACTAGACTCTGCTTCTATCCCCTCCTCTTTGGGTCAGAAATTCCAGAAGGCTTCTCTCTCCCACAGCTCACACTTTCATTCCTTGCATTTGGCCATTACTTCCAAACCATCTTTACTGCTTGACATTTAGTGAGGTTGGAGTAGTGCTCATATGACATTCAGTTTTTCACCTGAATGCTATGTTAATCACAAACAAGCACCAAGCCAATTGCAAGCTCAATTTACCTGGAATATGTGGCCTGGTAAACTAATTAGGGCAACATGGAGTGCTAATGCCCTACTGCAGAGAGGGTAATAACATAAGGAATGTGAGCTTTCAGGAACTTTTGCTGCTGAACTACAAGTCATTTCCTGACCTTTAATTACCTTTTTTTTTTTTCCTTTTTTTTTTTTTTCTTTCTTTTTTCTTTTTTCTTCTTTTTCTTTTCTTTTTTTTTTTTTTTCCTTTTTCCTTGCAGCAAACACAGTTTCAATTTCCATAGCCCACATCTCTCGAATACACCTCAGAGTTAAGTATTCTCATGACTCTTTCCCACTCTCTCCAACTAGAAAAATCTCTTCAGAGTTTCTTTCCTGAAAGCCTGAGATGGCTTTTTTGGCTGTTCCTGAGTAAAGGATTTCTCCCACAGAAGACCACAGGTTTCCCCCATATATTATAGTGCTTCAACTGTTTCCAATAATGCAATTAGGTCATGGTGAGATTTTTTTCAGAAAGTAGCAAAACCATTAGAGACCATGGTTTTAGGGGCACAGAAATACTCATAAATTCAGTTCCCATTTAGGGAACAGGATCTGCCAAATTGAAAGCAAGGAGACATTTTTAGAGAAGCCTGAGCAGTAACTTTTGTTATTTGTCAGGCACCAAAGTCACCCAGCTTGGCACCTGTCATGGAGCAGTTGCAGCTCCTGACTCTTGGTGGAAAGGAGGGGGAGAATGGAGAAGATAGACCATGGATGGATAACAATTTGAAACTGGTGAGGCTGAAAAAATAGCAACTTCATGTCAGTAAGTGTGGGATGACAAGCCAGGACCATATAAGAAAGGCTAGGGGAAAAAAGTCTTTAGAAAGAGAGTGTGTTCTTTTTTTTCATTAGATAAATTATTTTTAGTTAATGTTACAGAAAACGTACAAAGAGCAAGAACAAGGTGAAATGTTTGTAGTAGAGACTAAATGACAGTGTATGGATGAAATCAGAGAAATCAAGACATATAGCAAGATCAGACCAGTAAAAGATATGAAGTGCAACAAGAAATAACTCTAAAGTAACATCAAAAAGAGAAGGAAGACGAAAGAAAAAGAATTTCTCAATGAGGAACACAGGAAAACTACCTATAGAGAGGAGCTCTGCAATTTCAGTGACTTTGTTGAATCCACCTTTACTTAAAACATCACCTTGAAAGTAAATGGTCAGCACAGTGAATGCTCTTGAGAAATGAGCAAACTTTCAGACAGAGAGGATCTGAGGAACATTACTGAGGGTGCTGAAAGAGCTGGCCGAAGCAATCGAAGAGCTATTAGCATTCATCTTTGTGATTCTAGAGAGGAGAGGTAAGCTGAAAAAAGATCAGCATAGTGAAGTTCTTTAAAGAGAGAAAAAGGAGTAACTAGGAGATGTATAAATCAATCAGATTAACTCCAGCTCCCACAGGAAGAAATCAAACCATTTGTCAGAATCAGAAAGATAATAAAGAGATGAGATGCAGCCAGTGGTAGATTTGTTAAGAAGAAAACATTCCAAAGAAATGTATTTTCTGTCTACAGCAGGTAACAAACCTTCTAGAGGTGAGGAACAGTAGATACCATTGATCTCAAAGTAAGGCTTTCAACAGGGTTTTGTCCACCAGCCTCAGAAACAAACTAGAGAAAACATCTTGTTAAAACTTTTCCAGTGTGACAGGGAAGCAGATGATGACAGGGCAGCTGTACCTAAAGATGTGATCTCCTGTGATACAATCTTAAGACATAAGAATACACCAGTGGCTGCTGGAGGGCTTGTCCCAGATTGCATATTGTTCAATTATTTTCATCAGTTATCAAGCTGATGGAATGAGCAGTATGCTCTTAAAATTTCAGGTGAGAGGAAGACTAGAAGGCCTGTGCTCATATCAAATGGTGCATCCAGACTTCAAAATTGTTTAAGAAATAGGACAAATTTTCCCTGGCATTCAATGGAGATGTAACACTGTTCCCTGCCTTATGTAGGAATAATCAACTGCTGAATTCATTTGGAAATCCCTTAAAGAAATAAAATTAAATTAATCTGAGGGCTGGAGATTACCAGATGAAGATGGGTCGCAGAAAAAGCAAGTACCTTGCTGGAAGGGTTTAGCAGAAAGATAGTCTGCAAACCATATCCTGTAATCCTTCCTGTCAATACCTTGCTCAGTATTAATGAGGTCTCAGGTGGAGCATTATGTCCACATCTGTGTTATATAGATATCACCCAAAGAAAGGCTTAAAGGAAGGTCAGGATGACCAAGAGTCTAAGAAAAACATTCCACAAAGACTGAACAAGGTGGGGAATACAGGAAGAGCCCATGCTGCTTTGGCTAGATGCAGAGGTAATAGATTTAAATTGCAGCAAAGCAGATTCATGTTGAATGTTAAAAAGTTCTCCAATGGGAAAAATTAAATACTGAAATAGACTGTCAGGAAATTGCAGTCTTCATCACTGGATGTCTTTAAGGTTAGGCGAACTCTGCAAGGAGAAGTACTGATGGAGCTGATCTGCCTTAGGACAAATAATCAGCCTGTTCTCCAGGTTCATGTACCACCAACCTATATAACCAAGCAGTTTTGCTGCCCAAACACTTACACACAATGAGTAGAGGAAGGCAAAACCTTGCTTGCATCCTCCAAGATATTCTGGGGCAGTGTTTTCAGCTCAGGGCTGCTCCCCTCATCTCTCACTCCCAGGCTGTCACTTGGGGGCAGGTCATGCTCTGCTTTCCACTCCTTTTATGATAATCAAATCTTCTCTAATGCTAATTAGGTAAGACTAATAAAAGGTAATTGTTTTCAGAAGCTCCTAGCTGAGGTTATAACACTGTGAGTAAGTTGCTGTCTCCAGATATTAGAAAATACAGATAATACTTAAGATTAAGGCCTTGGGACATTATCTAGAGACCCTATATACAATGGGTGAGGATGCCTCAGTATCAGCTCTATCAGCCAAGCAGCACTTCCTCTCAACACTGAGCACCACATAAATTTTGCATCCTATACAGGTTTTACAGATCATGGTCCCTCATAATATTGTTGAGAGGGTATGTCACTTTCTCCTGCTTTGGGTTAGTGTCATCAGAAAAACTGTAAAAATGCTAATGAAAATCCTTAAGCTTTCTTGGTTTTGTTGGCTGGGTTTTTTTCCCTTTTAACATAAGAGCATAAACCAGTGCTGACCTGGGACCAAACCACTTTCCTCTCCCATTTTCTTAAAGTACCACTCAGATCTCCATGAGTCATGCTGCTGTGGTCCTCAAACCCTTCATTTGGCAGTTGCTACAGCCCAAGGATGACTTTTCTTATGAGAGATGTGTTTGCTGTTTACTCAAAAATGATGGAAAAGTAATGGGTTGGCTGAAAACCAAAGCAAGAAAAGGATTACTGAAAAACAATAAAAGAATTTTCAAGAATTCAGAAGCTTTGATAATACTGACATTCCAGGTCCAAACAAAGCAACCAGAAGTAGCACATGACCTCAGCTACTGATGTGTGAAGCACCCATGAGGCAATGGAATTACTTGATTCTGGCTGGTGTTAAAAGCAACTAAAAACTGCCTAAAACCTTATTCCAAGTCTAGTATAAATCACTAAAGGGGAAGAGCAGTTTACTAATCCTCCCTTTTATGTGAACATGGAACAACTCTTGAAAGGAATGTCAATGACATAGATTTATCACAGGGATATGTGCTATGCTACAGTGTAAACAGAGAGGAGCATCACTTACAGCTCCATCCCTGCTGGAGACATCAGGTTCCCCTTCCCTGTGAACATTCCCTCTCATATGTAGAGCAGATGATGATACCACTTTCCTTCTCTAAGGAAATCTCAAGTCTTTTTCTTTGAAGCATTTTAGGCTTTGGTGTCTGCAATTCAGTGCCACACCAGTGCTGCCCTAGTTGCAGTTTGCACCAAGGGAGATCTGGTGTCCCTGAAAAAGACACTTTTAGAATGTGTCCAAACCAGCCTAAGCTTTGAAGCAGAGCAAAATAGAGCAGCTACATTTTAGATCCAAAATTTGCATAAAAACAATTAAGCTGAGATGCTAAACGCTTTCCAAGTTCAGAGAAATCTATGGGTACATGGTTTCTAACAGAGGCTTTCAGGAGCTTGAGTGCAAATTTGCAACATCCAAGTCTCAGTTTGAGCTTTTATGACTCCATCTAGGAGTGAGAAGTACCCAGAAACCTTTCATAGCTGCAGTTGCACCACATCTAACTTGAATACGGACCTCACCACAGTGTGAGCAAGTGCTGCAGGACAAGCATGCTCTTGAACTCTGCTTTGCCAGCTGAAACCCCTTCCCCATGCTGACATTCCCACTCATCTCTCAGTCACAGAAAACTTTAAAACTTCATTGCATACTGACTGAAACCAACAATACACCTGAAAGCAGCTGAATCAAACAGCTCTTTGTGGATGTCACAGCTTGACACTGCCCAATATTAAGGAACTTATTTTCCAGTCTCCTATCTCTCTGAAATCAAGCCACAAGGCTCAGCTGAGCATCTTGAACCTTTTTTGCCTCAGCTGCCACATTTTCTTCTTGGTTGACTGTGAAAGGCTCCAGGATTTGGAGCACAAAACTTCAACTGCTGCCACAGCAAAACTCAGTATGTCAGGGAGCAAAGAATATGACCAAAGGCAGAAATTACATTGTATTTATGAATTGCTGTGCAAAGCAGTAATTCTAACCAAGCGTGAGCACTTCTATTTTCCTTTATGGCCTAATCTGTACATTCTTGTGTGTGAATACAAAGTGTAACTAAAGGCATTTGAAAACAATGACTGTGCATTTGGCTTCAAATGAAGAAATCTTTTTTTTTTTTTTTTTTTTTTTTTAATCCAAGTCTCCAGCTTGGGAACTTAACTGTGAGGAAAAGCTTTTAAGCAACTTTTCAGGACACTAAATTAATACACTGTTGCACTGCCTTCTGCTGCCAACTGGAAGGTCACCCCAAGACAGAAAATGCAATGCTTCGCAAGACAACACATTGGAAATGATTCCTCACTCAGCATACTCCCATTGATGGGAACTACTTCACACATATTTGAAAGAGCCCAAAAGAGAAATCCTGTGGTAGGGAACACAGGACTGTAAGCAGCACTGAAAGTTGTCCTCAAGTGTTAAGAGAAAAACATTGCCCCAAAACAATATACTTCTTCCTAACAGGTTTAAGGGAAATGTCATTGTTTTATTAAAGTGATCCATCTGTACCTTCAAGATTGGCTCTGTGGCAGCTCCCAGGATTCAAGGTGGTTTCTAATATAAACCTAAAAGAAAACAGCCACTGAAAATATTTCTTCAGCTGTCTCTGAAAGATGCTGTCAGACGTTATCATACAGATGATACTATTAACTTTAATATCTCTGTCTCCAGCATGGTGGAAGGGTGCATTGGTCTGTACAAACAGGATATACCAAGATACAGAGCTGAGAAGAAACTGAAAAATACTTCCAGGAAATCACAAAAAAGCATCAAATAGAATACCAGGCATGCTTTTGGCAATTTCTCACATTTTAAAGTGCACAAATCTCAAGAATTTTGATTAGTAAAACCAGAGCTTTGGAGTAAGATAAAGCCACCAATGTCTTCTCTGGGCCAGATTTCAAAGGAGCTTTCTTCACCATAGCATTGCATCTATCCAGGCCATTTGTGAGATCTGTCCCTGAGTGTGATGCTTCTATGGCAGAGGGGCTTGATTCTGGTCCCTGTGTCAAGCACAGGAGCATGCATCTCCTGATGTGTCTGAGACAAAGATTGGCTACAGCTTCCATGATAATGTTTACTCACATTTGCATCATACCTCTGGAGCAAAAATCCATTCTGTCTTCAACCCTCTTAATCTAGTAATTCAAGCTCATGAGTCAGATTCTTATATCTCTAAATTTAGGTGGGATATAGAAATTAATAGTGGCTGAGAATCTGGTCTGGAGATGGGGAGATAATCAGCCTCTAAAGCACCATATGTTCAGTCAAAAATGTGGCATTTCCTTTTTAGAATTTTTAACCTCAAATCACAATTAAATGATGTGCAATTGGTGCACATGGCATACAGGACAGTGCTTACTTGTACCCCATTAGCCAGCTTGGAGGTTAAAGAAGCACCTTTTTATTGATCCCAGACACAATCAATCAGACAGGATTTCCCTCCAATTTGGCTTCTTAAAAACAGCCTGATAAAGCCAGCACTAAATAAAGCACACTTGCCAGCTGTAGCAGCCTTTTCCTCCCTCAGCACAAGAAAGTAGGATGAGGGAGGTTTAATGAATATAACAATACCTTTCTGAGCAAAATGCTGAGCTGGTACATGAGAACCCTCCCTTCTTCCTTACGTATCTCCTTCTCTTCCACAGCATGATTCCCAGAGACTTCTTGGTGGCCCTTCCAAGTTTCAGAATCAACACAGCAGTTATCTTGTTACACCTGCAGGATAATGCTACGATTGTGACTTCAGCTTAAAGGAAATTAAATGAAAGTCTTATGTGTGCAAAAGAGACAGGCGTTTGATAAGATGCACACTGCACTTAGTATTGTTAGTGAGAAATTATTTTAGGGGCTCCAGCAGCTTCATTTATCCTTGGATGACACAGCTCAGTCAGGTGCTCAGTGCAAGGCAGGATTTAATTTCTGTTTTCCAACCTTTTGTCAATGCTAAAAGCAAGAAACCACATGAACTTCCTTAAGACAGGAGGTGCCACAAGATGCTCCTTTTCTACTTGCAAGTTTACTGGTGGCAAATCCCAGCGCTCTCCTTGTGGTGGTACCCCAATCAAGATTTACTTACCTTCCTTACCCAACTGACCTCATTTAAACCAAGGGGAATGATCCCCACAGCCATGCAACAGCACTCTGCTGTCAATATTGAGAGATTTATTTTCAAGTCTTTCCCCATTGCAGATGTCTTATGCAGATTTGGGCCAGTAATTTAGGATGACGAGCACATGTAGCACATCTAATACCCTTTTACGCAGGATATTAATCCTCCTAAGATACTCAAAACCATGAGCTGATCTACTGAATTAAAAAACTGTCCCAGTGAAACAGAATAATTTCATTTTCATCAGTGCCTTGATTGGAGGCCAATTACAGTGAAGTGCTAAAGAAGAATTGCCTTTAGTTAAGCTTTTCTCACTGTAAATACCTTTACTATCTATAATATTTGGCACACAGGAAATCATGACGCTATCTTCCCTATTCTGAGATGCAATTAGCTCCTGATATTAAAATCACACCAGAGCAGATTCCTTTCCTGCAGCATGGCTATCTATATACAGTCATTTCCTTCTCATTGTAGTCTTCAGGCTACGAAGTACTTTAAATGCTGAAGATTTCAGCTTACTTACCAAGGTTTCTCTGCCAAAGCAAACGAGTTAGCCACACTGCTTGAATCCCTTATTCCCTTCTCATGAGACTTGTGTGTCTTTTATCATCTCAGAAGTGCCAATCTAATGCACCTAAGTGACAGGTGCTTGCACTGCTGCCTGCTGGCATCTCCCTCCCATGGGAACCACGTGAAACAGTGCCTGGAGATAGACAGGGTTTAATAGAATATCCCCAGGTAATGGCAGAGCACTTAGGGTGACATTTGGACCTTGGACCTTCCTGCTGCAAATTGACACTTCAGCTTGGTTTATTTTGCCATTTTTCTATTTCCCTCCTGGTTGCAAGTACTCATTTGGCATCACCAGCACGAGTGGCCTCTTATTTTACTGGGGACCAGAAATTCAATGCTTGTCCTGACTGCTCAGCTGTCATCCAAGTATTCATAAAATATAAACCTTTCCCAGTTCTCCCACAAGTGAATCTTTGCTGGGATCTTGGCAGTAGAAAAGCTATGATTTGATTAATACTAAGCATGGAGTGACTATGGAAGCAGCATTTCTTGTAAGGAAAACCAGCTCGTTCTTCTCAGTAAATGAACACTAATACTCTTTCCTTATTAAGGCAGACTACTGCTTTAAAACTTTTATGTCTTCCATATATCATGTATTTGGAAGAAAGTTTTGCTATTTAAATAGCTGCCAGAGTGTTGCAGGCTGATATGATTGCAATTTACAGTACTTCATAAATCAGCAGGCCTAAGATGCATTGGACAGATGAGACTTGAAATTGACATCCTGCCTTTTTATGAACATTAAAAGGCTTGATCTCATGACATATTTACACAGAAGTATCCCTGCTGCCTTGGCCAAAATGTTCATAAAGTACTCTACATGAACTAACATGAGGATGACAACTTGAAGCTTTGGACATTTAATTATCTAAGTCTTCATGCTGGTCCAGAGGGATTAGCTCAAGACCAGGAAAGATCTCTGTGGTGCCTGTTGCTCCCAGCTTAAAATGGTGAAAATTTATCAAGATCAATATGCAGGAATCCCTTGGGCACCAGTAACTTTGCAAAGTGGACAAAATACATCCATCTTCACTTAAATGAGAGCTTGCAGAAGGCATACTATGATAGGACCAACACCCAAATCAATACATTTTGACTTGGCATTATTGCAGTCACTAGATGCAGGCATGTCAAAAAACACAGCAGGCATGAGCCATGCTTCCCTCTCAGATCCTTCAACAAGAAAAAAGAAACCTCATCCCCACTGACATCCTGGGTAGGGTCTGTCATTGCCTTTACCTGACCCTCAGCACACTCAGTCACCATTTGGTTACTGTACTGTGAGCCATTCCTCACTCAACACTGATGTTATTTTTCAAACTGGAAAATTAAGATAATAATTCTTCCCTCCAGAGTGGCTGGAGATATCTATGGAAGACACAAGCAATCAGGTTTACTCTCCATATGAGAATGATTTGTCTGTACTTCTGTAAAGCCTACATGGAGTGACATATGTGGTGAGATTTGGCCTTGAATGATGGGGAGCCCTTAGTCAGGTTTACCCAACTTTTCCAGCCTGGGTTATTTTGAATAAAGAAGAAGCAGTGCAGGGACCTCCCCAAAAAAAGGAACAAAGTGACTCACATGATCGAAACGGAGCAAGACCCAACATGCCTCAAGTGCCAAGTATATGTACTCTTTTCCTAATTTGCTTGGATTTTCCTGAATCTCTTTGCAATTGAAAAGTGCTTTTTCTGCCTCTAGCTGAAAGGAAAGTCTGTGCAAGCATCTCAGGTAATTGGAAATGCACAGCCCTCAGAAGCTCAGAAGACATTTCAGTGCAGAGACAGAACATGGAGCTGGATGCCATCAGCCACATTTCTAGTAGATTAAGCAGAGTTTCTTGTAAAAAAATACTATTTTGAGAGCATTGCTTCAGTCAGTGTTCTGGCCCAAATCCTCCAGATACATGCACAGACAAGTGAATTTATATAGCTACAGAGTTAAAGAAAATGAGATGACTTATACACATACAGCAGTGGAGTTATATAGTAGCACTTCTAAGAAATATGTGTTTTGGAAAAGACAGGAGGGTGACAACCACAGGACAAGCTTCCCTGAATCAGAGTTCATCTTGAACTTCATGGACTCAATAACTTCCCCCCAGGACTGCTATTGCATGCAGCTGCTGCAAGTCAGAAATTTTCAGGCTTTTGCCTCAAAGTGCTTTTTTTTGGAACCTCTCTGCATAGCCAGAAACTAAACTTTTTCAGACTGGGATTACCTCAGGAGAAAAATCATTTTGAGCCCTCCAGCATTCAACTCACCCACTAATCTATCTGATACATTTCAAGTAGAAATTAGACTCGAACATTTACATACTATTACCTAATGGGGCAGACCATCTTTTAATTACTACATATCTCCCAGCAAAACTGAAGCCAAACATCCAGAGCTTCTTTCCAATCAGAGGGCAACAGTCCACTTCTCATCATGAAAAAAATGAGCAAATAAGCCAGGAAAAAAATCATCACATCATTGGAAACCACCCCAGGAGGTAGACGACTGCCTTAAATGATGCGACTCATATTGGCCGTCTGTGAAATGATACCAAAGAAATTATTTGGTTATTAAAAAGCATCAAGCAAAAGCAATCACCCTCTGGACTCAACTCCTGGCTCTAATCAAATAAACATTCAGGCACATCTCTTATCACTCAGCCACATGTTCTAAAAGCTGAAAGAACAAAACTAATAATCAACATTAATAATAAACTCTAACTTGCTCCTAGTAAACCTCACTCACTTCCCCACTTAAAAAGGTATTGTTTGAAGAAATTATATCCTCCCTCTTCTCTCCTGCCAACGAGCATTGTTAAGAGAAGACATGTAAAATATTATGGATGTCATTATTGTCCTCGTATGAGCCAGCAATCCTGAATAGCTTCCCTTCCCTACAGCAACAGAGCTGAGTGGTTACAGCCAAGAGAGGAGTGAAGACCAGGCTCTGCTATTAGTTATGCTACTACAAACACCAGCAGAAGCTGAGCCTGTTGTTAACATCAGCGGAATTATTGTTACAACCAATTTGTCTCGTGGTCGGGATGCGGGTTCATTTTTCTAAGCACTGTGGAAGAAACAACAAACTCACAGCCTCTTCCTGGAGTGCAGAACGTGTACAGGATGACACCAAGCCCCAGTTTCAAAACAGGGTTGAATTATGGATGAAGGAACAGAGGGCAGAGAGATGCTGGAAGATATTATGTACCCAACCATGCAATGAGAGAAAACTCTTAAATATGAATGGGTTTAACTTCCTTCCTTTCCAGGTACCTCCACGTTGCACTCACTAAGCAGGGAAATTTGTGTAGACAAAAAAATGCAATACTTTTAAAGGTCTTTTTGACACTTGAGTCTGAGTCTGCCCCATCTACTCTCATACACCTGACTGAGACTCTTAAATATTTGCTATTTTGGCAAACCAGTTCCCCTCTGTAGATGCCCATCTCCCCCTGTTGACCACAACACCCCTCACCGCCATCACCTCCATTCCGTGTCAACAGTTTGGTGGCAGAGTCTCATTCCTGACTTCCCCAAATGTGGCCACATCCTAATTACCCTGAGCACAGCCAAGAGGCCCTGCCAGGCCTGGACAAGAACCAGGCTTGGTCCTGCTCCCAGCCACCTGCCCCTGCAAGCAGTCCTACCCAAACATCCTGCCTGCCAAAACAATGAGCCTCTTCTGTCCCTGCTGCTTGTTTCCACAGGGCAGCAGATGACACAGCAAGATGGCTCACACTGAGTTCCACCCATTTCATAGCCAGTTCATATAACTATTCCAGTCACATGATTAAGCAATCTCCAGATAAGGCATTAAATGTATGAAATCAAGGGCTAAAGTGAGGTCCCAGGCACACCTATGATATCATGGTTGTGACATCATGTTCTGCTCACAGCCCCAGAAATGGCTTTTTACAAAATTCAGCTTGGTAGACATGCCAAGTTTTCCTATAAATATGAGTTCAGGCAGCAAGCATAAGGCAATCCAACAAATTTCAATTTAGATATGTACAATAAGACACAAATGCAAAGTCTGTGGATATTTTGGATAATTTGGTAGCGCAGAGGTAGTAAGCAGAACAGATAAAAGGTAGGAATAACCAGTGCAGTTTCTTCTGATCCTGATATGGAAACTTAGTAAGGCAGGCAGTGCACAAGCTTTTTGTATTTAGCACTAATTATCAAGGTTAATCCAATATCCATTTTGATCTTCCCAAATGCTGTGAAGAACCTTCATCGACTGTGTAACAGCCTACAAAGCATTGCTAATTTTCAGTGATCAGAATCTTGACTGCAGCTGTTCCAGTATCACAGCATAGTCTTTAAAGTCATGAAGTTAAAAAAAAAAAAATCAATAAATAATAACAGCATTTAATAACCATCTGTGAATTATATTTGCATTTCTGGGTAGGCACTAGCTTCTGATCTTTGAAATGCAAGGTCACATTTTCTTAATGCTTTAAACTTTTAACTGGCTCAAGAAGATTAGAACCTAACCTTTTCTTTTCCTTAACAAAAGCTGAGATTTGCCTAAAATAATGTGATTACAGGAAACAGATTAGTTTTTATTGTTGGGCTATTTTTAGGAGCTAGACCAGGTGACACAGTTGCAGCAGAACCACTTCAATGGTACTTGTTCAGTTTATTATGGTTGTGATAGTCAATGACAACTGTGTTACTGCCTACTTCCTCCTGAGCTCTGTTTTTCTTTTAGTCCCAACACTCAAAGTTTTACTCCTTCTGGCAATCAGAAAATACAAACCTTTTGTCATTCCAGTGGAAACTTTATGAAATCAAGTGGTTTATGTATCTACAGCCAAAGGTTAAACTTACACAGTTTCCTGCTGACTTCACTGGTTTTAACATTTCAAGTTTGGTTGTGAAAATCCCTAGCCCACCCACATAAACATAAAAACTCAGAGGGCAGTCCTATTTGGGATTACTCAGGGATGTTTGACGAAGTATTACCTTTGCCTCTCTCAAAGTGATGCAAAAATTGGTTTGTCTGCCTGTAAAAATCAGACATCCCTTTCCTATGGACACATCTGCACAGGGACAGGGCAGAGGGGCACTGTTCCAGCGTGCTCTCCCTATTTTAGAGATAGAATTGTTCCATTCTTCTTTCAGGCTATGTAATACACTGTAGTCACAACTACTTTCCTGTATCTAAAAATGCCTCTTGGACAGAGATGGCTCCCAGCAGGACCAGAACAGGACTTGGATTCACTGATATACCAGGACAAGCAGCAGTCCTACACAGATCAGGGAGAGCAGAGGTGCTGCTGGGAACTGGTGAGGACCCTGGGGACACAGACTGCAAAAAAGACATCCTGATCAAAGCTACCAGGAAAAGGGAGGAAAAGAGGAAAAGAGAAAAAAAGTTTTGGGGTATGTTTTCAAAAGGAGACAAAGTTGTTCTTCAACAAGGTCAACTAAACAGGGCAGGATTCTTAAGCCTAAAGGTTTTGTTGTATTTAAGTAGCCATACTCAAGCCTGGGAGTGAACAGAACATTCACAGCTATTTACAGAATACTCTGTGCTGCCCTGTCCCTCATTAGTGGTCTCCTCTTGCATCAGCTGAAGAAAATATTTGTGCTAATGAAAACAAGGTCTCTGTGCCATGTGGTGTGAGCAACAGAGAGGGATAAAGCTCTACAAGAAAGGGCATTTTGAGGTTTATGCCTTGCATGAAGGAGTGTTGGAGCAAGCAAGAATTATTTTCCAGGAATATGGTACATCCAATTACATTTTATATTCTCCAGTGAGGGCTGCCATTTAGAACAACAAATGCATTATTTTGCCTAGCTTGGGTGCCTCCGCATCCATCTCCTTAATTTTTAGTATTTTCCTTTCAGGAGCACCAAATGCCTATAAAATCATAAAACTACCTGAATTCTGCAGAGATCTGCAGCATTGGGAGCTGGAGGCAACGTGTCACACAGTCTGAATGTATGGTATCCAGGGCTCACTCTGATACCTGTGCAGGGTTTTAGCAGCTTACTGAGCTGAGAACAACCAAGGGCATAAGTTTCACTGCCTCCTGCTTAGAATACATCCTCATAATGAAACACATTGGTAGCAAACAATCAATTAGTAGAACAGAGGAAGAGTTCGGAGCCAGGACTAGAAACACATCTGCATCTGTTCTTCTCTTGTCATGAGTGTCACCTTGTGCTTCCTGAGGGTCTGATCCTGCTTTTGATGCCTGAGTAACTGTGAGAGCTGCATGCACATAGCGAGGAGAGAGAGAAAGTCACAGCAAGCAGAATCACTCAGCATTGCTGGAGCACATCTTGGGCTGATGGCAATTCTTTGGACAAGGGAAGATATGCAGAAGCACATCCCTAGATGAAGTAGATAGCATATGTCAACATCAGCATTCCACATGGTTATAAAGAATTTGATTGAATAAAGGGCCCAGTCATAAACTACATGAGAGATTCCAGATTGCAGCACACGTATCCCTCTCATGCCTTTTCTCTCCCAGAGAATCGTATTTATGGGTAACACGTAGGAAGTGCTGCAGACTTGTTGACCACTCAGAGAGGAGAGGTTCCCTCACTGCCCACCGCTGCACTCTCCCAAGAAGAGCAATTCCTCCAGGTTTCCCAAAGCCACCACATTTCACAGAGGTTATGTTCCTCTGCCTTTAGTGGGAACCCAGCCCAGGTACATGAACCTATGGCAATAAAACTTAATTTGTTAAGACCCTTGCTTTCAGGGTGATTGTTAAGATGCTGCAATCATCCAGGAAAATTGTGATCTAATTTAGAGGCAGCAGGGCATGTTTTTTCTCTGAGACTTTTGGAAAACAGATCTGGGTTCCCACTTTCATGTGATGTAGCAATTTTTTTTTTCTTTTTTTTTTTCATGATAAACAATGTTCACCTTTTCTCCAGAAGGCAGAGAAGGCACTGAAATGCAGGCACTCTTCAGATGGCTGTTGGTTGGGCACACAGCCCAGTGCTCCAGCAGGGATTGCAGGTCCTGCACTGGGACACTAATCTCAGTTCTGGTGTCCCTGTACATCATCTGCTGCTTATGACAGTCATCCACAACTTCCACAACAGAGGAGAAAGTGGGAGTTTGTGATTCCTTTTTGTCACAGCTACCCCATTAAATGATTTAGATGGCTGTTCTACAGTTTTCCGTGCACGTCCTTCTTAGCCCTCAATTGTCAGGAGTGGTGCAGAATAATATGTCTGTAATGAGTGACCGTAGGTTTCAGCTGCAATTTTAATGTAGAGCATCCCATTTCACCTGTTTAACCCTGCCTCCTGTGAAGTGTTAGAGATAAGCTTAGAAGTATTACACAAACAGGCCAGGGGATCCTCTTTCCCCCCTCTTCTAGAAAATTTCTGGGTAAAGTCTGCTTCTTCCAGTCAAGCTAAAACTACTGAAGAAAGATTCTTTCATTTCTAATTGGAAAGGTTTCCTAAAGGTCACACACATTCGGACTGAGAGTTTCAGTTCCTGAGATTTACATTTATCTCTTGCACTGAATTTTTGCCCCTGGTGTAGTCAGGTGAGTGACAACCACAAGGGCAGTGATGGCAGCATGTCCAGCTCACTCGTGACCTTTCCAGCTGCCACTGGAGCCCAAGCACCACCACACAGGCCTGTGACAACAGGCTTGCAAGGGAGGGATCACCTTGGTCCATGGTAGTTTGGATGAAGAGCTTTCTTGGGGAAGGCTTTCAGGGGTGACACTGCCCCATCTCTAGCTGGTCCCCAATGTGATGCTGTATTTTGGCTCTGCCCCAGGAGATCACCCAGCAGATGAACAGTACAGAAGTACAGCGGACACCAGCTGTATTCAGGGCGAAGAAACATAAAAATATTCCATACCTTGGAAGATTTCTTCCTTCTCCTGACAGGAAAAGTTTCCTCTTTCCAACTTTTCTTCTGAGAAGCAATTCTCAAGGGGCACAAGGAGACTTAGCAGTGACTCACAAGGCAATGCACTATTTTTGGCCAGAGGCATTTTCCAACTGTACCTGTGACCAAAAAAAAACATGAGTTTTACTCAATACCATTATCATTCCTCTCGGCTCCCCCGGGATCATCCCAGGGCAAGGGACATACCATGGAGATACAGGGGCAAAATTGAGGTACCTTTTTTCCACCGTGGCGTCAGGGTTTCTGCACTGACCTAATTTAGCAGAAACCATTGCTGCTTCAGTGGGGACAAGACTTTAGAGGCCCAGCTGCTCCTGGGTAACTTGCACCCCCTCTCTCCAGGTTTGATATCCAGCACAAGTCCTGTGAGGAAGGGCTGAGGGTGCTGGGGTTGTTTAGTCTGGAGAAGAGGAGGCTCAGGGGAGACCTCATCACTCTCTACAACTCCCTGAAAGGAGGTTGGAGCCAGGGGGGTTCAGGCTCTTCTCCCAGGCAACTCTCATTAAGACATGAGGGCATGGACTTAAGCTCTGCCAGGGGAGGTTTAGATTGGATATTAGGAAGAAATTCTTTACAGGGAGTGTGATCAGGCATTGGAATGGGCTGCCCAGGGAGGTGATGGATTCTCCATCCCTGTAGGTTTTTAAAAAGAGACAACATGGCACTCAGTGCCATGGTCTGGGAACCACGGTGGTAGTGGATCAAGGGTTGGATTTGATGGTCTCAGAGGTCATTTCCAACCCGGATGATTCTGTGATTCTCTGATACAGCTACAGACAAGTGACTGCTTCAGTGCCCCCCATATGAGGCTTCCAAGCAAGGCAGGTTGAGTAGAGCTGAAAAAAAAAAAAAAAAATTCAAACCAAACCTCTCTTTTGAATATTTCCAAATTGCTCCTTAAACTGAACTGTGCAATAAAAACGTTTTCTTGGCTTTTTTTTTTTTTTTTTTTTTTTTTTTTTTAATTATCCGGAGGTAAAGGATTAAGAGCCGCTCGCTCGGCAGCCGACGCCTGCACCTTCAAACCACCTCAGGGGTGACAGGAGGCGTCCGCCACATCCATCAGGGAGGCGGCCGGATACCCTTAGTTACGAGCGGAGCCTCAGGCGCCGAGTTGCGGCGGGGGAGATCGTCAGCCCGAACCCCTGTAGAATCGGGTCGATAATGAGCATTAAGGTGCACCGAGTCGCCCCGGATGCCAGCGGGAACCCCCGACCCGCACCTGAGGGAAGGCGGAGCTCAGGGGCCTTGAGTTGCGCCTCAGCGGGGCGCGGGTGACACCTGGCGGCGGCGAGCGGCAGCTGCAGCGCGAGGGTGGCCCCGGCTCCTCAGAGACCCCCAGACCCCCTCAGGGCTCCCAGAGCCCCCTCAGAGACCCTCAGAGCTCCTCAGTGCCACCTCAGAGCCCCCTCAGAGCACCCCAGAGCCCCCTCAGAGCCCCTCCAAGCCCCCCAGAGCCCCTTAGAGCCTCCTCAGAGCCCCTCAAAGCCCCCAGAGCCTCTCAGAGACCCCTCAGAGCCCCCTCAGAGCACCTCAGAGCCCCTGAGAGCCCCTTAGAGCCTCCTCAGAGCCTCTCAGTGCCCCTCAAAGCCCAGAGCCACCTCAGAGCACCTCAGAGACCCTCTAGAGCCCCATAAGAGTCCCCAGAGCACCCTCAAAGCCCCCAGAGCTCCTCAGTGCCACCTCAGAGCCCCCTCAGAGCCTCTCAAGAGCCCCTCAAAGCCCCCAGAGCCCCTCAGAGCCCCCTCAGAGCACCTCAGAGCGCCTCAGAGCCACCTCAGAGCCTTCTCAGAGCACCCTCAAAGCACCTCAGAGCCTCCCAGAGCCACCAGTTCACCTCTCTCAGACTGTGTTGGCAAAAGCCAGCAGTCGCCTACCCCACACATGATAATCTACATGATAATCTGTATTATTATAAATTAAATTAAATTAGCAAACTCTCAGACAGAGCTTCTTGCCTGTCACAACTGCACAGGCTGGGAACATCCCCGAAGAACCCACACGAGCAAGGCCAGTTTCACCATCAGCTCCATCAAGCAGCATTTCTCTCCTGCCATGGATTCTTCGACATCTGGAAGAGCTTAGACTGCTTGTGTTGTCTTTGGAAAAGGCTTTGGGAGATCTGCTCAGCTCAACAGAGCAGCCCTGCATCCAAGCCATAGTGTTGGGCTGGCACCAGCTCTGGCAGCCCCATCGGCCACAGGAGGGTGGCTCAGAGACAGAGATGAGTTTCGGCATTAGGGCATCATCTGTGGAAAGGGCATCAACCCTTCTCCAGAGGTTATTCACCTTTAGAGAACTAGCTGCAAGCCAAGGGGGTGGAAATGAGTTGTGTGACTGACACCCATTCCTAGCACCCGATGGACTTCGTCTCACCCAAAGAGCACTACAGAAAAAATTGGCAGAAATGACTGTTATGAGCATTTATGTTCAATTCCTGTTCTGCAGGAATTAAGCTCTTCCAGCAATTAAAAAGAGTCAGCAGAATCCTAGATAGTGTAAACATTTGCAACCAGTAATTACAGAAATCGCTTCCCCATCTGAGCTGCCGAATGACTGCCGCCATCTGATACCCCTCTACTACCTCCCCTTTTAAAACAAAAACCAAAACCAACAATCCATTTTGCACTGCTTGAACAATTGCAGCCTATAATTTGAGGCAGACTGGGCTGTATGCATCATACATTTCTCTGCAGTCCCTATTTCTATCTGTGGGTTTATTTAAACCTTTCTGTTGTAGCCAGCTGGGAGGGAAAAGACTGATCCCAGACCACACAGTGAGGTGCCCTTCATGCCCCAAGCTCACAACCTGAAGAAAGATCATAGCTAGTGTGGGCCCAAGGTATTCAGCATCACCAGGGACTGAAGTGCACATGAAGAAGACTGGATTCAACACTATGCAAAGGTCAAACTGCATACTTCAACAGCATCTTACCTCAGAATTGCTTTTTAGAGAGTGTTAACCCAACTTCTGTGCCTCCTGGGGATACTCTGAATAACCAGAGTGGTTTCCTTTTTAACAGGTGGGTAAGGGAGATGCAGACAAAAGAATTCACTTGCTCAGACATCACTCCATATGTCCCACCAGCAAACTCGACACCATCAGTTATACCCAAGAATTCCCAGTTGCTAAATCTGGCTTTTATTTTAGCTGCTCTCTGACAGGAGAGTTGACTTACAGGCTGAAGTCTCACCAAAGATGGGTGATAGAGGGTCTTCCCAGTACAGGTAAGTTTTCATCTGACATAAGATGAAAGCTTTCCAGAAAGCTGAATTTTTGTATTTCATATGAAATTTCTTAATTTATTTTTAATGTCTACTAAGAAAAATGCAAACTTTTTCATGAAACAAAGTCAAAAAATTGTTCTGTTTCTATAACATTGAACCATTTTCTTTTGATAATGTCAAAGCATCATAAATATTATCTTATGCAAAATAGCAAGCAGATTGACAATTTTAATGAGCCAAAGTGAAATTAATTGACCCAAACAAGTCAGACTTATTTGATTTGACTTCCTCCTTTAAAAATTGTCAAATTGCCAGAAAACTGAGATTCCAACACTAACAATACTGCCTTTCCTAGATGGTAATTTCCAGCCTGAGCTTTAGAATAGCTCTTCACATCACATCCAGACTGACTTCAGTCCCAGCAATACCCATTGCTTTGCTGGTAAGTAGTCCAAATCCTGCTCTTCTGTAGCTCCTGGAAGGGAGACAAGGCTTGTGGTGATGGAGCTGACCACAGTCATAACGTGTACAACACCTATGATGTACCCTTGGGGCTACCTTTGCTCTGTCTTCTGCTGGTCCCAGGGACTGTGCAGCTAAAACTGTAGGAAGTGGCATCCAGGAGGCAGCTCGAAATCAAACAGTAGCCACTGGAGGTAAGAGGCCAGAAAACAATCATTATCAGCTCTGTGGAATCAAGTGCACAAATGGCTGAGTCTGGTCACTTCAATCTCGACATCTAGAGCTATACCAAACCACTCAGACTGTGCCAATTTGTAATTATGAAGGGGTGATTTATTGCACATTGAGAGCCCTGTAAATCAAGTTGAAAAACTGGGCTTGTTAGAAGCTGTCTGTTAGCATTTCTATTTCTTTCTGTGGTTACTGCTACTGGGGAACCTTCAGACTATGCTGCTGCAGGTCACACCTTCCTTTCACATTTCATTTTCAAGTATTTCTGCTCCCATGAAAGGACTGAACAATCTGGGTTTTTGATGCTGAGAGTCATGGCCCAGAATATTCCCTCAAGTCTTCTCCTCCAGAGAACACAAAAAAACTCAATGCCCTCCTACCACAGCTCATGTCCCACATTTCAAAAAAGCACAAAACTTCAAATACACTAAAAGACAAGATGGTCACAGCTCCCAGGAGCAGTGAGGGAAACCAGCTAAAGAGCAATGCAGGCTTGGAAAAATGAGAGAAAATTTTAATTTCCACAAAACCTCTTGCCAGTCTGTCTGCAGGCAGCCTGGCTCCTTGCACACATCACACAAGTTCCCTGCCTGCTGCTGTAGACCATTTTGATAAGGGGAGGATCCTCACTTTGTCATTTTGCTTTCCATCTCCCCTGGATGCAGGTTTGCCCAGAGTCCTCACCCTTGCAAACACCTCATCCCCTGTCTGAACCCACTGCTGCAGTATTAGAAAGTTTCTTCATCTGTCTTCCAACAAGACAGCAAAAAGAGAGATCCATTAAACATGATTAATGTATTTATACCTGGCAACTACTCCCACCAGCCAGTCTGGTCACCCTAAAGTGGTTGCAGGAAGGACCACAAAGGTCCAGCCACATTTTCCCCATTTTTAAGTCTGCCTGTGAGGAGCAGTGTGGCCTTTTCCCAATTCAACACTATTTCACATTCCAGGGAATTTCTTTCTGGCCCCAAAATGTGAGAATAGATAAATTTGGAGATGACATTTTTTTTCAGAGATATCTCCTGTTCTTCACTATTTGCATATTATATAGCCAGTCCTGTTTCACTTTGGTACATCTTTGTATCATACTGTTTTTACATCTGACAAACACCATTAGACTATGGGACTGTGCTGTAGTGTCAAAAGCAGACTGAGTTTGCTGATTGCTGGAGTTCTTTGTGCTGCTCACACAAAATTTCTTTCCCTTATAATACGAGTTGTTTGTATATTCGATAAAGTTAATATCTGTGAAATCAGTCATTTTCCCTAGCTCTAAATTATACCACAACAGAGAGATTGACTTCACTGTATTGACAAGAGAGAACTCTCAATGCTTATTATTTGTGGTGACTTGGAGAGATTACAAAAGCACACAGAATGGCTTTATCAGGGGAGTATACGTCTATAAGAGCTGATAAGGAGATTTTTGTGCATTAACAGTGGAAATAGTTTTTAGCAAACTCCAACTTTTCCAGTATTTTAGTGAGGAAGAACGAAAGAAATAGCATAAACCAACGCATCACTCCCTCTCTTCATGCCAGTATCCTGTTTAATACTGATCTCATGTGCAATATTTATGTCTACATAAATAATTCAGGAACTAATTAAACCAATTCTTTTATAATTACCTCTTATAATGGCATACAGCCCAAATCCCAGCAGCTTAATTGCTACTTAATGGAGATATTTATGACACCAACACTATTAAAGAATATAGGCACCCTCACTTATTTCAATTAGGAATGAGGCTTAAGCTACTAAACCCCTGATTCGGATTTCAAACACCCCTGAAGTTCTGGTGTTTGAAGACAGTACATGGGAGCAGTCTGAATGTTAAGAGTATCAGATTGGAGGGAACAGGATGCAATGCACTGTGAATCCTCTCCTAATGAACCACCCCAAGGACCAAATTAGACTCTTAGATGAAAAACCTCACTCAAACAGGTGAGAGCAGAAATGCATTGTGTAGATCTGGAAACATTAGAATAAGATGCAGGTTTCTTGTGTACTACTCACCCCAGCCAGGTACCAAGATGTGAGGGAAATCTCCAGCTCTCCCAGTCTCCCCACCAATGCTCTTCTGCAGGGTCAGGAGTTTATTCTTTCCCCACTGTGGTCAGCATCCTCGTGATCCAACACACTGGAAATCTGCTCAAGATGGACAAGCTCAACAAGCTTGACACAGCTGCAGAAAATACTCCATTTTCAAAACCAAGGCAGAAGACCTGGTTGCTGTGTGCTAAGCATGGGTCAGAAGTGTTCAGTGGGATGCTCTGGCAGAGATGAGCTGTGCCACACCACCCTGGGGGTCTGGCAGTAAAGACCAAAGATGTCTGGGATTTTGCTAGGCTGGACCAGTTTAAGGATTCTTTTTGCTTATTTTCCACATGTAAATATGAAGTATAATAACAGTATAACCAAGCAGTAGGAGCAGGCAGTGGCTTAGTGAGTATTTATGGTAGTTACCTGCAAGAATTGGACAGCCGGCTCTGTCAGCCAGTAGTGGATTTGAAAATACTTAGAAAAGTAAACAGTAAGTAAAGGAATCATTCAGGTCATAACCCTGTGGAGTTTTTTGCTCTAGTCACACCAGTTGATATTTATTTTATGGGGTCAGGTTAATAAGGGCATTAAAAGCATGAACAGAGTAATGAATAATCAGGTGTCACTGGTCACATCCTCATGTTCTATCATTTATATCTCAATAGGGGAAAATGCCCTGATTTAGAAATAAAAGAAGGTTAGCTCTCCCTGCTTCAGCTTACCAGACCTGCAATTTTCATATCATCCCTTCAGAGGAAAATGTGAGAGGAAACCTTGCAAAAAGAACAAATGTTTTAGGGGCTCTCTAATTTCATAGTCCTACCCTTAACTGTGAGTAGTGAGTACTCATGTGAGTAGGATATTTTCATAGCACAGTTTGTCACACACTGCCTGCTCTAGGAGCATCTTGTAAGCTTGTCTCACACACCACTTAAAATAAACCTTGAAAATACAAGACCATTCCTTGGAGTGCAATATAATTAAAAATGTGCTGTCTTTGCATACATTGCAGACCTCCCAGGCTGGCTGTGCATGTGCCTCAGCACACCTCAACCTCCAGAGTGAGACAAAGGGAAAAGCCTGGAGCAGGACCCCTCATCCTTCCTCTCAAGGACACCCCATGCTCACAACCTGTTTTAAGCAACAAGTTACAAGGTCAGCTGGAGAAAGACAGCAGCATTCAGGCAGTCTGCACTGAGTTGTTGTATCAATCTGGTTTACTTCAGCCTCAGAAACAATAATAATGTTCAGGCAGTGCAAACAGCTATAGGGACGAATGCATTTTGGATTCAAAGGACTGCATTTAGTTCAACTTGAATGCATTCTTGATTGATTTAAATTAGGGAAAAGTAAGCAGTTCTTAAACAAAAAATGAACACTCAGAGATTGGCTGGCACAGGTTCTTCCCATTGTGAAGAAGTTCTAAAACATTAATGGCTTTCAACTTGCAAAATCACAACAACCTGAAACTTTGCCTTGTTGCCTGTAAAGTGTGCTATACCAAAAAGTACTTGATAATTAGAGGCAATGTGGTGGTGTGCATATAGAAATCTCGCTTTAAAGTGTTTTAAAGCTTAAGAATACAGCTTCAAACTGGGAGTAATTTGGGTTTTAGGATTGCTTTTATCTTTACTAGCAGATAAAGACATCCTCTGAAGTCTTAAACTAGTCTTAATCAAATGTTTTAGTGTATTTTCATGAGATCTGGCAAATTTATTCCATTATACTGCTATTAACTGGTGGATGTTTTTTGATCAGGATGCAAAGGAGCAACTCCAACAACTAACATTTCACTAAGGAAAGTTTTGTGATTATACCAAGAGAGTGGGAAATAGGATTCCTAGGTTTCTTCTGTTCTGTGTGACAGATATTGCACTGTCCCCAGAGTGAGTCACCTGGATTCCCTTACCCACAAAACACAAAATAATGCTGATAACATATGATAGCAAGGTGTGTCAAGATATGTTCAATGAAAGGGTGAGTTTTTTGGCATTTAATCCCTCCAGTTGTATGCTCACTCTAGGGCATTTTAGTGCTGATAAGTTTTTGAGATCTCAGGTGAAATGCACAGAGTACTTTTATTGGTATTTACGGGTGCTTAATGAATTAGTCTCTTCCTCACTGACCTGAGTCACAAGACTGGGAAGCTGAATTTGAACAAACAACACTAGGTAAGAGGTACAAGATAGACTTTTACAAGGAAACTAAAAAGAAACTGAGTTGCACCTAAAAGTGTTTTCAAATAAACCCCTTTTATTTGGGGAGAGAGAACTACCCATCTTTGTAAAAGAAAGTGAAACCACCTCCACTCCAAAATCTAAAGACTGAAAATCTCTCAGAATTTTAATACAATATTGCAGTTGTGGTTTATTTTTAATTAAAAAAAAAAAAAAAGAAAACCAAAAAGAAACTCTAACCTGTGCACATGCTCCCTGTAGATCCTTTTCTTCCAGTGGTTGCTGAACAGACAGGGCAGACCAGCATTAGCAAGCTAACAACACAGTAGTCAGCAGAGGTCTCTGAGGGATGCCACTTCAGTTGTCTTGCAGAAATCCCAGAGGGCAGCTTGGAGAGCTGGAGGAGCATCAGGTTTCCTTTCCCATACCTGCAAAGAGCTGGGCAGACAATTCTTGCCAGATAATGTTCAGCCTCTTAATCTTCCTCTATTTCTAAAAAACTTGTCCCCAAGGACAAGGACATGAACAAGCCCTTTGGAGAGTCAGTATTTTTTAGCATTATAAAACTTACTTGCTCCTCTTACAAGAACTTCATCACCAGTGTCCCAGCTGGGTACCAAATAACCACTATGAAAATTCAAAATATGGGAACAAAACTTAATCCTGTCAAAAGCTGCCATGAAAAATGAGAAGACCCCTCTGTCAGGTGAAGCTCCCATGCCAGGATAGCTTTCTGCCAGGGTCCTCACTGCAGCCTGCCATGTGCCAGGCAGGCATCCCAACCTCTGGCTGCTGCATGTGCCAGTGTAGTCTCAAACACAAGAAAAAGTTGTTTTGAAATTTTCCATTGAAACAGCTCTACATAGGTGAAGTGTTCAACACTTCACTTTCTAACACTTTCTAGAGAAAGACATTTTATCCAAAAGACTGTCTTGAATTTATTAGATCCACTGAATTTGGTGGAAGAAGTCTCCTTTCTATGCTGATGGGGATTTATCTGCTAAGTCCAATGGCAAAGGGATCAGAAACTACTCTGCCTTCAAAAAGACAGCAGACAGAGGTTTCACCTCAGTAACTCTGATTTAAATGTAGAGAAGTTCTTGTGACTTCTTTTGTGTTCTTTCAGATCCATAGGAACAAAATGGAGAGCAGAACTTTGACAATGAGCAGCAGAACCACAATTGCCCCAGCTGAAAATAGAAAATAGTTTAAGCAAAAATATTTTCTTTCATCATGGAATTCCCAATTATCTTGGGAAATTAGTGATTCATTTCCAAAAGTAACAAATTCTTTTCATGATATGAAAAGAAAAGCAATAAACAAAAAATCCCATACAAAAACCTTTCCAACTTTTCACTTATTTCAAGAATATACTTACCTGGACATGCATATTTTTATTTCCATGTTTTATTTGAGGAACAAATTCAGCTAATTGTAAATACCAATATCTTATCCCCTGTATTTAACAAATAAAATTCTATGGTAATTTCACAATCAACAATGCCTGGTGTTAAAGATTTCATTATTAAATCTGATTGAATATGATTAAATATGGCTCATGCTTTCCAAAATGGGTTGCATGATAGATTTAAATGAACTCATTAGTGGTTAATGCAGCAAAGCGCTTTCTAAATGCTAATGTTTGGCTGCCTTTGGCTTGCTAATTAATTTGGAGATTGTGTAATTATCAGAGCTTTCGATTAGCATATGTCTACTTCTTTTTATTCTCAAATGACAGTTGTTTGCATGTAACTATTGGAAATTCAATTATATTTATAAGAAAAATAGAACATCAAATTGCCCAAACAAGCACACTGCAAGAAAACAGCATCTTTTCCTTTAAAGTCTTTTTTAATTAATGATATTTTCAAAAAGAGCATAGGCTCAGCAGCTTTCTCTCAGCACAGAGAAAGGATAGCAGAGTACATGGCTTTGCCAGATAATTACATACCTCTGAAGAGTTGTGCAAGATGATGAGGTCTGAATAGGGCTTGGAAAGAAGCAAAGCCTGAATTGTTTCTCCCTCATGCTCTGTGGGGCTTTTTCCCCACCTTTTTTTTTTATTATTTTTATTCTGCACTTTGCTTTTAAAGCCCAGCAGCCATAAAATGAGTCAGTACAGCACAAATGGTGTGTCCAGAACAGATGAGCTGGTGTGTGCATCAGGACACAGCACCCACCTGGTTGCTGGTGGAGAGCCACAGGTACCAGTGGAAGCTGGAAAAGTGCCACCTGTTAAACACAATGTGCTGACTCTTAGGGCAAGGAGTGCACTTCCAGCTTTCCTTTAAATAACACAAAAGTATGGAAATAAACCAGAAATAATCTCTTGTGCAAATATTAGGCAAAATGATGGGGTCATTAATGCAAGAAAAACCAGGAACTGAACAAAACATTGCAGGCAAAGCTTGTGTCTGTAAGAGGGCTATGAGATACAAGCACTTCATAAACATCAGCATGGACTCATGAGAAACACCACAGGGATAACTCATGTCTGAGATTGCTAGAGCTGTAAGGCTCACAGGTGGAAGAAAACAGTGCTTTATCTCCTACAGTTATTATGACTGACAAAAACTAAAAAAAAAAATATGTGTGGATCATTTCTCCCATGGTTTTTAAATGCACATCTGATTTCTCTAACATCTCTTCATAGCTGTCTTCACATGACACAGTGAATTCACATCAGTCTTTTTGACATTTAACAGGGAACTTGTTTGTCATGAAAAGATGTTGTTTCACTTAAGTATGGGATTTTTTTCTATAGTTATCCAGGGCCACAAACAGCTGGAGTGGCAGCACAAGCATAGAAGACAGAAAAACAGACCTGGAGGTTCATTAGCACACATACCATTGCCTGAGAGAAGCCCTTCTCTGCCAGCAGCTGCAACAGCAACAATGAATTAACATATGGAATAATTAACCCCAGTAACTAACTATTATGTTGTCTAGTGAAATAAAATAGCTTAATTTTCTCACTCAACTTGTATCTCAAAAATATCCAACATATATCATTTAGATAAATTACCTGATTAGTGCATCTTCTTTAATTGCTATTCATCATGGATGTTTATCCTATGCACATTTATATGGATATTTATTATTCAAAAAATTATCAACTAGGCATGATTAAATAGCTAGTCCTCTATACCCCCCCAAACTCTCAAACTTCAGAAATTTTCATTCAAGCAAAAAAGGCAAGGAATGATCATAAAACAAAAAGTGTCACCTTTCATTTCTTCCCTACTGCTTGTTTCAATGCAACAAAGAAAAATTGGTTAATTCTTTGGGTTTCACTAAAATTGCTGATTTGCTGTGTCATTCCTATTGCTGACAGAGGTTTACCTCTATCAGTAGCAGGGGGGTTGAAAAAGATAGGGTGTGGCTATAATGATAATTGACAGACAACTAGGGATGCCAAGATCTCCAAGGTGTCTTGGAGAAAAATCAAACCTCCAGTGGGTGCAAAGGCCCATTGCCAGCTTCACTGTCCTGGAGATTCCACACATCCCTTCTTCTGAGCTAGAGCCTTGCTGCTTGCATGCAGCATCACCTGAAATCCAATGTTTAATGCTAATGGCCATGGGCTGTGTCCCAGGGAGCTCACACAGTGGGAACAGGCAGCACTCCTGCAAGACAAACCAATGCAAGAAAAACCAATGCAAGACAAACCAATGCAAGACAAACCAATGCAAGGCAATGAGAAGAAGGGCTTCAGGTGCACAGTAGCTCACCTCTTTCTCCAAGGATAACAGTGCCTGTTGAAATTTCCCTGTTCTGCAAAGCTGACAGCCTGGTACACTTTATGGAGTCCTAACTTGTCTTTCCTTCCTTCCCATAAACACACGCACACACACTCACACTCACACTCCTGCTGTAACAGCAGACTTGACTTTGGAAGAGCTCTCCATCCACCCATCAGTTGAAGAGACTGTGGGCTCGATGCAGCACCTGACTTTTAATCCTCTTTCTTCCTATCCTTGTGGCATACTCCAGCAGGTTTAACTCTGCAGATAAAGAAAGCTTCTACGCTATCATTTACTCAGTGGATGATGAATCTGACAGTCTGATCTTAACTTCTTAACAGCTGTGTTTATTTACTGAATTGCTAAATTGTTTCCTCCAAAGCAGAGAGGGGCTGGGCTGAACAAACCAACATCTCTGCAATTTGGTGAGATTTGGTACTCGCATATGCCTTCTCTTGAGACTGTACATTTTTCTATCATTCAAATATCTCAATTACAGTCAGTCTTGGGATCCAATCTTAGTTTTAATGACTCTTCTGGCTGCTGTTTTGTGTAGAGGAGAAGGAAGGCTGGAAGTACTGTAAACTGGCTTACAAGAAATGGGAAATAGTAATACCACTTATGTTCTGCATCTTATTGACTTCCCGTTCCAAGGCACTTTTCTGTTTCCTAGTTGTAGTTTAATTCAGATAACACAAATCACTGCAACACCAGGTTGTGCTTTTAGCCTGTCTCTGCACTTAACACAAACTGGACACTGGATGGTTGCATGCAAGCAGCAACTCCCCAGCAGGTTTGCTGCAGTGCAAGGCTTGCACCACTCTGCTGCCTGCTCCTGCTCTTGCCCCATGACTGCTTCAGAGCCTGCACAAAGCACAATTACTGCCCTAACACTGAGAAAAGAAAAAAAAATATCTTGTAGCTTGTTGTGTACTTAGTATGGCATTGCTGCAGCAGTCCCAGCTGGAGTAGGAAATTTTGGAAAGTAGTGGAGACACAGAAATCTAATGGGAAAATAGCACATCCTTCTTGCTCAGCAGTAGCAATAAAATAATGCTAATAAAACCTCCTCTCCTACTTTCCACTTCTCCTTGGGGACATGAAAGGAGCTGAGAATACAGCACACACCTCCTCCTTCCACCACTGCTGAGGCTGTTGGATCCTTAAAATCTCTCTTTCAATAAGGCTGATAAAGCAGATGCCTTTTTTTCTGGCTTTCTCCCCACAGCAGCAGCTGTGCTCAGGCCCCTAAGGTTCAGGCTGCTCTCCCAAGAGCTCTGCAAGAGCAGAGCAGGTAAGAACCCAGAGCTGGAAGTGATCTGCATACTGAAAGTACAGCCTGTACCTCTTCACCCTTTTTCAGTCATTCCCACACACCCTGAGACACGAGAGTACCCTGAGGTGCCCAGTGACTGAAGGACACATCCAGAAACATCAGCACACATCAGGCTGTGGACAAACGTGGTCCAAGATCCCACCTGCTGGGAGATCCTGCTACCTGCACCTCTGCAAAGAGAAAAAATAGAAAAATAAAACCAGGCAGTGTTTTCCTTTTAGGCCAAGTGAGCAGAAGCAGCTTAGAGAGAGGAACCCTATCTCTCTTTTTGGAAGCTTTTAACCTTTCCTGTAGCCAGGAACAGGTGTTGGAGGCTGTTACCTAGGACGGGTAGATGCCATGTAAGCATCATGTAAGCCACGCTCTGGTGCCCTTCCAAGGGCTTTTTTCACAGTAGTCAGGGTTCCAGCCAGCTGTGACCGCTAAGGGGAGTGCTTGAGACAAGTTTCAGGTCATTGATCTTTACAGCTTAAGAGTTTTCCCCTCAAAAATCTCCATTTGAATTTAAATTATTTCTTCACAGTCTCAGCTGAGAAACAAAGTCTTGGTTAGTTTGCAGGTGTCTGGGGTTCTCCAGTTTTAAGAAGAGGTACGTGTTTAAAGCCTTTTGTTTGCAACAGATTTGGTTGTTTCTCAATCTTTGAAACATTGCTCTATTTAAAAAAAACTCTTCGGGAGATAAAACAGCTGGGTGGTCAGAAATTAGGAATATGTAGGTCTCCACAAGATAGAAGCAGTCTTGACTGAAGGATATTTTAATTGATTTTAAAAAAAATGTACTGCCTGAATTCTTGTCTAATATAAAGCAGTAAAAATTCTCTCTGTACTCTTACAAAGTGCATCAGCAGATCACTGGAATACTTTAGGCTTAAATTCACTTTTCTGTTCTCTTTCACTGCAGGCATCATGTACATCTCCCAGTTCCCAGGGTGTCCTTTCCTATTCTCACTATTTCTGGGACATTTGTAGCAGTGTTGGTTTGGGAGGGTGGTCCCAGGTGTTGACCACAGGGAGAAACAACCCACAGCCTGGTCCTCTGTCCTAGTCTGGGGGAAATGCCTTTGGCCAGGATAGGGAATTTTATTCCTAGCTTTGACATGGACCTGCTGGGCAACTCTGAACAGAACTTGCCACTAGCTGAAAACCAGGAAGTAGGAACAGCACAAAAGAATTCTTATAGAAAAGAAAAAAAGGTGTTTATGTAAAACTTCTAGGAACAATGGGGTCCCATCTTTGCTAGGCCATCAGTAATACAAACCTATAAATGATTGAGCCATTGTCTTTATTTATTATAGCAGAAATGCAAAACTGGGACTCGTATTTCATTTTCACAGTTCCCCCCCCTCCTCTTCCTTACTCATGCCAGAGACCATATTTCTTATAAACAAGATACTTATTTCAGTATTCATTAGATTGTTTGTCAAGAAGAGCAGCTGGTGTTGATTAAGGTGCACTGAGGATGGTTTAACCTAAAGAAGAAAAAACACAACAGACTTCAAATATTTAAAGGCTGCTGCAAACAATAGCAAAACAGCTTTTTCTTTCCCTCCCCATATGCACTCCGGATGGACAAAATAGTAAGTTTTTAATTGCAACAAAAAAGATTTAAATTAGACAGAAAAGTGCTTTAACATTTAAGTCTTCAGAGAACTGCAACAGATTGCTCAGGAAAGCCTCTGAGAGCAGATGAGCAGGTGTCAGAACCAGGCACATTCCACCTGCTGAGTTCTCTTTGAGACCCAAAACCACAGTCTGCTCCCTCCTCAGCCTTCCTCATCATTTGATGACCCATTACCTTCAAGCAAAGCATCCAAAACCAAAAGTATTCAGTTTGATCTTGATTATTCAAAAGTTCTCCTAAATAAAGTGGAATATAATGTCTGAAAAGCTGGAGAGACAGAATTGTCCTAATTCCTGTATCCAGACATACAAAAAGGGATTGAGCCACAATGGAAAGCCCCCTAACAGGTTGGTTCTCTAACTGACAGAGCTCCATGGGCACAGATTTCTTACCCTTATTACTTCTTGTCCAATTCAGAGGCATAACTTACCTGCAATAAGAAAAGCATACTATGGAAACACAGATGATTTATCCACCCAGCCAAGCAAAGAGTAATAAGCAAGGAGATAAATAAATAAATGGGTCATTAAGTATTTCATCCTTTAGTGCTCTGAAGAAATCACACAGCTAAACCCCAAACTCAGAAGCAGAGCCACTGTCCAGGCAACAGCAACAAACTGAACCTTTATTTCACTGACATTTCAAATGGGAGCTGAGCAGGGTATTTCCCTGCTTTAAAAACACACAGTGCAGAACTGTAATTTGTTCTCTCTAATAAAGCTATACTGAATGATTTCCTGTAAAATTAGCTGCAGGAACTGAACTGAAATGGAATATTTAATGAAATAAAATAACAGAATATTTAATTCAGCACACATAGCAAGATTTACTGATTGAGTATGAGATGGCAAATAATGCAGCTGCAACAAACTACCCACACCTCGATTTCTTTGCCTTGGGAATTGGCTTCTGGTTTCAAATTACTTACAGCTAGAAAGCAGTTTGTTCCCATCCACCTAATCAGCATCTGACTTCACTGCAGTACTCAAGCAAACTGAAGATAGATGAGATGCTGTAATAGAAAGTGAAAGAGCTGCAAAACTTTCAAGTAACAACTTAAAAAGTAAACTAAGCCTCAGTCATTGCAATTCTTCACTATTTTCTCAAGGCTGGAATTTCCTACCTTATAAAATGATTCACATACAAGAGAGGAAGGGATATCTGTCAGAATCTACTATGGCTCCTACTGTGTTAGGAATGAAAGGTTACTATATCATTAAGAAGTCATTTTCCATACTTATAAAACCACAATGCCATTCAAGTGGAACAACAAGCAGACACTACGCTCCCAGCAGCTTTTCCAACTGCAAATGATGCAGCACCACAACTCCATGAGGAAGAAAGAGCTTGTGAAGACCCAACACAGGTTTGGAGAACCAACAGCCACGTCCAGGTGAACTGCATCCTGCCTGTGCCTCTGTGCCTGGCATTTATTGAAGGTTGGCCACATGCCTTCAGGATGTTCCTTGTCAATAGATGGGACAAAGACAGAAATTAAAGTAAATGGAGCCTGAAGGTTTTTCTATGAAGGCAGAGGCAACGTGTAAGGAACAGAAAAAGTGCTTTAGAGTTGTTGAATATGCACTGCAGTATAGGGGAAGGGGAAAAATTATTTTGAATTATTGGATTTTAAAATTTTTGTCAGGAAGAAAACTCATCCACCATTTTTTTCAGAAGTGTTGCCCTAGGTCTCCTTTATTGGAAACTGGAAAGGAATTGGAAATTTTCCCTTAGCACTGCTGTGAGCAAGGGTCTTCCATTCTCTGATGGGCGAGAACACTCAATACAAACTGTGGTCAAGTCCAGTGAAGTCTTGAAATGTTCAAGAAACTATAATTGAAAAAGCTCAAAAGGCAGAGGCTCTCTCATGTTAGAAATCAGGGTTCTGGGCCTCTAGAAAAAATTAGAAAATCTCTGTGGAAACAAAAAAATACTCTGTTGAAAAGTACTTGACCTCTACTGAGACTTCTTGACATTTGTGTAAGAGCAAAATCTTGTTTTCTGAAGAATGAACCTGGAAGCTGAACATTAAGTATATGAAGAAAACCTGTCCTTTTAAAACAACTGTCCTTTAGGGTACCAATTTTCAGTTAGTCAAATGAAAAAGCAAGCCTCTGCACTGCAGATCTCTTGGGTCAGCTTTCCTTAAGGACAAGTTGTACTAACTGGGGCACCATCATTCTCTACAGAACCTTGATTAATTCCTCCTAAATTATTATTCTGTTATAGCTGTGCTGTGATGACATCAAAGCTCTTGTTTCAGACTTCTATTAAGGTAAGGAATATGGATTTTATGAATACCTGAGATCACAAGTTCCTACAGAACTACAAAACCCAGATTGTGAGAGCATGAGGGTTAAATGAAGGTCAAATGAAGACTTGGGCAGTAATAGCACAGTGCACCTACCTGCAACAGTTTCCTCCCCACAGAACAGAGGTGGGAATCACTTCCTTGCAAGTGTAACACAGATAAGCTGTGACACCTCTCTGTGGCTCCTCTGTCTCAGGCTGGGCATACTCTAGAGGGGAAGATTTGCACGAATGAAATCTAAAGACAAACAAGCTGCCTGTATCATGCAATTAGTAGAGTCTGCCTCATAACCATGAAATTGCTTCAATACGGCTCTCTCAAAATTCAAAAAATGACAGAGAAATCCTGAAGTGCACTCAGGCTCCAGGTAAAGGGAATCCAAGACTGGTTTTACACTTGTAAGACAGCCTCTCCTCCATTTTCAATGTTATGCATGTTTTTCAGCAGTGAGTTTCAACATATTGAAGTACATGGACTTTGGCAACATTACTGAAATAAGAAAGCTTTAGTTTTGAACTATACTAAAACAAATATAGGCTACATGCAAAAGCAGTTATTTGACCTTGAAGTTCAAGCAACACTGAAAACATCTGAGTTCACTCTCCTGTATTGTGACATGACCCAGAATTCTAAAAGAATTAAGACATCACTATGGATGCATGGTATTTCATGAGTAAATCTAATCAGATTCAAATATCTGAGATAAAGTAGCACAAATCATGTTCCTTTCTGTAATACAGGTGAATTCCTCTGCAAGAACAGACCCTTCTGACATGAGAATGTATTGGCACACAGGAGCTGGTTCCCAAACCTCCAAGGTTTTCTGAACAGCTGGGGTGTAGCTGTGAGTGCCTCCAGACTCGGTTCTCTTCCACAAGTGTCTGGGTGAGGAGATGATGAAGCATGTAAAACGCCCATGAGCAAACTGAGTTTGCCTACATCAAACACATGGGGGTTAAAGGTGGCCAAAGACAGCTCCACCATTTTCAGAGGATCTCCTGTGTGCTGGCAAAGAGCATGCAGCTGTACAAGGTACCTCCCATTGCTGCTAACACATTATCTTATGGGAAACCGTGCCAAAATAAATATTAAAAATTGTGTTCCAGTCCATCACTTCCCCAGTGAAATCATCTGTAAATCTTCAGCACCAAGCATTTAAAATTACATTCAGCCAACGTAATATCAAAATATATTTTATTCTGGACCTCTTTCAGATCTGATTCAAATTACAGTTGTCAAAGCAATACAATGCAAAGGGAAACTGCAACAGAAAATGTGCCTAGAAGGGATATAAGGGCCTTGGGGACAAATCATTGTGACGTAGAACCAAAATACATCATAAAGTGTAATTAACATGGTCCAGGACAGTATAGAACATCTATATCAGTCTTCTTTAGACAATAATCATGAAAACTGAACAATAAAAGTCCTTTAAACAAGTACAAAAAACTGTCATGGGCTGGTTTACACTTTTACAACAGTTGTAATTTAACTGGATAACTGAAGAAATGATGCAGACATTTTAATCCAGTGCTATAGGTAGGCTCACAGAATTAGACCCAAAGGATTTGTAACTCCAAATGAAACCATTACAACTACAATGTCAATGTCAGGAGAGAGAGAAAATTACTTTTGTATTCTAGAATTACTGTTCTGCACACTGCAGTCTGTTGAGGACAAGATTGCAAAGTACACTGGACTAGCAACAACATGCAGACTGTTTTCTTGTATTTACCCACAAATGTCAAAAAACATTATGAAGTAAAAATGAATGATTATTTAAAAAAAGAAAACGAAACAAAAACATGCCTCAAGTTATTGTCAAGCT
Source organism: Calypte anna (assembly GCF_003957555.1). Taxonomy (NCBI): domain Eukaryota; kingdom Metazoa; phylum Chordata; class Aves; order Apodiformes; family Trochilidae; genus Calypte; species Calypte anna. The sequence goes on along the minus strand of NC_044255.1, from coordinate 19,142,025 downwards.
TCAAACTTAAAGGCAGAGAAAGCGAATTATGTACTCAAAACTACTGATCTGAAGCACTATTAACACTAAATCCGCAATCCCTAAGAAAGGGCAGATTTTCCTGGTTTGTCTGCCTTCCATCAGACTGACAGTGAAGACAGCCACACTTTCATAGAACGTGGTATTTCAGAGCTTTCTCTAGAGGGAGAAGTGAAGACTGCTCCATGGCTTTCTCCCTATGGAAAATGTCAGGGATCTCGATGGAGATTTACTGCTGTCTCCTGAAGCCATATTTGCTTCTAACATGCCACAATGTTGCTTCTGCTTTCTTCAGACTTCTGGAGAGTGTGAAACTGATCCCACTGGGGAATGGCTCTACAGGACTTGGTGAAGGGAGAAGCTATCAGGCTTGTCAATGAAAAGGAACACCGGGATAAAGCCGGCAGGCCCTGCTCTGGCAAAACCCTCCCTGAAGCCAAAGGGAGTCTTGGATCGAGGGAGATGTCTCCTTTTTACCTACAGATCCAACGCCTCCTATGATTATTCTGGCAAGGTTTTCTCATGAAGTGAAACACAATGGGATTTCTGGTCAAGTAAAGATTGGAAAAAAAAAAAAAAATCGGGTCCCAAGGCTCCTCTTCACTAAACAGACAAAAAACATACAACCTTGTATTTACAAGCTGAAAAACCCAGTCTGCCAGTTTAATTAAATTCCTTCATTCAGCAGAACCAACCGCATCATCGGCTGCTGAGGATGCTCCACAGGCAAAGCGGCACAACCGCCCTATGCCACCTCTTCTTTTTCCTAAACACAAAGAACATTTCAAAGGTACAATGTCCCATTAAATACCCTAGCATGAGGTAAGCAGTATAAGGAAAAAGGAGTGCTTTTTAAATGAAAATTAATTAAAATTGGTAGAAATCTTTGGCCTTTCTCTCAAGATGCATTTAAAGTGTCATAAAATCAAGAAACATGCTTCAAAATGCCATGTCATTCTGACTCTGGTAACTATTACCTCCCTCCACCCAACTCAGAAAAAGAGGCACTTTTAGTGTTTCATATAAGTTTTCCAATCATCTAGTAGACACACTAAATAACCCTGCACAATTGTAGTCCCAGAATAAACTGAGTTTATCAACATTACAAAGAGTCTAAAAAAGCTTTTATGAGGACCTAGATATTCTCTTAACTACACTAAAAAGTCCACTGGTTGGGAATCTTTACATTAATTTAAAAATGCAGAAAAAGGTAAAGTAAAAATAGAAAAAGAGGAACTCTACAGAAACCTGGACCTAATTACACAGAAATGAGAAACAGGATTCTGAGATGGATGCATAGAAAGACAGCAAACTGACGAGCAGTTCATTTCCTATTCCATCATTAATTCTGAGCCCAATTTTTCCCCTTCCTTTTATTCTGTTTGGAAATTTGCCCATTATCATGTTAAACTGGAAAAAAATAGGAACTCTGATGTATGCAAAGGCTTATGCACACTTTGCCTTCACTCTTGGAAAAGAGGTGCAACAGAATTACCTGGTATGCAAGACTAAGCATGTGTTTATAGGAAGTTAGGGTCTTACTGACTTTTGGCATACTCAATTAAGGGAAAATTTGGATCCTCTACCTCACTATTCAATCCGAGGTCTTTGTGCTAAAAAAGATAATAATTAATGTCATGGTTCTCTTTTTTAATTTTTCTTTCTTTTTTTTTTTGGGGGGGGGGGGGGGGTGTTTCGTTGTTGGTTTTTTTTTTCTTTTCTTTTTTTTCTTCACATAATCACAGAACCTAGCACACCTTGCATGCAAGCATTTAACACAAGAGGGGAGAAGAGGCGTGAGCAGGAGCAGCACTGTGGCATGCTAGTCAAGGACAACAATAAAATACCTTATTGGCCAGATCCTTGGTGAGGGGAAGCTGGCATCACTCCACTACCGTGGGGCACTGCTGATCAACACCAGCTCGGGGGTCTCAGCCTGCACGTCCAGAGCACTCAACACCAGCTCTGACCTCCCTGCTGGACTGTGCTTCAAGCACCTGGAAACCCTGGACCTGTGCTACTGAAGCTCTGTTGTATCTATTTCTGAATACGTGATACTATACTTAAGCAACTAGAATTACAACCAAAACAGCTGATGACTGAGAAAGAGGAAAATGGCAATACCCTAAAACATGGCTGTATGATTTTGCAGCTATGTCACAGAATTCCACCACAATTGTTTAGATTGGCTGAAAGAATCATCCAATAACTTTTATGAAAATGGATAAACTGTCCATATTAAAATACAAAAGTACTATCAAGAATCACTTCTGACTTTCAGATTTAAATTCAGTGCAATTGACAAATGCATTGCTAAACAAAAAATGCAGCTTAAACATACTCAAAACATTTGTGTCTATTCCTGGGAGCACAGTTTAAAATTATTGCACAGAATTCTTTTTTTATTTTTTTTTTCATTAAATGACAGAGGTCAGCCACAGTCATGGACCTCCAGCAATAAAAGCAATATTTCAAGTGCCAGACACTCAAGATAACAGATTTCCTACATATTGTTACTCACAGGGTAATTGCTTTAAACATCTCTAATATGTTCCAAAACCCTAAAAATAGCTGGCACTGAACCACCACAGATGACTGTCTATGGATATGATTTTTTGTTGGTTTTAAATGCTGTGTATGATAGTATTATAATCCTGGGGTTTATATAAAGTCTGTACTGTTGACTTCTCTTTACCACTGGCAAATTGCTACCCTACCTTAGCCAAACTCAGACTTGCTTCAAGTCGTGTTTATTCCTTGGAAATAGCAGAAATCAATGTGGTTAAAATGTCAAAGCTGCATTATCTGAATTAAATCAATTTATATCTAACTTGGAGGGGAGAAAAATAAATAAAAAAAAAATTTTTTTTAAAAAAAAAAGGTTAGAGACTAGCAATCATAAGCCACAAAATTATTTGTGATTGAAATAGTGTTATAAAACTGGTAACTCTGCAAAGCTCTGTAATATAAACCATTTCTTAAGTAAAATGCCTGTGACATAAATCTGACAACCTCTCTTTTTATAAATTTACAGTCTTGGAATCTTATGCAAGACATGATGCAACCTTTTCAGCTACGCGTAAACACCACCTCATGCTATCATTTACAAATAAAATCACTATCAGTATACTTCAAACACATGAGCAGAAAAAGGTTTGCCATATACATCTGTCATTGTAAGAAAAATACTTGATATTGTAAACGAGTAAAAGACACTATATAGTAGTGATTATTAAAAAAATAGCAGCTTACACCTACCCTATATTTGGAAAAAAATGTAGTCACAAGATACAATAAACTGCAGGACTGGAGCAGCAGGGAAATTAGTGCAAGTATTCATCTTTTAAATAAGTTGAATCACTGCTATTAAAATAAACTTGAAGCAAGTCCTCTGTTTAAGATTTTTTTTTGTTTGTTTTTAAATCTAAGGTAGTAAACATTTTGCCTTTTAATGGCAGTTATCAAATATATGCCAAAGGTTTTATTTTAATAAAGAAAAATTACATGAGATACTTTTAATACTGGAGTTTGGTTACAATTATACATCTAAGCTCCTACAAATAATGATGGGCAACTCTCAGAGAAGCTGTGGCATGAACCTTTGTCCAGAAAGATCTTAACCTCTTAAAAACAATCCCCCAGCTACACTTTGCTCCTTTTCACAATAGTGCACAATTTAACCATATTGTAGCTATAGTCTTAAAGCAACAGAAGATGCATTTTTTCCTCTTTTTTTCCTTTTTCCTATTTTTTTCTTTTTTTTTTTTTTCCTCCTTTTTTGCATCTCTGTATTTTTCATTTCTGTAATTTTGTGCCCTTCTGTTCTTCAGTTTGGCAGAATTATGTCCCAAATAAGAAACTACTGCATTTCAGCCATGTCTCCAGAAAACAAAACATAGTATTATACCCATTACTGTCATACTTTGTAGATGAGGAGGACATGAAATACCACGCCTCGAAGAAGGATTTTTTTTTTTTTTCTTCTCTCTCCATAATCCCTTTTCCACCCTCCCTCTGTTCACAAAATTGTGCTCTGGGAGCCACAAAATGTACCAAACATCATCAGGTTCAATCTACCTCTTCAAAGAATGCATTAAAATATGTTTCAAAGGAACATTTTTTTTTTCCCAAGGTGAAAAGAACATAAACAAGAAACTAATTCACTCCCTTACTTCATGCATCCATAAACTTAACCAAAACAAAACAGAAAACCCAATGTTTAAAAGCAAAGAAAAAAAACTACTGCTGCAGATTTCTGTAAGTCCATTTTCTCTGTACACACAAACTGTTCAACTACTGAGAAGGAAAACAAAAATACCCCACAATCCATTGTTATGGATTTAAAAGGGGGAGGAAGGGGTAATGAAGGCTGCCATTAGTATCTTCTGAATTTGGTATGTATATGGGTCTGCTCTTGTATATTTCTCTCTCTCTCTCTCTCTCTTCTGTTTTTCATATCCAAAACCTTTAAGCGTTATTTTGGGGCACAGCAGATTCCAGCACTTGGTGAACAGGATTCACAAGCTGTGACAAAACTCTGTCATCCTCTTCAGGGTGTAATTTTTTTTTTTTCTTTTTCTTTTTTTTTGTTATATACAGTATATGTATATATTTCTTTTACGTTTGGCTGTAGTGGACTGGCCATGGTTCAATTGGGACTATAGCAGTACATGGGTCAGGGACAGTCATTTTGGCTATGTACACATTCATAGTCGGTCCATGGCTTCCAACTAGTAGCGCTATTTCCGGAGGTCTAATACACAAACCTGTAAAGAAAGAGAAACACAGGTACAGAAATCACGTTGCACCAGACTCCACAGTTCTGTCTGAAATATCCAGGACTCATTGTGCAAGCTTTGGCTCTTAACAACTGAGCTGAGGGGAATCACCAGGAGAGCACTTTGGTTATGAGTACCCAGCCAGACCCCGCACTAAGGCTACTGCTTCATCAGTTAATATCAGACTATTAAAAAGCAGTGAATTTTCTAGTTCTGTTCCAGAAACTAGTAAATACAATCACTTAAAAGCTACACTTTTAGTCAAACAGTTCAAATGTGCCTCTGTTTGCTTCGTTATTATGAGCTGTAAGTATATTTAGAACCCAGGGGCTGAGAAGCGCTTTCACTTGCCAACGACTTGAAACAAAACAAATCCAACATTTTTAAAACAGCAAAAAGTAAATGAAAGCCAATTAGCTCTTTGGGTCTAATTAACTGGAAGACTGGAAAGGTTTCACTGCACCTAGGGTGGAATGACAGCAAGATATGCCTTGAGCTTTTGTTCTTTTTATGATACCATCTATGCTTTTAAGAGAAAAGCCACATGAAATACCAATCTCAATTAATTCTCTAGAGTTTAGTCTACTTAAAATTCTGAATTTCCTACTTTCTGTTCTGAATTCCAACAAAGCAATGTTGCTTAGCAGTACTGGAGCATGCAGGACAGGAGAACACTCTGGCACCTGGTTTAGATAGTGCCTGAGACTCTGGGCTACAAAGCTGACAGGACTCCTTTTTGCTGATGTTTCTTATTTTAAGCTAAAATATTCAATTCCTTTATTACACCCATTTTGTTCTAATTTTGCTTTTCCCTTGGCTCTCTTTTCTCTTAAAACCATGGCAAAAGAGGTGTTAAGAAAAGAAAAACAGTGACTACAGTTCTGAAGAACTGCAAGTTAGTATTTTACAGCAATACTTTACAGGACAGTGTCAGAAGGGCTAGGAGGTGATGCTGCAACACATTACTATGAGATGACAGAATGCATTCATGGTTACTAAATGTACAATTTTATTCCCTGCTTCTTCTAAGCAATGTAGGCAGACTGGTATTTACATATAACTCCTGTCATTTTAGGAACTTTTTCATTATGATCTCAGTTTTGCTGCTCTTTCTGTTGAATGCAATGCAGAAGACATCTTGTTCCTATCATGCATTATAATAATATCACCTACACTGAACATTTTCACACAAAAAGGGCAAGCAGGCAAAATCGAACTTGATTCCAGACTATAATTAAAAGACCTGCCCAAATGAACACATTTCCATGTCAAGCCACAGCAGGGACAGAAAACTTAAAATGGAGGCATTTTCCTTTCCGAGATTTTTGGAGTGTTTAGAACAACACTGCATTAAGCTGGAATAAAGATATTTTCTCCTTTCAACATTACAGAACCTTTACATGTGAAAATCTAGATGTAAGCTGGCTGTATTAAACTTCAGCTAAAGAAGGAAATTTTGTCTTCATTTTAAGTCAAAAGATTTCCAAAAGATACGTGTTGTTAGAATGCCAAATACAAGTCAAGCTACACTTACTGAACCATCTGAAGCACTTGCTCCAACTTTGTCTCCTGCTGCATTCCAGCAAACCTCAAAAATCCCTCCTGTTCCCCGATAACTGTGGACTAGGGCACCTGTCTAAAAAGGGACAAAACATGTAATTAATATAACAAAATCCACACAAACAATAAAATTTGTACAATATGTGAAATTCTCCACTCCTTTTACAAACTGAAATCCACAGTGGAAATGGTTCAGATTAAACTCATGGACAATCTCAACACTGTGTGAAAGGATGTGACCAACACAATTATTGCATCTTGATCTTGTGCTTTACAGAAAAAAAAAAGGGATATTCATGACACCTTCCAGTTACTAAAATGAGTTTTTCAAAAATTGATATCCAATTCCCAGCAGCCAGAGATCACATCTTGTCTAACAACAAGGTCTTTAGACTTTCATTCTCATCAGTCCTTTCTTGCACCAGAAATAACAGTAATAGTGTCTTTTCTCAGAAAGTTATGTTGAAACATGTTGTCATCATCTTCTTTCACTTTACATTCTCTTGTTTCTCAGAGAAATCCAATGAAATAGCTATCACATTTTCACAGCAAACCTATTTTATCAGGAGTTTAAAGTTCAGAGTTAAACACAATTTCTGGATGCAACATGTCACTGCAGACACTTCACTGAATACATTTTATTACGTTTAGTTGGGGCTTTTTTGGTGGGTTTTTTTTAATTGGATTTGTTCGGGTTTTTTTTCCTAAGACACTACAAAGACAATTATTCCTTCACCATAGCCAGGCACTCAAAAAGAGAAATTAAATGTACATCCATTAACAGAAGTAACCTTAGAAGAAAGTTAAAGTGAATCACTGCATGAGCAAGGGAAGAGTTCTTTGTGGTGAAAACATGATGGAACAACAAAGGTTGGAAGGGGACTGATGAAAAAGACCAAACCACAAACTTCTAGACAGACAGAAGAGCTCTACCTGTGTATTCCAGATGTGCACACATTTATCAAAGGAGCCACTGGCCAGGTACCTGCCATCAGGACTGAAAGCTACACTGTACACAGGTTCTTGATGTTTTGTCAGAGTATGAATACAAATTCCTCTGTCTACATCCCATAACCTAACAGTAGAGTCAAAGGATGCACTGTCAAGGAAAAAAAAACCAGATTAATTACATCTCAATTTAATATACTTTTTGCTTCTAATATAATTGTAATATCATACAGTATTCTACATGCTTCAAAACATTCTGTGAACTTTTACATATTTAGAGTGAAGTAAAAGTAATGCTTAATTGGCATTTAAAAACAGGATTACACAGTACCTTGCTAACATAAGATTGGCATTTGGATTATTTGTTCCTGGTCCTGTAGGACTCCATTTGATAGTATAAATTTCTTTGTTGTGTGCTTGTAAATCATGAACACAACTGTCTTGCTTCATACTCCAGATCTATGATAAAAACAACAGAAAACACAGACATTTAGCATAATATTGTACTAAAATACATTTTAAAACTTTATCGTTTGCAGCCTGACTGCTACATTTTAGGCCATTGAAAATATCTGCTATTCCTGCTGAGTTTCTAGAGTAATTACAACAAGTATTATTCCAGTATCCTCCATTCTTTGAGCTTTAAGTACCTGATGGGTTAATGAGTAATAAAGGTTCTGTCTATAGAAACCAACTCACATGTGTTAACTTTAAGCCCCTTGAAAAGTGCAGGGATGACAACAGATGCTAAAATGAGAAGAGCAATATGTGTGTGTTTGTGTCGTAGCTGACAAAATATCACAGTCCTATTTTTAAATGAACTTCTTGTTATGCAGACTGAGCGATGCAAAAGGACAGCAGAGACATTCTTTGTTTTCATACAAAGCTATAGGTGCATACTGCAAAAACCATCCTGGCGTTTTCCTGGCTTATTAGGATTTGTATAGCCAGGTGTTGGTTCAGTACTTAATACAAAGGAGGAGTTCCTTAGAACTCCTGTATGATAACCTTCAAACAAAATAACTTCATTCTATTAGGTGTTTGAATTGCATACAGAAGGGTTTTGGAAGGCTTTTATACTTTTTTCCCAACATGAAACTTGATATAGCAGTTAATATTGGAATGCTTCTTCTAATGATACCTGGTTTAGTAGTGCTCTTATCTCACATTTATTAGAAAAAGCTAACAGGATCATGTTTAAATCCAGCTGTGTTTAAGATGCAATTGGGATGTAGGTTTAAATAAATGGCCCTCTTCAGAACTGGTGCCTCACTGAAGGGAAAATTGATTTTCAATGTGCAGACAGAATTAAAATTTTATTTCCAGTTTAAATTGATTTGATCAAAATCTAGCTTTTCTTCCCAAAACCAGTACAGAAAAGAGTGCATATTATCTGGCCTAGAGAATACCAAGTTAGCATCTCAAGAGAAAGAAATAAACAGGCACCTTCCATATGCTTCAAAACCTGACATCCCTTCCTACTGCCACTGAAAAGCAAGCAATCCCTAAGTGATTAGTGAAGCATTATGTACAGGCAAGTGGTGTTCCAGCTCATCCTAAACAAAATTTTAAATTCTTTCCACAGAGCTGAAATCAAAACAGCAACTGAGAAGTTAACTGCCTGAGCTGCCCAAGCCCACAAACAGTGACACGTTCCCAGCTGTCCTCTCTCTACTCACTGAGATGCTGTAGCAACAGCTTCAGCTCTAGACTGGAGTTCATCTCACCTGAGTTTGAGCTGCTTAAGTATTAAATACCCAACTGTAGCTGCCTATTTTGACTCCATCCATTACCAAAGGAGGAGGAGGGATGCTCTCAGGGGTTTACTAATCACATTTTACTTAAGACACTTAGGAAAGGAGGAATTGTTCTTCCTTGGTGCCAGGCACTGTTGACTAACAAAGTCTAAACATCTAGCATCAGACTGGAGGCTTAATGCTTAAAGATGTTTACAATTAGACAAAGTGGTTTGCATTGCAAGTGCCTGACTGTGTGCCAGCACAGGAGGCAGCATCTGGCTACTCCTTCAGTCATTCCCTGTCTCTGAGTAGACAGAAATTAACTGTCCCAAGGGTTACTAGCAGGACAGTGCTGTCAACATACAGAAACATTTCCTAAAACTTTACTCAACATAGTGCTAAACACCCACTAAATATGATGCAGTATGGGAGTAATGGAAAAGCAGAAACAGCACCAGTCTGTCAGGCATGAACAACCTCATTTCTCTTAGTCCAGCTATCCTGGTGGTATTTCTGGCATGGAACTCTAATGCATCTTGAAGTCATATGAAGAGTAGCCTCTGTGTTCACAAGTTTGCCCCAACTGTACAAGAAAGCAGGTTGCTATGAGTTATTTGGAGGAAAAACATAGATGCAGTTGAGAACTGTAGAACAACTGCTGAACTGGAAAAACCATGGAGTATACAGTCTCTTGAGAAAAAAAATACACCAAAGACTTTGACTAGAAAGAGGGAGAGAACAAGAAAACTGGGAAAGGAGCTAGAAAACCAGGAAACATAACACATACATTCTGGTATGTACTACACCTCTCAACTCTTCCATTTAATCAAAACCAACAATCAAGTGTGACAGCTTCATGATTAATGACCTGATTCTGTAAACAGCTAAAAGCACCTAATAAATAATGTTCCAAGTCTCAGGGTGGCAGCTTGTAATAAGTTCCCTGGACCAAAGCTTGGCTCTGATTAACCAAGATTTGCTGGGATTGCCTCATCTTGTTATATTTATAAAGAACAAGCATTAGATGACATGAGAAGTAGGTGATACTGCTGGATTGGTGAGGTAATGGTGCACTCCTGAGCCCTGCAAAGACAAGAGCAGTACCAGAACTCCTGTTACCTTTAGAGTCATATCATCAGAGCAGGATGCCAGAAGGTTACCAGTTGGATCCCATTTGATTGCGTTTACTTCATTCTAAAATTGAACAGGGAGAGTAAGTTGGAGTCTTCACTTCCATTACAAATGACAGCTTACGAAAATAAAGTTGGACAGCAGTTCTGAGTATCTGTATAACTGTCAGCATTTTAACATTTAATTTCCATTCCCAGCTTTGCCTTCAATAACAACAACTTTCTGCTACCTCCTCATCACATTTTCCTAAGCATGCTCTTACACAATACTGAAGTCACCATGTTTCTTCTTCTAAAGCTCACTTTTGTTATGCCATCCTGTCACTGGTAAAAAAAGCTGCACAGAGGAGTGAATATCATTCTAATAAAGACAGGGACTGCAATTACCACATGACCTTAACTAAATATCTAGACCTGTTGCCTAAGAACAACCATTACACAAGTGCTGTCCACTGCAAGTATACTAGGACCCCGATCTCTCATTAACAGAAATCCCATACAGTAACCCCCAGTTTTCCAACACTTACTGTGTGACCCTGGAAGGTTTTGATGGGCCTATCTTGTCCTAGTTTACAGACATGAATACACATGTCTGTACTGCAAGAGGCAAATGTGTTGTTACTCTGCCAATCAACATCTAATGCTGGTGCTAAAAGAAAAAGAAAAATATTCAGAACTATGGTATGAATTCAGCAGGGGTATGATTTGCAAATTTAGCATGCACCACCTTAGAATAAATGCCAACAGGAAGCAACCATTAATTTTAAAGCAGTTCTAAAGATAATCAAACACTATGAACACGAGAAACACAGTCAAAACCAGACTTAGATGAAAAAATGAAACAAAATTTAAGAAGTTGATTAAAATACGGAAAACATCTGAAATAAGTTAGACAGAAGACGTTGCAGCAAGACAATAAGCTGCAGTTAAGTCATTTAAAAATAAATCTCAAGAACCAGCATGGGAAACAGGTTCCCACATCTTAACAAATGGTCATGCACAAGCTCATCTTCACTAACAATCCCTGCCCGTGCTCATACATGGCAGGGAAAGGTAATGATTTATTTTCTTTCTTCATTTCAGCATTATAAGGTGTGGCAACTTGAAGTTTAATCATGGGTGACATATTCCATTTGGTCAAGCCAAGATATTTTATGGCAGACAGCACACAGAATTGCTTTGAGTAAATCAAGAACTGATGGTTTTGATTGTTGTCATGCCACTGGAAACGTAGCATGAGTGGAATGAAAAGTGGAAACGGGACATTTTTTAAACGCCCTTCAGTGATGTTTGTCATCCTTTCTATTCTATTTTCCAGCTGATTCTGGCAGGCTGGCACAGCACTGCCCACAGAGCAATTTGTTTGACCTCCTGAAAGGCTGCCCTCTCATCCCAGCTGGGCAGTGAACAGCCTTTCAGCTGGGTTGTGGCCAAACAAACTGGGGACAGCAGAGCAGGCAGCAGAGAACAATGGGATGCAGGGCTGGGATTACTGTAGCAGGGAGAGGACAAACACAGTCCCTGGTTGATAAACACAGATCCCTCCTAGCCCACCCACTTGGTTTGTCTTCCACTGTGTTACTGAAAGTCAGCAATATTCGGATTATCTGGTGTGACTTTCACAGGAGAATTGTGAGTTGTAAAGTTACAAAATCCAAACAATTCTTTGCTTTCATTCGCAAAATTCATAAAATTACAAACACTGGATTCAGTATCCAAGACTGCAAGACTTTAAAACAGTGTCAATAAGATCCACAAATTTCCAATTGTTTTCTTCACAGTTTTATTAAATAAATAACACCTTTTATTGTCTTTTCTGATGACAATCCTGAATGAATACAAGAAAGACTTACCAGAATGGAAAGGAAACTGCTGCTTGGCTTCACCAGTGTGGGCATCCCAAATAATTGTGGTCTGTATTAAACATATAAAAAACAATAAACAAACTTGTGCAAATTCACATGCATCAGACTGCCTAGCCTACTCCCCATTGCCCAAGCCTCCTCCTGATTATATATTTCTAGCATTTAACTCAGTACATAAGGAAATTGTAGATGTACAGACAGCAGAAGAGATCCTCAACATGTAATATTAAAAAGGTGTTTAGCACAACATCTTGGGGTCTGGAGGGAAGAAGGGTGGACTTTTATATTTTATAAATAAGCATTAAATAGATAGCTAATTAGCTCTATTTATAGTCTTGTGATCTACTCCATACATCTATCTTAACTTCAAATACTTGTATATTTAATTCCTAGTTTCAAATACTCAGTTGGCCCTAAGGAGGACTTTACATAAACAGTAAGTCTCATACTTAAAAATGAGAGATTCAATTTAAGGGTGTACTTTTGTTCCAAGTTTTTTTCTGCCAATCCTGATAGCTTTCTGGTGAAAGAAATCTTACTTAACACACTTAGTTTCTCTCTCACCTCTATATTCTATGCCAATATTCCTGACCTACCTCAATGAAAATTCTAACACTGATGTGGAAGTGTGAACTGACCACACAAAATTATTTATGGAAAAGAATCAGGAGGGTCTAATGTGGAATATTTTTCAAATTATAATCTTGGTTACTTTGTCCAAGGAGTTTTATTGACAGAAGCAAAGCTCTTCCAGAATATTTTTCTGCAAATTAAAGCTGTACCTCCACAAAGATTTAAAAACTGGCATAAGCCATCATAGCTGCCAAAAGAAAAAAACTCATCCTTTCCATGCTTTGTGTTCCAGCATTTATAAAGCTGAGCACTAAAGCAAAAGAGGTTAAACGTGTGTTGGAAACAAAATACCAAATACAGGAGAATATCTACTACTTTACAGTAACACTGCCAGTTTTCAGACTGTGGATTGCTGTCTTACTGAGCTTGTAGTTTGCCTGTCTCACTAAAAGAAACCCTGTGTTTGCTTCTGCACCTTGAACCAGTTACAGAGGGAAAACTTTTTACTGTCTGAATTAATCTTAAGTCTATTCATCACCATGTGCCCTTCCTACCATTCACAGAATCTCTCACACTAACAAAGGTTTTAATTTAAAGACCCTGTGACTCTAAATTTGTTTAGAGACATGAAAGAAAACATAGTTATAAAATGAACTTCATGGCATTACACTTGTGGCACCTTCCCAGTCAGATATATTGACTTTGCTTATGTTCCAGCTATAACATTTTTAATCATTCTCAGGCTTGACTGATATCCAATGCAGCCTGGGCCTACTCCTCCAGCACAGTTTTTTTTCTGAGGCTTTGCAGAAAGTATTTCACTGAATTTTAGATGATTCAGTTTTACAGAGGTTTAATGTACCTACATTCAAAGCAATGACTTTCCAACTTACACTAATCTAACTGGGAAAAGATCCTGAGTCACTAAAAACTAATAAATTAGAATTTCTCAACAAGCTACTAAAACACACAAGGAAACAGAGCTAGAATAATAAGTTCTTTCTTAATATATATTTACATCCCATGCCTTAAGTTTAATTTACTATCTTTCTATAGCTTTGCTATTATGCTTACAATTAGACTATAATGGTGAAGGAAAGAATTTTAATTTTAGCAAAGATCATCTCACCTTGTCCACTCCTGCACTTAAAATGAAGTTTCCTTTCTTGTTCCATTTTAACGCAAATATAGGACCTTTATGTTGCCCTAAGGTGCTGGCAAGATTACCTGAAAATTTATATTGATATAAATACATTAAAAAAATAAAAAACTATGCTGCGAGCCACAATACAGGAAAAATATACTGGAAATTAAAAACTTCACTTACCATCTTTAGTCCATATCCTCGCAAAGCCATCGTACGACCCAGTTGCTAGAAGTGTACCTTCACTCTGCCAGCAAAAAGGTTATTTTATTTATATATTTTTACTGTACAACTAAAAGCTAAAGAGCATGAAGCAAACTTCAGGTAGAATACATCTGCTTAAGATTTACATAACCGACTACAACTTATTAAAAAGACATCCCTGAAGTGCAACACAAGAAATTACCATGCGATTCACAACCAGAAACACCTGGGGAGCTGTGGATGTTCAGCTGCTGAAAGTTAAAATTTGACTCTGCAACCTTGCTGAGCACAACTTCCTCAGAGCACTGTGAGCCCTGCCATTTCTACTTACGTTCCAGTCCAGCGATGTCACGTCCTTGTTGCTGGGGACATCCTGCCCTCCTTCCCGTATACAGTGTCGAAGTACCAGCTGCGTGGAGCCACTCGTGCTGTTTTCACTGAGGTTCCATATCCGTGCTGTCGAATCTCCAGATCTACAGAACAGTTAATGAGAATACACCCTCTTCTCCCCACTCATCCCATCTAAAAAGGTAATTCCTTTCAAGACAGCAAAAGCATTTGATGGAGAGGAAGTTGGGGTAAGTATTGTTTTGTTACCAGCACCCTAGGTAAGGTATGCTCACAGAGTTAATTATAATTATAATTATTATGTACACAGGTGGGTAACGCACATACCCTGAGGCCAAAAGGTCACTAACGGGATTCCAGGCACAGATGAATACTTCAGATTCATGGCCACGCAGCACCACTGCCTTGTTGGGAGGGATTTCAACATCTCCATCTACTTCCATCATATCTGTGTGATTATCTGCATTATGGGAAACAGCAGAGAGAGGTGGACTTTAATATATTGGGACAACACACTGAAATTACTGTATGGCTGATATTCTTCTGGAATGAGCATAACGATCTATTCACACTGACCACTGTTTGACAAAACAGTCACATCCCTTTATTTTTCATGTTCACGTTTATGAAGTACTGTAAACAGATAGCAAGTTTCAAAAATGTGAAAAAGCTCTTAGCCTTTCTAAACCTCCACATCCAAAAGGACTAAACTTTGAAACTTCAAAACTGAGGCCCAAAAGTGTTGGGGTTTTTTTCCTATGATAAAAAAAAACCCAAACACTGATGTTAAAAGTACTCACATTTTTGCAGGAATGATACTGCACAGAACAGTATGTTATTAGTCTACCTTGTGCTTTAAAAACACATTTATGACACATTTGTTTTCAGAAAGCTCTCTTTTCTCCAACAGTAAATAGGTTTTAAACTACATCTCAGACACTTTGTTTACAAAATGGTTTTAATTAATGTAACAGCATTTGGAGATACCATAAACCAGTAATACAGCTCCTTTTAACTGCTTCAGCAGTTACTGTGGAATTGTGGCATATGCAGCTTTTTCTGTGGATGTAATTTTGAATCCATATTGTTCTGTACAACCTACTAGGGGTAATTCAACTGTCAAAACAGTTTTCTTGCCAGCTACCATTCTATTATTAAAAATAAATTCACACTGAGTTTAAATGCTGAGTTTAAATTCACCTGCTCTGAATTTATTCACTGTAGTTAAACCAACTGTCTCACTTCTCCTACTTAACATTAAGGGTTTCTGCCACTGTTTGTACAGGCAAGAAAACAAAAGACTATTAGAAAGTTGCTTCAATTAAAGGAGAATCAATGCTGGTATAATTTGGTGTACCGGCCAGCAGGGGCTGCTGGAACATCACATTTAACTCAGGGATGAAGTTTAAGTTCACTCTATCCCGTTGGCAGTTAACAAGTACATATTCTTTTGAGATTTTTAAAGTAGTGAGCATGTTTTCTTATGGCAAAGATTGTATTTCCAAGTTTATTTACTATATATTAGAATGAAAGATGCAAAACTTGTACACAGCTTGACAGGAACATTCCCATGATGGAACAGGAGCAGTGCTGGCAATGAAATACTCTGAATTTAAAAATTCACAACTATGATGCACCTTCTGCTGCAGTTCCAAATATCAAACTGGGGACAGTAAGAAGTGAGATGCTATCTGTTCAAGGATCACCCATCCTCTGCAAGCTGAAGAGTTATACATTGACCTCCTCACCTACTGGCTCACACTATGATCAGTGCCAAGGAAAGGACATTGGCATGGATTAAGGTCACAGAATGGTTTGGGTTGGAAGAGACCTTAAAGCTCATCCAGTTCCAACCCCTCTGCATGGGCAGGGACACCTCCCACAAGACCAGGTTGCTCAAGGCCCCATCCAACCTGGCCTGGAACACTTCCAGGGAGGGGGCAGCCACAACTTTCTTAGGCAACCTGTACCAGTGTCTCATCATTAAATTAAACCCTCAAATTAAAAAATTTCTTTCTGATGTCTAAACTTAATCTTGCCTCTTCAACGTTTAAAGTATCACTGATGTTAAGTCAGGATTTACCACAAGAGAGATAGGACTGTTTGTCTGATGGCAACATGAGGATGTCATTTCTGTTTCATCTTACTTGCTATAGTATGTGCTCCATTCTCTTCTCCATTTGCAGTATTTTCTCCATTTTTTGCTGATCCCTGTTGGTTAGTGGTGGCTGCAGCTGCAGCAGCTGCTGCCTGCTGTTGTGCAAGTTTATCTCTGTAGGCCTGTTGTCTTGTCTGTACCACATCAGGCATTACAGCATCTATCAGTGAGAGAGACTCTATCGGCCTACCGTCAAACAAGGTACCATCCTGAATTACAGCAGAGGGAAAGAACAGAAAAAGACAACACCAAGTACAAATTAACATTATGGGCAGAAATTCCAAGGAAAACTAAAGCAAATGTTTGATTTGATGCAATAAAAGAGTTTACAAGTGGTATCTCATCACTGTCGTGGTTGGGATTTTAGTCTGAAGTTAAGCGGTCAAGGTAACTGTGCAAAAAAAGCCACCACAGGACTCTGGCAGAGCTTCTGGTATCTAAAGTTACAGGCTTTGAAGTTGCTAAATCATCTGCTAAAGCAAAAAGTTCTGCAAGCTGTCTATGAATATGATTTCAAACACGAGTGGCTGCAACAACATCTAATGGTTTGTTTGAAGAGCTGCAAACATTGTAAGTCAGGTCACTGCCTTGTGAACTTATTCTATCATATTAAGACTAATACTTTCCATAAACATATTATCTGGAGAGTTGACTGGTTTTCTTCCCTTTTTTAAACAGTGCTGGCATACTTTCAAACAACAAGTAAGAATTTTACCCTGAAATGGACAAGACCAAGTTAAAAATACCCGTATAAATATTCTAGGGCTTTGTAAGGATCTATTTATAGGAGCAAAAAGGATTCCTCGAGATAAATATAGGGTCTCCTTCTTCTATTCCAATCACTTGCTTTCTTTTTCTGAGGCTTCCTAAGGGAAAGCTTTTGCTTCACTGGGACTATGAAAACTACACATCCAAGAAGACATAAGGGAGACTGGAAAGAAAGTACAATTAGTGAAAAAAAAAAAACCCACCTGTTTCCTTCTGCAATATAACTGACACGTACAAAGGCTGCTAACCTTCCAAGCATAAATGAGAACAGAAATCATGGGGCTCTGCAGCCTCAGGCAGGAAGATACATAGCTTTCTGTACTGCTGGAATAACCATTTAAACATCAAATTTAATAGATCCTGCTCAAGATGAATTAGCCAGCAGAGGCAAAAAGCAAACTGGCATATACCTTTATTCTTCCTGCCACAAATTGAAACCCTCTCTCTATTTGGAAACCTTGCCCTGGGGCTCTCATTACTTCATTATAATGACACATCACCCAAACCAGAGCTGCACAGCACTCTCCCACTTCCCTACTGCACGTCTAGGAAAGTAAAAATTAAGAGGTTACTTGTCTCAGTCACTGTTTTATTGCACATGTCTGGATTTACTACATGATTATATTAGAGTAAAAACTCTATAGCCAACGGACCTTTAAGCAATGAGCCAGAACACCATGTGCCTGGTGTTGTGTGGCTGCACTGGGCAGAACCCCTACCCAGTTATGTCACTCCATTCTGGTTCCACCACTGGAGTCATGGTGAACACCAGCAGTGAGGAATCTGAAGTAAAAGTAAATAAATAGGATACAAGAAAGTTAAGAAAAATACTAACAATCAAGCTTTCTGCAAGCAAGGACATGATGTTCCTGTAGGCAAAGCCTCCTTACCTCATTAATACTGACTTCTGCCTCTACATACTGCAGACCTTTCTGGATGATGGAAATCAAAGCAGCTGGTGGCACCAAAGCACCATTTATGTTAGACTGGCTGATATGGCTCTCTATACCAAAGGTAAATGCTGAATGGGAAAACCCTAAAGAAAAGGCAAACTGTCAGAATTTGTTTACAGACAGACAATATTACTTGCCAGACTACTGTAGGATCTTCTCTCCACAAATCTAAGCAAGCTATACAAATAGAACACTTATGAACTAAAAAAAACTTATCAAAACACTTTTGTTACAGTTACATGTTTCTAGTTTAAACATACAAAAAGACAAATGCTTATTTTTTATATAAACATTACATTTATTAATTATTACATCAGTAGCAGGGGTAAATATAAAAATACAAAAATGCAATCTGCAATAGGATTTAATATAGATATATATATTTATTCTGAAGATTTATATATATTAGTTCCACATATAGTATTTAATAAAATACATGTAAGGCGAGACCCTACGATGTGCTGGTTATTTTTTACTCACTGATTTGTCACCCATGGAAGTGAAATGGATCTGTATGCAGAACAGAATTCACTTTGTGGTTACAACTGTGGATGTTTTGGTACTAAATGAGTATCATGCACTGATTAGGAAGTAGCAAGCAGGGTATGGTGCAGCACTGGTGTGTTTGCTTGGTATTATTTCATTACCCTGAAAAGGCAAATTTAACCTAGAGAAAAATAGCTGTTTCATGACATTAAGTTTACTGTCACCAAGCTGTTTCTTAAATTATATAATTTTATTCTTTGTTTCCTTGCTTGGGTTTTTCTTTTGTTTGGTTTTTTGGTTTTTTTGTTTTGTTTTCTTTCAGGTAACTAGGAAGCTGCCTACAAACTTTCAGATAAAGATAAAGCAATTTTGAAGCTTGGCTTCTGTCAAAAAAGCAATCTGCAACTGGGATAAGAACCTGTAATAGTTTTCAGTAAACTCAGGAGGAACAATGAGTTTCTGCCTTCTTCTGTCAAGCAGAGACTGAAAAACTGTGTCATTCACCATTGCTTCCTCTGCCTCTAAGTCTCAGTTTGGGAAGTTCATGAGCAGTAGACAGATGCTGGATAAGTCAAATGCATTTTCAAGAAGCCTGAAGTTTGTTCTCAAGTTTGACAATATTTATCTGTCTCTTGCTCTTCCTCCTAAGAAGCAACAGGAAGGCAAGCCTGGCACTGAAGGACAAAATCGTCCAGGAAAGTGTCCTGCAAGGAGGGAAGCTTCTGAGAATCCAAGAGTCATTCCTGAAAAACATCTGCTTACTTGCATTTAGGCTACTTCCAAAGTAGCAACCACTTCTTCCTTTGAAATTCCTACAGCAATTATCTGCTGTAGGAAGTCACATATAGGAAAGGAATTGGGCCATGTTAAGACCAGCCTGCAGGAACACCATCGCTTCCAGACAGCACAGTAAAATCCCAGTATTTTGGTGGTCATCTTTTTTTCTGCTTCAAGGAGCCCCAGAGAAAATGCTGCAAATGCCATTGTCACTGTAGATAAAAGTCATCTCCTGAGAAAAAGCATTTCTAGCAATCAACTGATTTCTTAGCTAGGTGACTGCCATCTGAAAACTCCAAATGGCTGAATCTGATTAAGTTACAGAAGGTAACTTGGCAGGAATTAATTTGTTGAGAAGAAACACTAAGAATCAGTTCAGACAGAGTCACATGGCTCCTGGCAAAATAAATAAATGAGTCTTGCCCTTGCTAAAGCCAGCTGCAGATGAATACCAAGTAAATCATTTATTGTTAACAACCAGAATTAGAAAAACTCACCTGACTCTTGCAAGTATCTATATACCAGGAAGTTAACCTCATCACTGCTTATACTCATCTTTATTCCCAGTTAAACCATGAGGTCACAACAAAGGACACAACCCTGAAAATAAAGAAATAGATCAGTTAAATACTTTTAGTACATGATAATAAATTTCTCAACAAATGTTGTATTTATAAAGTACAGAGCTCCCTGGCAGCATAGACAATTATTTTATTTTATAATGCAAAGAAGTCTACTGTGTTCATTAAAAAGAGATTTGTCAACTCACAACTTAAAGGCTGGTAAATTAAATACTGAAGGGCTGCATTCTCAAAGAATGCAGATTGGTATGGACTGGAGAACTATGAACCTTAATACCATAATTTAAAAAGATTTTCAATCACAGGTGTCAAAAGAAATAACCAAGTGGGTTTCATCTAACCAACAATACTGCTATGGAACACATTCTTCAAACTGTGGATTTCTCTCTGCCTGGCTAACAAAGACCAAGAACTTGGTTTCATGTTGGTACCCAGGCCATTTCCCACTTTTACTTTCTAATTCCTTCAATTTTCAGGTACTCCTGCTCTAGTAAAAAGGTGCAGTATGGGATATAACACTGTATCTGTTCAAAGAAAGTCCAGCTATTTCCATTAAAAATCAGAAAAGACCTCAGCTGTATGCTTACTTTTTGCAAAACGAATACTTGAGATTAGAGACACGCTGTAAAAAGAGCATTTTTAGTACTATTTCTCTACACTTTCAATCGTTGCTTTTAAAATATTGATGGATATATAAACACACAACTTTCCCTTGATTTTATTAATGGTAAATATTTAGCAAGAAAATATCACATCAGATTATATATATACTTTTTATGACAAATTCTGAAAATATGAAGCAACAAGTCTTGAAAACACAAAGATTAAGAGCCAGAATACAGCAATTTTTTTTAAGCCTCTTTTCTGAGAATATTCTCATGACTTTTGAATGCTTGGAAATGAACAAATAAAAATATTAATTCCAGAACACAGTATAAAAACAGCCTATGCACCATGAAATAGATTCCTAGTAGTCAATCACCACTTTTCATCATCAGACCACCATCATTTTCTTGTATGGAATGGGAAACTGAGAAGGTCAGTAACTTTTCCTACTGTTATTTGACAAAGTTGGGCCTGGGGCTGTCGTTAAAAAAAAAAGGACCAGAGAAGAGATTTCTTCTTAAAAATAGAAAGTTCTTGCTGGTGACAATCACAGCTTCACAGTCAGGCTGCTGGCAGTGGGACATGGGAGCTCACAGCAGTAAGCAACAGCTTTCAATGAGGCTGCCAAAGTCTTTCTGAGCATCTTTTCTTAGCAAGCTCTCCTGAGGAAACAGTACAAAACCAACCATGCTCTGTTTCTTACAACCAACCTTTCAACTTTACCAGCAAACTACAACCAAATTTGACAGCAGGAAGGGCTCTCCAAGATGTCTCACCAGCCCCATAGTGCTGTGGAGGAAAGACCCAACCAAGAATGGAAGAGGCTGCAGGATAAACTCAGACATCAAAAGAAATGCATTTGCCCAAAACCACACAAAACTTTGAGGAATCAACAAGCACACGGACACCTCCTAAACCTGCCCCAGCCACTGGGCCCCCATTCTTGCTGGTTTGGAGGGCATGGGAAGCACCACACGATCTGAGAGCTGCACAGGGAGGGCTCAGACCCAGCCAGGACCAGTGGGACCCAAGTGGGAGAGCTGGGATTTATCCTGTGGGGAAAGAAGGGGGCTGCACATGATGCTCTGTGTGTCCACAGAAACAGACCTTATGCTTATAGAAAAGCTCAAACTGTGCTGCCACAGAGGGGAAGTTAGTTTTAATTTCTTAAGGAATAAATTAAATAAAAATGCAGATAAATATACATAAATTTTTAAAAATCAGAAAAATAATTATACAAGAAATAAAAATGCAAAGCTACTTAAATCTTTCTCATTCCTCTAAAGGAAAAAATAATTGTTCCATTACAGTAACTTCTAGCTAGTGCACCACAACTTGCAAAGGCATCACTGGTACTAATCCTACCCCGCTCCATCCACACCCTGGTGTCCCAGGTACACCTGCCAAATTGCAAGAGATTGTCAGGGCTTGTCTGCTGAGCAGAGTGTGAAATCAATGCCATTTTAAGCCATTTCATGCATTAGCAACCAATTACACCATGTACAGGATCAAACACTAATTTTATATAGCTATGGTTTGTTGTCATACCTGGCACAAATCATCTTTATTTCAGCCTGCTTGTTACAGAGAAATTCTGTAGGAAGAGGGACAATATTCTCCTTTAGAAGAAAAGGTAAGTAAATTTAAAAAGACTTGTAAAGAAGCCTTTTTACATTGCACACAGAAATGGCAGCATCTGTTCATGAGTTTGTTACTGACTTTTAAAATCTTGCTGCATCATCCAAAAAAAGGTGGATCAAAATGAGGAGATGAGATGAAATGCCCTTTGCTACATAGAGAAGAGCTGCATTATTCATACAGAGAGCCCCCACTCAAAGCAGAATTGTGGAGATACCACATAAATTCACCTGTTATGGAGCTGGATAGCTAAAGAAAAAAAGCTAACATCCGTCTTGTCTGTCAAAAGTGTTATTCATTCTGCCCATGTCAAATGAGGATCATTTTTCAAGGCTGGTTCAGGGAGTTTTCCACAAGCTGCTTTGGTAAGGTGAGCACAGCCTCGGGCTGGCCTGCCTGGCTATCAAGAGGTGGCACTGCAGCACTGCCTGCTGTACTCCTAACAAGCAGAAAACCACAGAAATATCTTCAATAAATACACAGCTTGCCTGATAAGGACATGAAACTGAAAAGGTTGCAAGTTTCCATTTTATTTTTTTTAACCTAGATATTGCTTTATCCATTTTTTTCCTTTGTGCTTATTTAATTTTGATGTAAACCTGTTTCTGTATTTACCCCTGCCACAGGATCAGGGGCTCAGCCAGTGCCTGGCCCAGGGAATTCTGCAAGAATTGTGAGAACAAGCAACACCAAACCACCCTCCTTCCCATCCCAAACACACACTAACAAATTAAAGAGAAAATACAGCAGCAGTACAGGCAGGAGAGGATACACTAATTTGACAAATCTTTACATCCAGCTTGGCTGCCCACCTTTAAGGTGGGGGCAATCCTGCCTTGGCAGCAGACTTTGGGGGCAGCTGAAGCAGCAGCTCAGAGCTGTGTGAACCCCACGGCACAGGATGCAGGCGAGGGGGTGATGTCAAAAAGGAGTAGAGGTGGGAAAGAGAGGGGAATCCCTGACCACCAGCCTTGCTGGGGGAGCTCAACACACATGGCCACCCCCTCGCTGCAAGCTGAAGTCAGAACATGTCAAGGATGCTGCCACAGAAAAAAAGTCATGGGAAAGAAAACAAACCTAGGAGCCACATGAACTCCATTTTCCCTAACACCCCAATAAGGTCCCAGGGCTTGTCCAGGAGGTGATGGGGAAGATGCCTTAGCTTCATGTAAACAGAAACACAAATAAAAGAGGAAAAGCTGGAAAGAAAATTAGAGAAAAAGAATAAATGGACCCAGGCATCTACACACATACCACACATAATAGTGGATCTACTTCATTAATGCCACATTATTTACCCCAAGCCCACTATTTCCATGTGCAACTGACTGCTTATTTTGGACACTTAGTAGGATAATAATATTGATCCTTATTTTAACTAAAGCAAGTAAATAACAGTGCAGACACAAAGTATGATGCAAAATAAGCAGAAGCGAGACATAATTCCTGCCAGTTTTCTAGCTTAACTTGCAAAGGGATAATAAAAAAATACTTCAAGATATTAGCACCTCTATGTCCCAAACACATTCTGAGAACATAACAAGATCTCTGAGGCCCTTTTTTCTGGCCCTTATGAAAAATCCCAAGTCTTCCTCAAAACACTCTGTGCTGTATGGAATACAGCAGTCTGGTGCACTCACAATACTTTTTAGTGCCCAGTGTGCTTTTCAAAGGAAATCCCCTGCTTGTCCCTGTTTTTGCACCTTGAGGCAGTCACAGGGCATGCAAAGTAGATAAAACTAGGATTAGGAAAAAAAACCAAACAGCTAAAAATTATGTGCACGGTCATCTGTAGAGTTCTATTCCTGGAGGATGAGCCTGTGGTTTATTATATCACTGGTTCAATTAGAATCCTCACAGTATCAAAATATCCCAGGTAATTTTTAATGTCACTATAGAAAGTCCCTGAACCAAAAAATTTATCAGGCGTAAAATACACAAGCCATAAAATAAAACTCCAGTGTCTGTACAGATGCTGCCCTCAAGATGTGATCAAGAGCTAAACGTGCCACGTCTCTGCTTTATAGAATTGACACACTCATTCCAACTTTGCAACCAGGTCAGAAATCACACCAAAAGTCATTCGGAAATGACTTTTTTTAAAAAAAAAAAAAATTAGATTTCTTGTCCCAAAGCCAACACAGCAATGCTGACAGCAAAAATCTGCCTGTATTTCTGCAGCCTGACTACCATAATGCAGCCACACCAGCAGGCAGGGTCTTACAAAGGCTGCTCCAAACCTTCAGCCCCTCCATGTGCTTTCAAACTCTGGGTAAAACTTGCAAGTAAACTTTATTGTAATGAGATCAATTCCACTGTGCCAAACACAGGCTAATGGGTGCCCAACAGTAGAAATCTGATTGCATTTCTGACAAATGATGAGTCTGCTCTGCATGTTTATGCTCGCTTTGTACTCTTCTTCCAGGTTCATGCCAAATGCTTGAGAACAGATGCTGCCTGATACGGCTCCCAGCCCAAAAAGGGTTTTTTTGTTTTGTTTTGTTTTCAACAAACCTGAACTGGTAGAGAAAGTTTATACACCAGATTAGGAATTTGTATCTCTTAATCACAGTGTCTAACAATGTATGGTAGAGTTACTACTGGATCATCAAACAACAAGAGAAGAAAGTATTGTTTCTGTAGTTTTAGGTGGGCTCTGACACGTCCTAATTAGGTGGGATAACAGAAAAATCTGGCAGGTTGCTGTGAATAGTAATTCCCCCCAACACACCAATCCTTACTTTGATACCAAATATAATATGTTAAAGGGAATGGCTAACACTCCGGGTAGCTCTGAAAAATGTTTAATGTTCAGATATAAACAGATTGCTACATTTATCCATGGAAAACAGAAGTCTGGCTACAGAAAGAATACATCTCCTACAACAGAAATATTGTCACTAGTCCTTTTATTTTTTCCTCTTTCACAAGAAATCCAGAGAAATATTTTGCCAACATGTGAGCACGTAGAGAGTGATAATTTTTTTTTAATTGCTGTTTATGCAGCTTCCTTTTTTTAATGATAACTTAAAAATAAAAAAGCAATTTATATGAACCAACCTCAGACTCATGATTCTTTTAATTCCACCCCAAAAAATTGAAAGTGCCTACAGGTCCTTCGGAAAGTGTTACTGCAATTCTGCTTTCTCTTAAAAATAAAGTCCTGTGTGTGATACACAATTTCTGTTTGTTACACTCCACAACTAACACTGGGAGTCTCTCAGGCTGGCAAACATTCCTGCTGAACTGGAGCTGTGTGACTGTTATCACAGACAATAATACCCTGTAGCTCAGGAAAATGCCAATACACTAAATTCCACGTTTTCCAACTGCATCCAGGTTGACTAAACCAGTGAGACATCAATGCCACCACATCTGCTTTGACCTCTCAACTCAGAGGTGCTGATCCAACCACTAAGAACCAGCAAATTCCTGGATTTGTGAGGTTTCAGGACTTCATTCAGACAGCGAATCTGCCATGTGAGTAATTTGCAGAATTAGAGTTTTATTAATTAAAGTTCAGGGGTCCACAAAAAGCTCTTTCCAATGACCACTGTTCTGCTAAAGCATTCTGCAAAGGTTCTTCCCCAAAACATGGTGGGTTTACCCCAAACAGCTACTCAACTCAGTAAGACTACATCTCTGGAAGATCCATGTACAGCCTTTAGAAAGGATTTATAGGAGAAAACTCATTAAAATGTTAGTGATTCCTGTATGTCAAGCCCACAGTGCATGACCAACATAATACATCATTCTGTGTAAGAATATATTCAACATCAGTTTCAAAGCAAATGAACATTTTTCTCATACTTTAGAAAGAAGAGAAAAAAGTTGAGCCTTCTTTAACTGTATCAACTAATTGCTCTAAACACTCCCATTTGCTGGTTAACATCTTCATTTGAGAGACAGGGTCCAATATTGTATTGGGCACAATACAAATGAGCCCTTATTAAAGTTCTCCTTCTATCTGACAATCTGCAATTAGGAATTCTTTATAACATGCTGAAATTAAAAGAAAACGTTTTTTTAAATGAATGCATAACCTTTGTTGCAACATGCTTTAAAAATGAAAGTTCTCATTTTCTGCAATTTTACCTGCCTCTCTAAATAGCTTTGCTTAAATGTACATTTTTCAAAATTTTAAGATTCAATGATCTATGTCAAATGTGAACTCACATTAAAAATAATATTAATTAAATAATTAAATAAATTAATTAAATAGAAAATATTTATTAAAAAAAATAATCTGTAATTCTATCTTGATGACCCTTCTTACTGATTTCCCTTATGATCAACCCTTGCTAGTTTTCCTTCTAGCAATTTAAAACAAGAGATGCTTCTCATAGTTTTAACTCTGCTGCTTTGCTTTTAATCTCAAGAATACAGCTTCATTTCCAAGTACTAAAAAAAAATAATTTTCCTTTCATCATCTGAATTGTTTTCCTTAGCTCAGGCAATAAATATTTGCATTCTGTACTTGAACATTAGTGACCTAATTTATGGCAACAGTCTCTGTCTTTCTGTGCCAATTTGAGAGTAAGAAGCATACAAGATGACAAAGCCAGTTTGAAATTTTCTGAAGAAAGAGAATTACAACCGTGAAAGGGAAAAAGAAAAAAAAACCAACACAAAACAAAACCCACCCAAAACCTTAGCTAAAAATAACTGCCCACTTATCTGAGTACTCAGGCCCCAGAAACACCAGGCACAGTCCTGAGTAGTGTTACAAAAGAAGCTGCAGATGAAGCCCATTTGTTGGTTTTGCCTAGAGCAAAGTAGTATTTAATTACCAAACTATGAATCTCCTCCCCAAATGCTGTGAGACCCAGGAGCCTGGGATTCCGGATGCTACAGCAGGGACAAGTGGCAGGATATTCAGCATTCTATTTCCAGGGCTAGGTTACAAAGCTGTGACTTCTATGCTTTCTGGAGTTTGAAATACACCTTCTTGGACATCTATAGGGCATCTTGCAGTCATTTTTGGCAGCCAGATTTTGTAAAACCCTTGACCAACTGAAGTAACAGGGTACTTCTGGCACTGACACTTTATTCAATATTCTTTAGGTTCTTCAAACTCTTTTTTTTTTTTTTTTTTCCCTATTACAGTTCAACATAAGAAGATATTAAGCATTTGGTGGGGATGTTTTTCTACTTCCTGCATCAGAATAGCAAAGGGCATGGTATATTAGTATTTTTAAGACTTTACAATTCTTTGGGGAACAACAAAATAAGTACCTCTTTCTGGGAAAACTTTTCTGCATGATAATTGCAGCCCAGTTGAGCTGCAGGTAGTTCTAACACATCAGGAGCAAATAGGCTATTCCTTCAAAACTTAAAAGCCAAACCCAGCTGGCTCAGAACATGCACCCACTGCACCAGAGTAAAACCACTGTCAGAAAGTCCTTCCTCAAGAGAGATCATTTCATAAAAGCCCTCCCTGACTGCTCCCAAGATCCCAAACATCCTATTTCACTGCTCTTGAGGCCACCAAGGAGGGAGCTTTTAATCCCAGAGTTGCAGTCCCCTGAGGCAGGCAAAACAGGATTAATTAAAACCAGCACAAAAGTAGTTAAAAAGTTTGATCGTTGCCCTCTGCCAACACTTAAGTATTTTCCAGAGTGTAGCAGGAAATATAGGCTAAGATAATTAAATTCTTCTTGATCAAGCACCTAATCCAGATCAAAGGCATTTTTAGAAAAGAGGAATCAGTGGCTTTTAGGGATGACCTTCAAGGTTAGACTGCTCTATCTGTACATGAACTGAGCAGGTACCTGTGGCAGCAAACCTGGAAATGCAGCATTTCCAACATTGATTAGAAACAGCTTCTGATTGATCACCAGATCAATACATGATAGCATGGTTACCTGGGGAAGCAGCAGCACAAGCTTGGTATAGATTACTTGAGAAGATGACCTGCAAAATCCACCTTCAAGGCTCTGTGTGCTAACCTGGATCTACTGGGAAAGTACCAGACTAATGTTTGTCATTACCCCAGGGAGAAACACTTATCCCTCCAAAAGGGGAAAATTTTCTTATTGAAAGAGCTGTCATCAGAACAGCGATACTATGAAGCAAGCTGTAGAGCTTCCATTCTTATGCCATTAGAAGTATGTCCCATCAGAGCAGGTTACAGTCCTTCAGGAATACTTAATTTAAATAAACAAAGCCTTCTGCAATCAAACATATAGACCCTGTCTCAAGAAGGCTTTGTAAAATTGCTAAATGGCTTTACTGAGGGCTAAAATAATGGCCTACTAATATTCTCTAGATCTAGACACAGAACAGCAGTAGGATGCTGGAATCAAGAGGTAGAGAGATGAAAATTGGATGAAGCATTATCTGCTATGTTGCTTAAAATCCCATGCAATAAACCTCCTTAGCATGCACCCAGCTTCAAACATGAATACAATTGCTCATCTCCTGTGCTGCATTAAAATCTTAGCAAAAAAATTAATTATGGATGAACATGGGAGTGCACCCATTAATGCTCACTGGGATCAAACTGTGTAAAAATTTCAGAGAAAGCAACCAATCGAGAAGAGCTCTTGAGTCAGTCAAAATAAGCACTATCATTCTGCTGAGACTAAGGGAGGGAATGGATGACATCCAAAAAAATGCCTTCTATTTGTGACACACCGTTGAAAATAAACCCAAGGACTACAACTCAAGCTTTCTGAACAAGAACATAGAGAAATTGAACAGTTTAAATAAAGATCTCCATACTGAGCTAAGTTCCTGATCTCAGCTGATTTATTCTCATTTTTGTTGCTGGAAAACCTCCTGAAGAATGTGGCCTCTAAGTCTGATCAAGAACATTCCATTTTCTCCAATACATTGTTCCTGATATTCCCACAATAAATCATTCAGGGCTCTAAGGGACTGTGTCAATTGAATTGAATGATACGGTCGCCTGCTGGTACATAAATGCAAAGGCAGAGCTGATGGGGTTTATTTTCAAAACAGGAGACATTGATCCTGTGACAATATTCCATTACTCTGACTTTATTTCTATCAGAGACAGTGATTACATCTACATTAATTGCTTCAGCTGATGGATACTGGTACACTAACAGTGACACAGTTTTTCACTATGCTACTGCTGCTGACCTGCATACTGATGGCTTACCAAAAAAAGATTCATTCTGAGCTTGGAATAATGACACTTATTTGTCAATGAAAAACTAAAGGAGTTTGGGCAGACTTTCGTAATTAGCAATTTTTCAACTGTTTGGGTTTTTGTTTTGTTCTGGAAATAGTATTAATGTGGAACAATGACAAGAGATGGTGTAGCCCTGACAGTGGTTCTATTTGTTACGATTAATATATTTATACTGCTACTTGATAGTAATAAAAAAGCATATGTAATTCTTACAGGCGTCTGTGGAAACGTATCTGCAGTCCTACAACAGCATCCCTACCCTGACTGGGGATTTTTTCATACAGCTGTATGGATTCCTCTTCTGCTTCTCTGTACTGTCACTCTTACAGTTTCTATCTGCTGTACTTGCATCTTTCCCAAGCTGGTGATCCATCTTCTGGCTTTCATCTCTTGATCTGACATATGATCTTTGAGCCTGTGGTCACACATTTGCCCTCCTTTTCACCTCTTCAACAAGTACTGACTACGTGTACTCTGCACTCCTGAATTCATCCCTCCAGCTGCCTTCAGAAGGACTGACTTAAACTCTGCTTCCTTCAGTCATTTCTTGCTCTATGTTCTTCTTTCCATTACGACACGAGGTGCTAACATATTGCACAAATCTTATGGTTGAAAAAAATGCAATTCATCTCCAACAACAGTGATTTCTATTCCATCTAAGCCCTGATAATTTCATTTGTCCTTTTTTGTTTCTCCTTATGCCCTGAGTCATGTCCTGAAGTGCCTGAAGGAGAAAGGACTTTCAGTCACTTCAGTGTATTTACCGCAGTGGGTTCCCTCATTCTTGATTGAGGTGTTTTTTTAATGCTGCCATAACAACAACAAAGTGAGGTGATTTGGAGTTATACCTATGCAGAGTGACAAAGCACAGCAGAGATTTAGCAGCATCTGAACAAGTGCAGACCCCAGCAGAGCTGCCAGAGCCAGCCAGCATCTCCACAGGGCACTCTTCCCTCTGCCCCATGCTGCCATCTGCCACTCACATCAGCAGAACATTGGTATCTCCTTACTGATCATGCACATCTCTACATTTTTCTTAACCAAAAGAGAACCCAAATCCTCCTCTGTGGTGTGTCCTAGCACTTGCAAGGCTGAGCCTAGGAGATCTGAGGACACTCAGCTGACCAGCACTGAATTTTGCTACTATAACTTTTGGAACTCCCATTGGAGGCACCACTGCCTCATGGTTTTAGACTTTTAGGTGTTTTGTTGTGAAACGCTAAGTTTTAATGTTGTGTTAAATTTGCTAGAATTACTTAGGTAATTGCCCTAAATTCCTGCAGGTCTTTGGGATCTGATTCTTCTTTCCCAGTCAACAACTGAAGACAAACTAAAACCCCCAAAGCACTTCCATCACTCTGGACACAGTTACACCAACAGGACCTTTTCCAACAAAGGCTCCACTTGTTTGCCATGCTCGTGGTGTGTGAGCCTGAACACTCTCAGCTCAGCTTTTGAAGCACCCATAAATCTAATATCAGTTGCAGATCTTATTTTCAGCATGGAAGTTGACAGAACTATCTTACAAAGAATATTAACCACATAAACAGAGCAAGAGAAACATTTTACACCACAGAAGAGCCAGGAGAAAGGATGCTCTATGAACTCTGGTGGAATAAGGAATTCACAACCCTGAGCATCTTCCCTAACTCCTACAATACTTCTATGAAGGTAACTTTAAAGATTTTTCTAAAGATCTTTGATTATCAGGCCTAGCATGTATCATCTGCAGTGCTGGGGATGTAAATGTGCAATTAGACTGGGGAGAAACAGAAAGACAGAAAGGAGGTGCTCTGTTCAAAGAGCTGCTGAAAAGGGTTTGATCTATCTAAACAAAAATAATTCCTTTCCCATGAGAAAGGAAGTTCAGGAATTGTATACTCTGGCTACATCTAGTTTGGGGATAACAAATAAGTTTTCTGAAATTCCTTTGTGAGTACATGAAAGTTGCCATGTTCTTCCTGAGGCAGATGTTTTGTTGAATACCACCAGCTTCAAGTCCACTGTTTCTGAATACTATAGGGTGAAATGCAAAATGCCTGTGAGAAACTACCATAAGGGAGTGGGAAGGAAAAAAAAAAGTTCCTTCAGTTACAATTTATTACCATTTCCAGTCAGGAAAATGTAAGCTGTTAACAAATAAAGATATAATTTCCAGCTTTAGTTGCCATTAATCAAGAGCAGCTACATCAGAACCTGTTACTTAATGAAGAGGAGGCCAGATATTTTTTATTTTAATTGGGATGAAGAAAAAGCAAGCAATGCTCTAGTAAGAGAAAATGATGAATTAATGATACTAAGGATGCTGTGCAGTTGGTTTAGTTGTTGTTTGTTTTTAGTTTTTTTATACTGGCTTCTGAGTATTTGGGTCAAGACCAGTATCACTCATGAGCTAGGGACTTCTGGCAATCTGGCAAATGGGTAGATTGGGACTTATGAATGTTAACAGTAGAAATAAACTGTGCTTTAGACATGTTTTTCTCTATTAACCCAGATATTAAACATGCTGAGAATCTAACTGCAGCTGGACAGCAAAATTTGATATTGAAAATACATGCCAACATTCATCATATTTAGTGCTCCAAGTTCTCTACAGCCATGAAACATGTCCTAAAGCCTGGAAAAAATTAAATGTAAACTGACAAGTTCTTTCTAGCCCCAAGATATTCACCTAAAAGATTCAAAGATGTGTAACTCATCCCTGATGGCAGCATTATGCATGAATGGAGAGTTTTAAAGAAGGCTTAAGAGAGTTTACACTCAGATTAAAAACTCAGCTGTTACCTTTACCCAAACACTTCCACATCCAGCCCCGTTCAATGTGAACTGAGCCTGTGGCAATATGCAGGTGAATAATCATTACAAGTACAGGAACTCACCACCTTTCACAAAACCAGAAATTATGGATAATATGCTTCTGCAATTAGCTACAAAACATTTTAAAAATAGAACAAATTGTTAATCTATGTGAGATGTGCCTACTCCCACACTCCTCCACTACCCTTGCTTTATTAGATTCCTGATCTGCAAACCAAGACATCCTCTTCCCATAAACACTCCACCAATACCACCTATAACACCACTATCTTTCATTCCCAAATAAAAGTCTGAGGAAACCAAAGGCAGTGACATTATTAAAAGGTGCAAACCATAGCTCTGAGTGTTTAAAAGCTGTCTTATAACTGTAACACATTACTGTTCAAGAATAATCAAATTGCAGTGTCTGCTCTGAAGAGGCAGAAATCAGTTATCAATGCAAACAACATCAAATGCAAAATGGCATTATGAAACCATTTTCACCTAAGCTTTTTTTTTTCTTTAATTTAAAGACCAATTCCTAGGAAGAAATAACGATATTCAGAACATTCCTCAGAAAAGGGAGAGGTATTAATTAAAATTAATTTAAGGCTTACAAATTTACTTTAATAAAAAGGACCATTGAAGTGGATTAGAAACCAACTGTTCTTACTTTAGCACCTCAAAATTTAACCTCAGGTGGACTTTGAAATTAGGAAGCTAAATTTTCCAGAAGCACCTATATCACTTAAAAGCTTTATTGCAATTGACTTCTGGTGAAGAACAAGAAGTGGAGTCCTTTCCTTTTCTGGGTACTCATTCAGACCAAGCTGAATCATCTCTTGAAGCCCATGAAATAAATTAACAAACAAACATCATCTGACAAACCTTATTTTTTAATATTCAAAGAGTCAAAGCTGCTCTTCTCTGTTGAATTAAAATTAAGTATTACAGACAGAGTTTAATATAAATTATCTTAGCCCTTATAAGGATACTGGTCATGGCCATGGACAGGACTGATGGCAGCTGCAGACAGCCTGCAATGATTCCTCTGTGTTAGGCTGTGACACTCCACCATCAGCCTACTGGTCCTATTAAAATAATAAAAAATGTCAGACCAAAGAAGCACTCTCATTTCTTTCATTGCACTGTGCCCATCTGCAGCATCGATGCAATCTATTACAGAAGTAATGGAGAAATAAAGTGACAGGAAACCTAAGCAACATCTCAGAGATGCTGCACCAGCCAGGGCTGCTGGACAAGGGGGTTCATGTGCCCAAGATGGCTCTGGGAATGGCAGCCCAGAGGCAGGGTGAGAGCTGTTGGCATAGGTCCTGAAGACAGAGTAATGCTTTCCTTCTACTGAAATAAAAGACTGGGTATTCCTGATCCACCCTTCTCATCTCTCTCTCTCGCTCAGGGCTGTTATTGCCTCTGCCACACAGAACCCAGGGTGCAGCACAAAAAGGGGGAGAGAGGCAAGGAAGTGATTTGTATAGCCCACATCCAGCTGCCAGGATGGGACAGGACACCCAACCACATGAGAAGCAGAGCTGCAGACCTGAGACTCTGACCAGGACATAGGAGGCTCCAAGATCAACACCTCACCCCCAATAGCTCTGCAACAAGGGCCAGGTTGTCTTCCAAACCTGCAAATATCTCTTGCTTCATTTATACAATTTTCAGGTTCTGCTATAAGAACCACCTTCATTTCAGACGTTTAGATTTACATCCTCCTCTGAATAAACTGTCAAGAGCAAAAGCAACACTAAGTAGCCCCTAGTGCTATGGATTTTGGCAGAGAAAATTTCCATCTATATTAACTATAGCTAAATTTCATACAAAACAATATTTATTTTTCCCTTTGAGTACATTTAATGCAAAACTCACTCATGCCTCCAAAGGTTGTCTAGACATTAATTCAGTCCCGCCTTCCCACCTTCAGCATCTGCTTATTTTTTTCCCTAAATGAAGCTGTACCAAGGGTCTTTTTGCAGAATATTAAGAACAGCATACATGCAATACAACCATCATCTTTGACCAGAGTTTCCATACCCTGCAATATATATTTTTAATTTTTTTTTTACTGGGAGCTGTTCCAATATCTGAATCATCAAAAGCAGCCTTTTCTTGTACAAAATGCCCTGAAAAAATAAAAGTAAGCTTCTTTCCTTGTCTGTTGAAAATGGAGTATTTTACTTAACTCAAATTATCCTAGATTATGGGCAACTTTGAATGAACGCCAAGTTCTGCTACCTTGCTGGTGTTTAAGTCTAGAGGTATATTTATACCATTGTGAAGAAAAAATTCCCAGAGATCCTACGGATTTGCCTGCTGTAACACAGCCCCAGACAGCTCCTACACACTGTAAAGTCACCTGAATCTGTGGAAGTTCCATTGCTGTTCATAGAAGATTAAAGAAATGTACCAAATGTTCTTCTTCCTAATCTGGCACTGTACAGAGGGCCTGAGTAGCAAAGGAACCTGAACACACCTGCAGAGGGATATGCAAGTAATTTCAACAAATTATTAAAAGATGGTTTAAAAGAATGGTAACTTTGCTCTTCTGCATAGCACATTGGAGATTTAAAAAGCTTTTGGTTTGTGAGGGAAGCATCCTTCAAACATTTATGCAAATGCTTGTGTAAGTGCCTATACATGCACATAAAAACCTGAAAATTTAAAACTGTTGGCTTTGTACAGTAGAAGCAGGAGATCTATTGAAGAGCCTCTTACCAAATGGACTGAAAGTCACAAAGGAGCCAATTAAGACAAAAAGTTCAAACCCAAAACACCACTTCTATCTGCTTAGGACAACACCAGACATCTGTTCTCACAGTTTTTTGAGTTAATCGCCTTTGAAGTAAACTCTTGAAAACTTGATAATCATCATATGGACACATGATGATTAAATAAAGATCCCTGATGATTAAGTAAAGATCCCTACTCCATTAGAAGGTGCTCTTTTGAATTAAGCAGTCTCCTCTACTGGTGCAGTTAGAAACAAGATCATAGTTTCGAGCTTTTTTGTAGAGAAAAGTGTTCTGCTTAGTCAAGTTCAAACTTCAGCAGAGATGGAAATACACCCCAGCTTATAACTGCAGGCTACAATTACATAGGCAGCTGCACTGGAATTGTCCCACAAATGACCTCTATGCTATCTTTTACAGAATGAAGCAATCGCAGTAACTACTTCTGCTAGTTCAGTTTTAAAACAAATCAGATGGGATGGCTTTAAACAAACAAACAAACAAAACAGAGAAGTCCCATGTTAGGTCATCTTTACCTTACCTCAAACACTGGAATAACAAGTTCCACACACAAAAAATTCCACTCCCTCATTTCCAGTAATAGGAGCTTTATTGGAAAATGGAGATGATAGAGAGGAAGTAGTCCATGACTTCTCCAAATCACATTATACTTTAATAAGCACTGCACAAATTGCTCCCAACATTTTGAAAAATTCTCAGTTTTCCTCAGACTCCAAAGAGCTCCCATCATCTTTCTTTCCTTACAATATTTATAAAGCTGTGATGTCTTTGCAGAATTGGCGTTTAATGTTCTTGAGTAATACTACTCAAAACTTTACAGTGCCATTTCCCTTATACAAATCTAAAAGCCTATTTACTTCCACTCCAAGATTTAGAAACTTGTATAAGTCTACATATGCCTTATTTGTGTGTACTCAAGTTATTATCTACCTATAGGGCTGTAAACCATACAGTGTGAACAGTCCCATACCCAAGCCTTAGACAGACCAATCTAATGCAATGGCAGCAGGGAAAATGCCTTCACTCTTTACACCAATTCACTTGCATCTTCAAATAGCATCTTTTTGCTTCCCTAATTTTTCAGCCTCCAGAACCTTTCCAAGCAAGCTCACCCAACCCATCTCTAACACAGAAGGACCTACTACTGGTTTCTTAGCTTGACCAGAGAATCCCACTAAGACATTCCTGTGTACCCAATCTTGTTTGTGGAAAACAAACTCAAGAGCTTGTCAAAGTATATATAGATGTGGATCAATCCAGAACATTCCAACGTATTCCTGCCCCATTGACTTAAACTGCTTAAGTGATTTGTTGGAGCAGCTCCAGTACAGCAGCTCCCTACAAGAGCAAGGCCATAAAGAACAGTCAGTAATATCCTTCACTGCCTTGTGGGTTTACCTGCAAGACAAGGCCTGTTAAAACAAACTCTCTCTCTTCCTTGGAGTGCTCTCTATAACCCATTATAGTGTGCAAATAGAATTTGCCAAAAACATTAAAAGGATTTTGGTTTAAAAGAGAACAACGAAACACAATAAATAAATTTTAAAAATTAAAAAAAGGGGGAGGAACCCCCCCCCATCTGCTATGCAAGACATTGGTTAAATTACAGCATATAATAAAAATTCTATAGATACTAATGTGATCTCAATTGTCTGCTGACAAAAAGATACTTAGTTGTTC
This sequence comes from Calypte anna, assembly GCF_003957555.1. Taxonomy (NCBI): domain Eukaryota; kingdom Metazoa; phylum Chordata; class Aves; order Apodiformes; family Trochilidae; genus Calypte; species Calypte anna. Next base: position 19,105,345 of record NC_044255.1, on the reverse strand, counting down.
TTTTGCACAATCCTAAAGCATTGCAGGTGGTAGATTGGCTCAGAAATAATTTTCCCTTTATTAGAAAAAGTAATCTCATCTGCCTTGTAACTCTAGCCATGAAAAAGAGATAAGAAAACACGTCTAAGGGAAGTATGCAAAATCAAACAAATTACAGAGTGATCACAGTCACATACATTTAAAGAAAACAACTGCAAAATCATGACTGTAAATTTAAGAAGAAGAGATCAGTAACAGCACACTGTTGGCATATTTCCCCTCTTAACCGTATACTCAGATTTTCCTTCAGGAAGCCAAGACTTGAAAAAAGATACTATAATCAAACCACAGTAAGGTTTTCCCCTCTTTAAAAACTGATAGACAGCAAGGCAATAGTGACTCCAGCACTTCATGTAGACAGTGCAGTTTTCACAAGGTGTTTTGTCAAAAGGTCCATTCATTAGAACTTCCATGCTGTGAATTGTTGTTTTATCAGAGTATCTCTCAGCAAAATGAATATGGATTTACACGAGGCAGTAACAGCTCCAAAAGGAGCTGTTAAAAGACTATTGAATAAAAGAACACTTAATGTAAAGATTCAGTGGACTGTAGAAACCAATACCTAATAAATACTGTAAATGCAGGTAATTGCAATGACTGATACCAAATGGCACCAAACTCTCCATCTACTTTTATGACAAATAAATAGATAAATCATTGAGTGTCCTTACCAGAACTACTCTCTGAAACCCCACAAAATTGAGATGTGGCAGCAGTACAGCCCTTGGTATTACACCACCTGTAACACAAACCATATTATGATAGTTTCTATCAATATTTATTTTAAAGGATGAAAAAAGGAAAACAGCTGTTTTTCGACCAGTCTTTTACTGAAAGCATTAAAACAACATTCACTTTCCTACTGACTATAATATATGTTTAGATAAGGAAATAAACAAATTGAAGACAATCTTTTGATTATTTACATGGAATTTTTTTTTTAAATTACAGGCACCTTTTCCAACTCTTTTTCTCCCTCCTTTAGTCGAAAACAAAACCCTAGCATGGAATAGAGCATTAGCTTTACTGGGATTTCTGTTCTTTTTGGCTGCTTATATTGACAAAGAAGAACTTTATGAAAGGTTAAAGTTTACAAATGACAAGATATTGATCCTGTAGCTTATTTTAATGTTAGATAAAGTGTGCAACTAATATGACTCAACAGCAAGACTAAAAAATAGGCCAAGATCAAACCAGCAGGTGTTTTCAAATTTTACCGTTCTGGATCTGAATATATCACCAATATATGGAAAAGAACCTGTTATATGAAAGAATCCTTAAAATACCTTTGTGGAGAAAATTTCCACAAGCCACTTCCAAACTTAAACACTTCCTAGGAGTTAAGTACATTATGCACCTGTGATTAGAACAATTCCTGATCCTACATTTGTATAACATCGTGGTTTCTTCCACCAATATTCAACACAATTCATTAGGAAGTAATCTTACATCATAGACTGAGGGATTAAAGAGTGAGGTTTAAAAGCAAAAGCACAGGCACACTGTCTGGGCACTGCAAGAAAAGGATCCATGTATCCAAAAAATGGAGTTCAAAGCAGAACATACTTCCTATGAAACAGATAACCCTGCCCTAAATGGAAGAGGATTAGGAAAAGGGAAAACTCTTTTTTAAATAATAAGCTCTAGCCACCAAAGGTCACAAAGTGTTAGAAATAACCCTGAACCTTCCCAAAGAGCTCCTTAAAACAAGGACTAAAACCAAGGAAGGGTAAATATGCCTTAAACAGCACACAGCATTTAAGACTTTGTCATCTTAAAAATAATGACTGGCCTCTAAGAAAACCTCCAGAATTCAGTCTGCTGCCACACCCAACAAGACTTGAATATGGTTTTTTTTCCTTTTTTGACTGAGAAGCTACAGATCATTTTGGTCAGCAACCACTTTCCCTGTGATTTCCAAGAGATGCAAATAAACCAGTATCTGGTCCTTCCCTACTCCCAGGCAGCTGGCTGGACATAGTCTTGAAACCTCTGAGAAAAGTCCTGCAAGAGAAACCGGGGAGCTCCACTCCTCATATCTAGAAACTGCAGTGTTTGCTTAATCATTATTTAATGAATATTTACACATTAATTGTTCTCCTGGTCAGAATGAGAAGACAAAAATCCTACGATCCAGAGGTGTGAGAAATAAATAACTACAAAGCATGACTTGAAATACTGAGATGACCACTTTCCTCATAAAAGAACTAACTTTATTCATCACATTTCCAAGAAAAATACTCCAGTCCCACCAGCCTGCTCTTGAAAAGTGTCCTTGTTTTCCCCTGTAACCACACTTACTGACAGCTCACAAAGTAAGTGAAAAGGTCCTGACCCTGTATTAATGTCATTTCAACTGTCTGCTAGGCTATTATGTACTGCCTTGATCATTTCTGCCTAACTGTACATATCAACTATGTTGCTAAAAGTTAATTAAAATGTAAATCTGAAGGAAAGTTTGGAACACTTAGAAAATTTTAACCCCAAGATGTGCGATAGTGTGAAAGGTCATTAAAAGGTTGAACAACTAAGAGGGAGCAGTAGGCTTCAGCATCCAGATGCTTTGAACTTCCTGAATTTTACACATGCATTAAGTATGTTACATTCACCTAAACTTCACTTCACATAAATAAATGACAATAAATGTGATGTCAAACGGGAGAAAAGAAAAAGGAGACCCTATGGGAGAGTGCTGTGCCACCAGACCCTCAAAAGAAGCAGCTCTACAGAGGAATTAGGGTTGTCTCCACTATATAGAGCATACATAAAACCACAAGATATACAGAGCATCATTGCATTGCCTCCCTGCAACAGCAAACCTGTTTACAGTTAACTATTTTGCCCTGGGATGGAGAGGGAAATGTTACTTTTTTTCCTGAACTAGTAAATTAATTTTGCTGGAACTGGAAGATGGGTACCTGATGAAGCCCACTCTGGCTTCACCTACCACTAGGGCGTGCTCCTTGATCAGCACCAAGTCCTCTTTATCCATGTCATGGGTGGGTTTTTTCACCAACAACTTTTCATCTTGCTAACTGAAAGAAATCTATGGAACAGAGCATCTTGTATCTCTCTAAATTAAAGAAAGATCACTACCCAAACTATATAGACTTAGTCTCTTTAAATTATAGGATTGTTAGCAACCTTCTCAGGCTTTTGGGCACCATTTTCCATCATAGATTCTTCCTGTCCATAACTTGTAACTGAAATCCTTACTTCTATTAAGAGGGGGACTCCTAAAGTCAATGCAATTTGTTTAAAAACAATAAAAAACAAAGCCTTATTTTTAACAAAGAAGTTGGATTTTTTTTAAATTATTGTCCAGAGCTTTTGCTTGTTTTGATATTAAAATGAGTAGGTAGAGGGGAAAAAAAAATAAAGAAGAAAAAAAAAAGTTACGTGCTTACAAGAAGCACTGATGTGCATTTCCTAAACTGAATATGGCCCAGAGACAAATCATCTACTTTTGAATGTATTGTTTACTGCTGGCTTCCCCACTAGACCACCTAATAATAGTATTTGACATTATTTTCTCTCTGTATGACTATAGCAAGGACTGCTACTAAGGCAATGAAATGCATGTGTACAGAAAAGGAATTCAGTACAAACTGGCATTAAAAAAAAAAAAAAATGTGTCTCTCTTGAACTTAAAGCACTGCTTTCTTCAGAGAGCTCAATGCATGAATAAGGCCTTATTTCTCATCTGTCCAATGAGCACAGCATAATTTCTGGTCTGCTTCTCCCTCTATTTGCATAAACCCAAATGTTACCACTGAGATATTTGTTCTCCTCACTACTACTGATTCCCTCTAATCCCTCTGTTTCAAAGACCATCCAACCAACAAATGTCACCAGCAGAGAAACTGAAATCCAAGCAAAGCGTTAACAAAATAAAGGTTGGTTCACCTACAAAATCGAGATTTGCTTTTCCATTTCATCTCTGCAAACAGCACCACAGTTCCTTTTTGCCTCACCTGAGGAAAAAAAAAAAATCACAACTAACTGGAGAGGCTGCTTAGAGAAAGCCAAAATCTTGGGTTGAAAAATTCACATCAGCCTCTTACAAGTGCTCTATGAAACATAAACAAACCTGTTACATTTTCAAGTAGGACTGCACTGATTGCCAAGTATTTTGTCATAATTCAGAAGCTTACACACAGCACAACCAAGCACAGCAGCAGAAGTTAAAACTGACAATAAATCACTTATCACATGCAAAGTTCAAGATCACAATTCATTGAATAATATTTATGATCACAAGGTAAATACAATAAAAGTGGAAACAGCAGACACAGAAGTTTCAAGAGAAAATAGAAACACTCATCACAGAGTAAGATTCCAAGACCACTAAGAGCCCTAATCCTGCCAAAAGGGACTCTTGAGTAAAACTATTCAGATACTGAAAAGTGGATTTGGTGAAGTTTCAGCATTACAGAAGTTGAAAAGTTTTTGGGTCAGACCCATACCCAAGTGAAAACCTCCAGGAAAATTTTATCCATGCAGACAACTAACATTTTCCATAAAGCTCCCCAGGCAGATGACAACCAGACATGGATTAAAATGCTACAGAGAAGCAAAGCTTCAGCAGTATCACAACTCTAAGTGTAACTGTACTATTAAACATTACTTGATACCAAAACAGTTATTCTGGGCTCTAAAAATTAAACTATGATGTTTCAGCTCTTTAGCAGTAAAACAGTAACATTCTGCTTTGACTACCTCAAGGCAATGTCCCAAGTAAATGCCCATCTTTTCTGGTCTTTCATATCTGCTGTCATTTTCATAATTCATCCTTGTAATGATTTAAAAAATCGTTTATTACCAGCACAGAGGATGTTTTCAGAAACAATTGATGGTGCTCAAAGCATCTTGTATTTGTCCTGATGCTGAGGGCACATCAAGGAAGCAGCATGAACATCTCTATGAGCTTGGATTGGTGCATATATTGAGCAGACAGGTTTCTTCATGATGAAGATGGGGCTTGAGGTAATTTTGGTTGGGTCTGTGGCAGAAGCATTTATTTTTTTAAAGGTTGCCTCCACTTACATTGGTTTATGACTTGCAAATGCCACAGGTACTACTTCACATACTTATTAAGACTATCTCTGGTGCTTGCAACTCTTTCTTCTGAAAAAGCAGCCTTCAAGATACATGCTGATCAAAAGCATTGTAAAGCCATTCCAACGTCTCATTCCTGAAAATCCTCAAATTTGGGGATTAAAAAATTTATTTTAAAAAATGATTTTATCCTTTCCCCCCCCCCCTTGCCATTCTGCATAACCTTGAGCAATTTATCTTGCTTCAGCAACCCTCACCAGGATCACCATCCCAGAGAAGAAGGCTGCCACATGCTTCATGCTTGCTAATATAAGGCAAGCAGCCTTCATCTTTCCCTTTACTTACAATAAAACAGTACTGCTATGTTCTCCCAAGTGCAAAATGCAAGAGCTGAAACACACCAAGTGACAGCAGACAAGGACACTCCAAAACAAGGTCTGCCCTTGCTGTTTTTATTGGACTGGGAGAAGGGAGATCCAACTGCCAGGCAGTGACCACGTCTTGCAGTTTCTTTTGAATAAATATCAAGTGGCACTTCTGGAATGGGGCACACACCTCAAACTGGGCTTTAATTTTCTTGGGTATGCATGTAAAAGTCATGGGACTTGGACCTAAGTTGGACTGAAAGTAGGTTATATCATAATTATGTCATATCTAATTAAAGTCTCTATCACTAAAATAGAGGCTCACCAAGGTAGAGACAAACTTCATTTGGCAACCACAGCAGTTCCCAAACCTGTAACTGGAGCCCAGCTCAGGAAGCCAAAGTGTAATAAAGTAACTGATTGAATAGCCTGATTTCAAGAAATTAGGTAGAGTTTGCTTTAATTTATAGCATTATAGTAACACTTTACTAGAGGAAGACAGGTTTTTGGATTTCAGAGTTGCAATTCAATAGCCATATGGAGTTACAACATAGATAGCTATTGAGCTCTCTCAGGAGAATTGAGTTAAATTCTTGGCTCGGGTCTGTAGTGTAAATAAACAGCCAGCATTAATCAAGTCACCATTTACTCATAAATCACATTAAAAACTCCAAATCTTAGTTTACTAAATGGCAGCGCAAAAAATTATGAATGCATCTGTCAGGAGTAACAGCAAAAAGAAGGTGCCTGACAAAGTCTTTGCAGCATCTCTGTAAGCTAAATATCTTCTTACAGAGACAAAAGTCAGCTTGGGATAGAGAGATTCATGAAGTCAACCAAACAACTCAAACCAGGCTTACCAACAGCCACAGTCCTGCTCTATGGAACAGACTTCTGACAAGGAAATCATCTTTTCTTCCAATTTTGGAAACACTGCAGCTGTGTATTGCTTAACAATTTAGTTTTTGAAGGCAACAGCTGTCAAAATCTATACAAACTAGTTTGTCATGCTGCAATTTTACATTACTGGAATCTTGTTATAATCTGACTAATGCACACTATTGCTCTCTAACCATGCCTATAATTGGTTTCTTGGCCATACAGGCCTAAAGACAGCAACCCAAAACATATTTCATTACTGAAAAATATACGTTTGCAGAAAGTTGTATGACTTAATTTTCAGATTCAAGAGGCCTTCAATATTTTGAGATAAAAAAATGTTTGCAAAAAAGATGCTAATATGTTGTGCTATTCAAAGCATTTCCTATGTGAGCAGAAAAATAAAACCTCAAGACCCATAAATGCTAAAGAAGCACGTATGGAGATACTTAAGGATTGCAAGACACACTAGAGAAAAAAAGGTCAAAAATTCATTCAATGGTAGAATGTATTCCAAGTCTATAGATCCAAACCACACAATAAACTCAGACAGTAAAAAGTCCCATACCTCTAAACTTATGGAGGTGTGACAAGTACTCATGAAGTTTACTTTTTTATTTCTAACACATGCAACTATTGCCCTTATTGTTTGCTGGGAGTTAAGTGCTCACAGCAAAGCTGTGAGCACTGGAGGGATGAGATGTAAGGAAGACAAACACTAATTCCACAGCCTACAGCCACAGCCCGGGGTTTCACAGCATTGCTTTATCAAGTTCAGGGCAATGCATTTAAAAGTGTTTGGATACGTGACAAAACAGATCTAAAAATATCAAGCACATGTACAGTATAATGCATCTCACACATAATCTTCCCAATTTTTTATAAACTCATTTAAGAATTCATTAAAAGAGTAAGTATCATGTATGCTTATTTACAGATGAGTGTAAATGTGAGAGAGAAAGCGGGATGCAAGATGAAAAAGTAGATGAGATAGGAACCTTTGTGGAAATTTTCCTGTCTGAGCAAACCAGAACATAACACCTCTTCTATATAGTAACACGTGCTGGGAGAAGCAACTTCCATGTTTGTCTCTGATCTCAAAGGATCAAGCTCTTACAAGATGCCCTTTCTAATTTCATTCCTCTTCAGTTTGTTTACGAGCTACCTGCTTCCAATAGAGGCCCAAAATCTGCCTTGTGTTTTACTTTATACACAGGAAAGCATTAAGTGTTGGTGCTGACTTAGGACTCACAAACTGAGGTGAGATGTAGGCAACACATAGCTGGCTTTCCTCTTTGGCCTTGTTTCAAGGGGGAGGCTTCTCTTAAAATAGTTTAAGTGTCATTACTCTAAAATCATCATCCTCAGAAAGAGGTTTTGAGACCATGACCAAATTTGCTTTTAAGCTTCTGCCTGCAAAGGCACTTAAGTGCCTGAAATAAAAGTTTCAGAATTAGACACATATGCAAAGAAGGATACACAGGATAGATGAATAATATATGCCTATAAATAAGCAGGAAAAAGAGACTTATAATACCCACATAACTATTAATTAGTTATTAATATTAGATCTCTGGTCTATTTCCCTTCAAATTAGCCACCCACTAGCAAAATGTCAATTGCAAAACAAGAGACTATATTTATAGTACAACCTACTTGGAGTTTTAAGGGACATGTCAGCCACCGCTAAATTACAATACTGCTATTGTGTGCCTTCCCAAATTAACACCTAATTTTCTTCATAGGCAACTAATGCATATAAAAGTCATATTAGATTTTAATAGTCTCTATTACATCACATGAGTTGGTGCAAACATTTTTCCATACAGAAGTCTATACAAAAAGAAGAAAAAAAGAAAAAAAAGGAGTGTTAAGTAATTCATGGGTATGAAGCTATGTCAAACACTGGCACAGCCATATTCTAGGTCTTGTGCAGAAGGTTTGCTGGGAGATAGTAAAAAGAAATTATTTGATTTGATTTAATTTTTACCCATCCAGAGACTAGTTTTGATTCCTAGTACAAACAATGCACCATGAAATGCAATACAACCCACTGCTCCATCTTTACACTGTATTCCTGTGGAAGAGTCACCAGCAAAGGGGAAATATCTCCACCAACTAATTGCATCAATGATATGGGGAAGGTATAGTAAGATGCCCTCCACAAAACCCTTCTGCATCCAGACCCAATCCTCTGGTGACTGTCAGCTCCCCAAAACAGAAAATACACTTTACAGGTGGCTCCCTGCTGAAATACAGGGGTCCCTCTACGGCCTCTGAGTTCTCTTCTATCCTAGAGAAACCAAGTACAATCACCATGGGATGCCTCTTCTCTGCAGCTTTTGCAAAACGAGTCAATTCAAGACTGCTCTGGCAAAGCTAGACCATGGTGGGGATTTCAGAGGAGGTCAAAAATCACAGCAGTGAATTATGGTTTTAAAGATTATGGACTATTCTGCTGAATTTTCTTCTGGTTTGTGTTTTGCGATTTGCCTTGAAAACAGCTCTCCTCCCTTGCTTTCTCAATATACTTGACACTATCCACCAAAAAAGCACGAAAAAAGAGCACCCTGCAGAGGTTCAAAAGACAGAGAGCTCGTAGGAGAAACTCTGGCAAAACATTCATAAATGTCCCAAATTCCTGAAAGAGCAGCAGGACTCCTTGTTTTGGGAATGTCTGGCATAGAGAAGAAACAAATACTTACATGGAAGCAATTCCTTAAACAAAGGTAAGACCAAGGCACACCTCAACAGAAGGTGACCTGTGCTCCCATTTTGGTGGATGCCAGTCTATTTTATGGTGTTATAGCAGATTAATTTGGAATACTGAGAAATGTCTGAAAAAAATAGACTTTAGGAGAAACACAGTAATCATTGCTGCTCATCCTTCCTCTTGGTATAAAATCACATCACTGCCCATCAGCTTGCAGGAGCACACTCTTCCTAATAACAACTTTCACAGCATTTTCTTCTACAGCTAGCTTTTTTTCTTGTAAAAATTAAAAAAAAAAAAAAAAAAAAAAAGCATTCGAGCCTTAAGATTTGCAGAAAGCCAGAGGCCCTGTGCCAGCTGCTTAATTTCTCATGTATTTATGCATACCAAAGTATTTGTACAAAGAAATCAATTGTAGCTGCAACTAATTTTGCACGTTGCCAATTCACCTTTAAATCCACGGGGAGTGAAGAGAATCCTGAATTATTAAGATCTTCATTTGCTATCAGGGAACAGGATTGTCTACGTCTCTCCGTTTCCTAAATTTTCCTTTATCTTAAAATTCACATTAAAACTACAAAATAAAAAAAAAAAGTGTCAAAATTAAGAAAAGAAAACAAGAGCTGCAAGAAAAAACAAAATACAAAGCCAGCCGGAATCCAAAGCCACTTTCACCACATGGGATATTTTTATAACCATTGTACACTTTTTTTCTAATAACTGTCACACATGTAAGCAGGAAAGCTGTGAAGTACTTTGAAAGGAGACAAGAAAGAAAAGATGAACAGTCTCACCCATACCTTGCTGGGCTTTTCCTTTTTTGTATATTGAAAATGTTTAAACCCTCAGCAGATCACTTATAATTTTTCAGGATTAGGATGGGCTTTACCATCTGAGTGGCAACCTCCACTGTCAGTAGATTTACTTCAAGGAATGGCTGTGGTGAGATCAGAAGGTCTTATAGCTTCATATAAAAACTAGAGCCCAGTTATCAATAAGCAAATTTGCCTCTGTAGCTACAATACTGCAACCAATCTCACAGCACCTGCTTAATATCAAAACTACCATGGAGTCAAGGCCTAGTTCTTATCTTTTGATTTTTCTCCTATTCCAAAATCACAGCTTACCTTAGAACATGCAAACACGCTCAGCACAAAGAAAATACTATTTAATTTTAGGGATATTTTTAGCTGCACTTATTCGAGACAAAATACACTGCACTACAGAGGGAAGGATTGCTATGTTTTAATTAATCTTGATAGAAACAGGGATAGAACATAGAGGTTTGGGGATACTACAAAGATGAAGACGTGCATTTTCTTGGGAAGCCCTGGCTCAAGCAGACCACTCAAAAAATCCACAAAAAACCTTATTTCAAACCACAGGAAAAAAACCAAGCCAATAACAGACACTTAATGCCTGTTGCTGGTAGAGAAACACCCATTTCTAAGCACTATAGCTTCAGATGCTTACTCCAAATTCCACAGGTTCCCTGCCACTACCAGGGACTGATTTTCCACCAAACTAAACACAGACTTGACAGTAAATGTAGGTGCATCTCCTGGTGAGAGCATCCTTCTTAAGGATGTCAGTGAAGGTGCCTTTCCACAGGCATTAAGTGAATTAATTCAGTTATTAACTGAATTGTAATTATTGTAACTGAATATTCTATTATATAAGCACAGGAACAATAAATCCTTTACCATCTCATCCTTCACCTGATCTGCAGGAGGAGAGCCAAATCTGATGACCCCGTGGAGCACAGCAGGAAAGCTGACACGGTTATTCACTTACACAACCTCTCTTTGGATAAAGATGAGGGCAAAAGTGTGTTTCAGGCAATAGAAGGCAAGTCAGAGACAAAAGAATGAGGTGGCACTGTGAAGCAATCACAGACTTTAACTAGATTCTCACTAAGGTTATTAAAAAAAAAATTTTTTAAAATGTTATTTTCTGCCTCAGGTGAAGAAAATTGTCTGTCTGTTCAGAATAGCAACACTCAGATGAAAAAAAAAAGGTCCACTGTAGATATGCCACAACATCTGTTACAGAAAATCAAAACAGTTTATTATGTCAAAAAGAAAGCTGAGAGCACTTGCAAGAAGTTTAAGATTTGTAGGGCTTTCTAGACCTATTGTAAATTACATTTATCCATCCAATATTTTTATAAGTGCTAGGAAAAGACAGTAGCAGATCCATTTTTGTTCCCTTTTATATCGAGAAGTAAACTATCAAGCACTAAATACTCTCGACAATGCAGCTAAGTCCCGACCCAATTTCTAGACACAAACAAGCAGTGTTTTTCACAGCACAGTGATATGTAACCAACTTCATCCATATTTGCCATGCCCCTTAATTCTGTTTGCAACAAGGAAACCTGAGGAAAAAAAAAAAAACAACAACAAAAAAACCCCTAAGGATACTGCAAATCAGTGCCTGGGATAAAAATGAGCAGGTATGTACGCAGGGGAGTTGGTGGTAACCCACACGTGTATTTCAATGACTTGTAGAGAAGAAAAAGTCAAGCAACTGCCTCCAGATTTGAAATCACTTATCTGCACTGCAAAACAGATAGCAAATTAATTATAAGGCTGCAAGACCAGGATTATATAAAACCAAAAAAAACCTCTGGCAGTGGTCATCTTTACTGCCCAACATGCATCAATACAAACCCTGTTAAAACAAAACACACACGATTAAAAAACACAACATGCAACAGAACATGGGGATTTTACTTGTTACACTTAAAATTTTCTGTTCCATTTCAGGAACCTCTCCTTTTGCTCAAGGAACCTTCACACACAATTAAAACCAGACACTGTAAACATTATTATTACCACTATTTATCTGAGTAACAGCAGCATCCAAAAGACCCTTTCGCAAGATGGGGGCCTCATTGTGCTAACGTTGCATAAACATGTAAGACTCCATTCCTCTGCTGAACAGATTCTAATCTAACCAGACAAGGTCGATCAACAACATGAAAGTAAAATGTCAACAAGAACAACAACAAAAAAAATCTCCTGTGCAAAAATTCTGCTGTTTTGTTCTAATATATTTTCCTTAGACCATCTGCTACTCTTCCTTACCGACCAAGGTCCTCCAGATACTCTGCATCACTGATGATGATTCCGTCCTCCTAAGCACAGCCCATTCACAAGAAAATAATAATAATACCAACAACAATAATACCAACATAATAATACCACCACCAACAACAATAATAATAAATTCCTCTTCTGTGGGAGGCAAAAAGCATCGAATAATCTTCAAAGACAACAAAAGTGCCCAGATGTAACATAGCTTTTCTAGTCAATTGTTTCCGAGTTAGGATAAACACAACGTTGCATATTGCTATCTTTAAATTCAGTAACTTCTCTGCTCAGTGAAATGACATATTTCAGCACTAAAGCAAACATTAAGTGCTAGCCCTTGCTTTACGCACAAAAAAACCCTAAGTAACGAGCTACATGACAAGTCAACTCTGTGCCTGGAAAAAACAATCTACATACAACTGAGAGAAGGAATTTTCTCTTATTTTGAACTAGTTATATAGCAAACCTATAGACAGGTCCTTCCTCAGCCCCTGTGAAGGCAGCAGAAATGCAAGCACTGAGCCAGGTTAGAGCTTGGTGAGAAGGAAAGGGTTTTGAGGGAAAAGGCTGAGGGAGGAAATAAAAAAGCATCACGGGAATGGGCCCGTTTTCTGTTCTTGGCTCTGGCTATTGGGCTGAGTTAGACAATGCCTTATTAAACAGCTGAAGCTCTGCAAATTTGCAGCCATTATCCCAGTGTGAGGCAAAACATTACCCATCACTTCTGTCTGTCTAGAACTCTTTCTTCGTTCGGCAAATATTTAGAAGATTTAAGATTCCCCAAATAAATTATTTTTCTAGTTGTTATTTCAAATCCATGCAGCTGGCCTAGATTTATTTAGAAGTAATAAACAGATGCATTTCCTACAGTGAAGTCCATGCTTTACAGAACCTACAGTTGTTTCTCTCATTGCAACTGAGGACAAGAGATATGAAGCAAAAAAAACTTTGTTAAAAATTATCTGTTTTGTAGGATTTTTTGGCATTCACCTATTGCTACAGAAACAATCACTCCTCTCCCCTTTTCAGTGCATTCCTGCTTTTCAACAGTGCTGCTGTTTTCACTTACCCAAGATGTCTATCATGAAATTCTTTCAGGAATACACAGCAACTCAGGGAACACTTTACCTACTGACAAATCCAGTGTAATTAAGAAACCAAAGAGTTTCCTTCAGCCAGATGTCCAACTAAACTTCCTAATCATAGCACACTTCTCACAGGATTTCAACATGTGATATCAGAGTATAAACACACTGTGAATTTAAATCCAAGACGGTTACAATACTGCTCTTCAAATACACTAAACCCACACCTGCATTGAGCACCACTGCTTCTCAGCCCTGACACTGTGCCACAAGTTGCTCGTGTAAATGTGCCACAGCAAAATCTTCCAAATTGTTTTAAGTGATGCTCAGCTCCCGTAAACCATCCAAGGAAGGGCTACAAACACCTCCCAGTGGGCAGCCCTGTTTCACACACTTCTGTTCCCAAACAGGCCCTTTTAGTTGACCTCTAGGCCCTTTTTGTGGGTCTCATCAGAAGAGACAGATGAGGCAAGGCAACATTTTAATGTTTTTTTTACAATATGTTACTACTCTGACATGAACTAATTTTCCAGTGGAAGATTCCTGGGGAGGTAGCACTGTTTAAAATAGAAATGACATCTTGCCAGAGCAAGAGAATAAGAAAGCATTACTCTGTGTCCTAGCTCTCCTCCTTTCCCTACAAATTCCTACAAATCCCTACAAATTGCCTACAAATTCCTGTGGATTTTCCCCTCGACGAGTTACAAATCACAGAAAGATGTCAAACAATTAACTTCACTTAAGCTGCAATGCCTTTTTTCTTTTTTCACCCAAAAGCAAGCACTGGGGTTCCTAATTTCTGTGTCTTGCATAGCTGAGATCTTTTGAAGTCGATGTCATGTCACCCAAGGCAGCTGTAAATTGGCACTTGCAGTAACACTGCACAAACTTTGCCTTTGCTGATGTTTCTTCATTATGCAAAAAGTCACAAATCAGTCTTGGAATAACAACAGAAGCTCAGGAACCCAAAAAATGAGTACTTTTTCCATAGGTTTACTCTATATAGATCCTAAGAGTTATCTTTGGAAGGCTTTAGAATTTTCATGTGTAACACTCCTTTTCAAAGCATAAATTTCAAGACATTTACATAACCGACTAAACTGTTCTCTAAATCAGACAAAAAGTTAGTCCAAGACCTATTATATGGTTCTGGATTTGCTGAACTATAATGTTCATATTCATTATACTGTTTTCTCCCAGGGGGGCACTTTCTGTCCCAAGTTCCTAACACAAGGACATGATTTACTTCCATACGAGTCACACTTTCTACGCTGGCAAAACAGAAGAGGGCTGGAAGATTGCTGATGTTTTCTCCAGGTGACACAAAATTAACCTCTCTTATCTTTCAAAGACAAAATACATTATTCCACAAACAAACTGTGCTTGTCTGGAAGACCACTACGCTCCACCCTTGAGCCTAGCTTGTATTAACAAGTGTCCACCTAGTGAGGCATTTTTCCCTCCTGTTATATTTTGGGAAGATTATCCCAAAGTCTTACTCCCCTGGTAGATGCTATTTCTAATTTCCAGCCTGCATGTACTCTGCCAAGAGACACACATTTCTTCTTGGCCCAGTGATCTCTTGAATCTAACACATAAAATATCTACACTCACTCAGGTCTTTATGAACACCTCAAGTATTTATGGAAAGCAATCTTATCTCCTCTCAAACTTCACTTTGCTGGGACAAACCAACCAAACTCTCCACGTCCATGTTGCACAACAGACTCAGCTCTTCCTTAACCATTTCCAATTCTATTCTTTTCAAATCCTATTCTACACCTGCTCCACTTCACACTCACCTTTCTTGAACCCAGTCTAGCAGAGCAGTTCAGTGTTACACATGGGATTTAGTGGTGCTGCCTTGCACATGCACAGCACTAACACTTCTCAATTTCTACTATTAAAATACCTCTTAGCCTCACAGGCCTGAGGAGCACATCTTTCAGAGCTACAGAGTCCTTGTGAAAAGATCACTTGGATTTTGCTGGCTAATGTACTCAAATCTTTCCATTCCTCTATCATTTTCAAGAGATGAACACTCAGGTTCACCACACCTATTCAGATGTGCATAACCATGCACCACATGCTATGAAATTTCAGTCCAGTCTTTCCACTCAACTCCTAAAGATCATCCAGTTCTTCCTGTAGGCTACTCTGCTCCTTGCCTATACTCTCCCAACTTTATGTCACTTGCAAATTTTATTGCACACTCCTACACTTGGTGTAGGAATTCACCAAGTTCATTATTTAATATATTAAAGTCAACCCAAGACAACTTCCTTTAAGCACAGCATATCCCCTGTGAGAACAAAATAACCTGACTTCTCTTTAACACACTCTTTATTCACATCACAATTTTTCTATGACATCTCATCAGTATTTTAATGAATAATTTCCAACATGCTGCTGGAGCAAGCATCATACCATAGTCTAGACAGTCTAGTGCATTCTTCTGCCTAAAAACAAAAATGAAAAATTTTAGGAAAGGCACACAACATAGATCCTACTATAGGTGTCCCATTAAGCCCATATAATAAGTATATTGTGATTGTAATGATATGTACATACACAGACATACATGCAATACAGAGTAGCAACCCTTCCTCAGTTCAACTGCAATGCAAAACCAGAGCTCCTGTGACCTCCAAGCATTGGGACGTTCAGACTAAGATATTTCAGAGGATGCCACTGTTATGCCATGGAATACTCTTTTTCCAACTGTGCTACAATCCACATTCAATTGCAGATGACTGAAAAGCAGCGCCATGAAAATAAGAAGCAGAAACAGTACCGAGGGTATCCCCAACCTCATTGAGGCAATCCCTACAACTGCCACAACACATTGCAAGAGAAAAAATGGTAGTTTGTTTAGTTTGAATCAAGAAAAAAAGGAAATGCAACTGAAATGCATGGACCACCAGACCACCAAAGAGACACAACATGTGAGTTAGTAAATAAATAAATAAATAAATAAATAAATAAAAGGCAGTGCTTGCTCCTGTAGGCTATGAGGGGACAGATCATGCTGATGAACTTCAGTCAAAACTGGATGGGTCAATGAAAAAAATTTCACTCCACAATAGTCCATTCACAACAGCTTTCAGATGGAGCCAAAACCCAGGACACACAAGACTCTGCTCACTGACTGCAGTGGACTTTGAACCAGGAATCTAGCAAGCTGCAACAGTGCAGAAAGTATCATAGCAATAACCAAAATGGAAGGAGTCAGCACAAAAGGTTTTATTTATTCATAGAAAAGTTAAATTTAAAAGAAACGGGGAAATCAGGCTAGTGTAAAGGTATCCCAATCCCAATCTGTTCTAAGCTGCATTCACATTCCCAAACTCATAAGCAAACTAGTTACTTGCTTAATGTAAAAAGCATGAAATCTGTAGAGGGAAAGGCAGTAATGATCTTGCCTAGAGAGCAGCACCATTTGCAATGTATGTAATTAATAGTCACCTCACCACAGTGCCTCCTTGGGTTCAAATACCTTTACCTACTCCTCAGGTTACTTTGTATTTCCCAGATGGTCAGTCTCCAGAAAATACCTTCTGTGCCTCAGGCACTTCTTGGTTAAATCCATTTTGACGGCTCATTAGTAGAATAATTTATCAACTGTTGCAAGAATAGCTGTTATAAATTTGTTTTCTATGCAAATCAGGTTCCATGCAACTAGGATGGAATTCCAGCCTTTTCAAATGCATTTTAATGTGAAATGCTAACATGAAGTCTTAGGTTTGTTTGATTATTTTTCTGTTTATGTTATTAGTAATCAGTTTTTCTGGCACTTTTTTTCTGTTCCAGTTCAATCACTCAGTTGAATTACTTGAACTCCTGGTGAACTGCACCAAAAAAAGGAAAATTAACTAATGCCTCATTTGATCTTGTGACCATAAAACTTCTGTTTTCATTCCCTCTTTAACCTTTGACCATCTATTTTCCCCCCTAATTTGTGTGTTATGTACCTGATAGTTTTAAATTTGTTTCTTTTATTCATGAAGAAAGAATCTGCTCTGACTGTTGATTTGCCCTCTATTCATTTGAACTACTGCTGACTTTATTCTTGATTCTCATTAATAAGTACACACTTAAACCCACTCCTTCATAGTCTATCAAACATGCATGTTATTCGACTTACTGCATTCTCTTTACCAGAAGTGCATGGCTGTTTTCAGACAAAGCAGCAACTATACTGACAGAGAAAACAAGCTCACAAAAGAATGAAATGGATAATTTCATAAAAGCTCATTTGTCTGCTTGTGACTTTAATAAAGTCCTCTCCTTTTCATACTGTTATGACGGACTTGAACTTAATTTATGCTTCTGGGTTTATTTGGGTTTTTTTTAACAGATGTTGAACATGTGCTAAAACATTTTTAAAGCATACGTAGACTAGAATAAAATATGGTCTATCTACAGCATAAAGAAATTATTAAATGCTATTTCTGCAAATATTAAATTCAGGGATGGGGCACGATACATATGCTCAACATGAACCACAGGAGGATTCAGACCCATTGTCTTGAATAGGTTTTTTATATATCTCAGTTAAACCACAGTAACACCACCACACAAGACCTTCATTTGCAAACATGGGTGCACTAACCCAGTGATTACAATCTTTATTTCCATTCATACAGTGAACCAGACTTGCCATGGCATCTAGATGTGGTATCCACGTTGATGGCCATGCAGATGCAGGATCCCTGGCCTCTTCTGAGCAAATAAAAGTTGGAGTATTCAATTTCATTCCCCTTAGCCTACAAAATTCCTGTTGCTCTGCAGCAATACTCATGATCTCCCAGCATCAACACCACTGAAATTATGGGAAGCTTTTACTTATTTTTGACTTGAACTATTATCAACTTTCAGTTGACAAGAAGGAAACCAGGATCAAGACCTGATGATACAAGTGACACTTTAGCATGGTCTTCTGTGAAAGAAGCCCTGCTCTTCTCCAGAAGATTAACACTCATATTGGTTTGGACACAAAAGAGCCTGTCCTTAGGTTTCCTCTACAACATCCTACTTCATGTACACATGTACCCAGTTTCATTTTTGAAATATGCAACAAAGTTGCTGCCATGAACATTTAACACTGTATTTCTAATGCTTTCATATAATAGAGTGAGAAAAGGGTCAATTCAGGTTACACAACTTCACCATGGGCATATGGCAGTGAAGCCACAGCAGAAACATAAAATCTCCCTCTCCTCTAAAGCAGATGGCATGTTGATCAAGTGAGATCTAATCTAATGCTAGATGCACTACTATTGCTGCTATTAACTACTGAACCAAAACCAGTATAAAGTAGTAAAGACAAAAAAAAAAAAAAAAAACAGGGCAGGGAAAGTGAAGGGGAAGGAAGACAACACGGAAACAAACACAGTAAAAAAGCTGCAATGTAAGACAACCTATTGCAGCAGGAACAGCCTCTTTTCAGGTACATTTAAGATGTAAAATGTTCTGGCAACAGGCAAGAAACAGCAACAGCCCTTACCCTGCTTTAGAGGACATTCCCCTAGTTTGAGACACTGGCCCTGTTCCCTTTGCTCTTGTGATTGCACTGGGCACCTGCCAGGGGCTACATATCCTGGCTGCTTAGATAATTACATATTTATGATTCTGCCGAGAATTCTTCGTCAAAGCTTATTTCTGAACTGTAAAATGTTTAGAGAATCAGTAGAGAAAGTTCTCTGACAAATGCTTCTTCAAAATAGAGCCAACCCTGTCAGTTGATTCATTCAGTAATTAGTTAACTTTAACACATGGTAGAAAAAGGAAGCAAGGGGTGTTTTCCATCTGAGTAAGAAAGGGATCTTGCTAGTGTCTGAACTTGGTTTCTGCAAAAACATAGAAAAATAAAAACCTTCTAAAAATAGATCAGAATGTAATAGTACATCATTTTTTTAAATGCTTATCACAGCATACGCCCTACCATACCACATGATTTTTTTGTTTAACATATTACTAGAACTTCCCTTTCACCACCTACACCACTAGATCAGCTAATGCATGCTGAGCCAGCAAAAAGAACTTATGGATGAACACCTGGAAATACAACTGTTGAGGTGTAACAAATTATCAGACAAAACACATTGCACACCACTTTATTTAGAATAGAATCCACTAACTTTTGACGGAGCAAACCAGTCAAAAATTTAATGCTGTCACTTCACTTAGACTATTTCAGAAACTGATAGAAATATTTTTTTTTCTGTTTAACACTGTACCCCATAAAGTGCACGACCAACAGCCTCAACAATAAACTTCATGAGCACTTCCAGGCCCTGCCATTGCAAACACTTTCAAGCTTGGTTAGCTTTATGCTTGGGAGTACTCCTTATTTATATCTCCAAAGAACTGTTTCCTACACTTGAAGGTAGGTGTCCACACATGCATACGGATTTTAATAATAAGGGTGTTGGTCCTGCAGAGTTATTTGGAAGCAACTATTCATTTCTCTCGTGGCCAGCATCTTAAGTAGTGCCAAGTTTCATAAACTCTTTAAACCAGAGGTCCCTTGTCTTTTAGGGAATGGTAAAGTCATAGGATAGAACTACAGAGGCACAACTGAGGGGTTTCGAAGAAAAAGTCTTGCTTCAGACTCAGGATGTTTTTGCTTTTTTCTTAGGAGCAGCTTCTTAATTCTCTAATCACTCCTGCCATTTCTGGGCTAAATCTGGTCAGATAACCAAACTGAAGTGTTGCACACATTGAATTTCTTGGCCCAAAAGACTTACTACCTGCAGAGTTACTCTCCTGAACAAGTCTCTTAAATGTAAAAAACAGCTGACGTAACTTTGTAACTTTTACACCTTCAAAATACAGTAGGGTATATTCCCCTAAAAGTAGACAGCATTGAAAAGAATGGATTTAAAAAACCTCCTCTGTATTCCAACCAAGACTACAAGGACATGACTTAGCTGTTGACAACCCTGCTTTCCTGGAGACTAAGTAACTGTGTGCTCACTGCCTGCCCTCAGACTTTAGCTGTGTCAGCTTAAAATAAATGATAAAATCCTCCATTCCCTTCTGCAGAAGGCCTTTTTAACCGATCAGTGTGGTGATCTTTGTCAAGCCACACAGTAATAGAAGAAGCCAAGAACTCAGGCACTGGGTTTTTCTGGATGCCTCTCAAAAGGTCACAGTGCTGCCTTCCTAGCTTGGTTCTTCTGCAGCCCTTTTTGGTGATTTCCTGTGAATGATGTGTATGATGGTCACATATGGATACTCCCAGTTTTCTGTCTGTTCCTGGGTTTTGCACAGTCCTTTTAAATTGTAAATATACACACAGGTGTGTATCAATACAAGGACACCCATATACAGCCACAAGTACAGATAGGCAGACAAACAAACTAAAAGACAAGCAAACTGTTTCACTTCTAAAACTTACAAGAGAACCTTTGCAAGGTATGATGGAAGCACTCTCTCAAGTAAGCTGTTTCATCACGGAACAAAAAAATTGACTTAATAAAGTGTTTGCAGAAATCCTGATGAGAATCTTTGCTTGGGCCACAGGTCTGGGACTTCCAACACATTCCCTAACCCTTATGACCCTGGATTAAGTACCATGTCACAAGCCTCTGAATGAATCTGCAGAATCCTAGAGAAAGTAGCATTAAACACTAAATTTCC
Source organism: Calypte anna (assembly GCF_003957555.1). Classification (NCBI taxonomy): domain Eukaryota; kingdom Metazoa; phylum Chordata; class Aves; order Apodiformes; family Trochilidae; genus Calypte; species Calypte anna. Next base: position 19,084,467 of record NC_044255.1, on the reverse strand, counting down.
TTCACTTAACACATTTTTTTTTGGTTAAACCTTTGCATCTTTTGAGTCTCTGAGGATTGTTTCAGGTGACTGGACAACAAGGAACTAGAACTCAGATCACCTGCCGTTCTCTCTCTTAGTAGGCTGTACCACAACAAGTATTTTATTTAAAAACAGATTTCCAATAGTTAAAACAGGCTTGTAAGGAGTAACTGACATGCTACCCTATTCAGACATCAGTTAACATACAGGATTAAAAAAAATACGCATCTTTTAATTACCTTTAACAGACAAAAGTAGAGACAAAATAGGTTGTGTAACTTCTGTGTTCTATTCGTCATTTTTAGTACTAAGAAAGGCAACTGACAATTATGGTTACAAAACTGATCAAAAATGCACAAAACAATGTAATAAGAATGTAGAAAAGGGTTTTTTTACTATAGACCAGATTCAGTTATGATTACTTCTGGGATGATGAAGAATGTGTCTGTCTCCTAAATCTACAAACTGTTCCAAAGTTAATTAAGAGGTGAGTAACTGTTTAGAAATCTCTAGAATAATTAAACAGAACAACTGAGAGCACAAAAGCAGCCCTTAAAGAAAAGAGCGAGGAGTATTTCACTTCAGTACAAGTAACAGTTGAGTATGTTTTATGATCACTGTAAAAACTAGCATGCCCTTGAGACCGTGCAATTTGTAGGGAAAAAATTAGGACAAAATGCAGCAGCATTTCAAGTACAGTCTCTCAGTATTTTAAAATTTTATGAAGTATAAGGACTAGGTTAATATGGAATGAGTCATGTTTTTAAAAGCAGCAGTAATAGAGACCTGTATTTCAAATCCTAACTATAACCATGTTCAACTAATACAAAATAAAAAGAAGTCAAAGTAGATTTTTGTTGGAAAAGCAACTCAACAAATCCATTCCCACAAGCTGAAATTCATTCCAAATCAGTATAAACTTTACACACATCAACTCAGAGCCTAAACATTAGGCTATTAAATGACATAAGGACTTGGTTCAGTTCTTCTGACTTCAGAGTTATATTTGCTTTACTTAGTGCCAAATATAAGCTGCACTGCATTCCATACACCACGTCCTCGAGAGTCAACAGAATCCCTCACTGCCTTCCAAAATTAAGCACTTATATCCAAGCACACTCTTCCCTTTTGCTCAAAGGGCAAAAACAGTGGAGTTGCAAAAGTCTAAGAGAGGCTAAAATTTATTTGCATGCTCTTTGGAATCATGCCCACACAAAAACCAAAGGAACACAGCTTAGCTGTGCATCCCAAATTTGAGTTCTCAAAGTCAGTGGTTAGAAATACTATTCCTTCAACTTTTGTACTAAATACAATCATCTAGAGATGCTTGAAATACAAAACTTAGGCTGGCACTTTACACCCTTATTTCTCATGGCTAATGCTGCAATAACCATTCTTGTACACCTCATCTGTGACAACACAAAATATGAAAACTGCCAAAAAAACCTCCCTATATTTGATCAAAACTGGAGCAGCAAGCTCCAATCCTTCCCTTCAGACCACACTTCCACCTTGCACCTGCACAACTATCAGAAAGCCTAACTAAAACCATAAAGACAGTCTGCAAATACAAACCTACAACAGCCTGTAACATGCAGTAATGTTCCAGAGATAGAATAACAAGACTGCATCAACCAAACCCCTTTCTACAGAAACTATGATTTTAACTTCACCAGCCTTATGCAGTTAAATGTGCTGCAGCAAAACACACCTGACTCTGCATCAGTTTTTGTTTGTTGTTTTGTATTTTATCTATAGAAGAAACTGTTAATATAGAAACAAACTGCAGAGAGCACCCAAGGAAGGGCAATAGAGCACTCAAGCTTAGCAACAGCTCTCCTCAAACAGGCTTTTGGCCAAAAGAGGAAACAAAACCAGTTACCAACAGGATGAGCTATCTTACTGTCAAGTCACACGTCTTGCTTCAGAATGAACACGCTGCCCAACTTTCCACATGATAAATCCAGATACAATTTCAACATTTTTCTCAAACAGAATAATCGTCTAGATAGTTCTTAAAAAATTAAAATAATCCACTAAAAGTAGTTGTTCTAAAATACTGTTTGCAATACAAGTCAGATTATGGTCTATCTGCAGGAAACAACCACACATACAGCCAGTGAAAAAGGCACTTACCATTGGCAGTGCATTGATATGCAGAAGTTTTCCTTTCAGGTGCCTCTGGCCACAGAGAGGTGATGCTGACAAGAAAAAAAAAAGAGACAAAATAGGAAATATTAATTATTTTTTAAATAGTGGCATTCACACAACATAGTGTTATCAAGTATGAGCCTTCCTGGCTCTTGCAGCCTACTTTGTTGGAGGTGAGCAATTGCCACCAAATTTGTACACAGACCAGAGCAGCAACCACCAGGGCCAGAGGAGCACCCAGAGCTGGGAGTCTGCAGGTATCCTGTCACTAACCACATCACACAGACCGCTCCCAAACACAGACTTTGGAACAAATAAACCTGTTGAATGAACATTCATTCAGTCAGACCTCAAAAGAATCACATCTGTTCAGTACTAACATACACAAACCAAACAACCTGAAATCCTGATGTATGGATTTTTCCTTAGCTCTCCAGAGAAGGCCTTAGGAAGTTACATAGGCCAAGCAGGTAGCTTAGAGTATCTTCTGCCCACCCCAATTTTCTTCTGGAAATAAACCTCAGCAACCAACTGATAAATTCTCTGAAAACACTCAAAATAAAAAAAATCAACGTTCCAGTGGTTTGACTTCCAAAATGGTTACATCCCCTGAGCAGTAAAAAAAAATATTTTAAAAATGTTTTCCTAACACATATTGCACTCAATAACTCCACTTAGGTACACAGGTGTGCTGATGCACAAAGATAGCTACCAACTCCTGTGATCTCAGTAATTAAAAAACCCCAGCTCATACTAGTTGCTGGTTACACTTGACAACATTTACATAACAAGAATGTTTCTAGTGCAATATTCAAGAGAAATCTTTCCCATCTGCAAAAACTTAAAAACATAATTAAAAAAATATTCACGCTGTCCTGCATTTTAGTGATTTTATTTACATATCAATAATGTAATGCATCTAACAATAAGACAGTTAAATATAAGCAAACATTTTGATGTCCAAATATACGTTAATTCCATCTCCTGTAATGCTCATTTTTACACAGTAATGACGTGATTTTTATTCACGCAAATATTTCTGAGTGGCTGCTCTCCACATAAATACTTGCCAACCTACTTTTCTTAAGGAAATAATCTAATCGCCCTCTCCAAGAGCAGGAAGGGGCACAGATGGACATAGGTGACAAACAACTATCAGACTATTTTTAGGTAAAACTATTTAGAAAGTATCTGTAAACCATGCTCAAAAAATTTACTATGAGCAAAGAATAACTGTGGTTTTCAGGGCTGCTAATCAACACACAGTTCTCACATAGTTCCCACATGCACTTTTCAAGCTTGACCAGCAGAAAATGGTTTATTATGAAGCCCTTTTTGGACACCACCAAAAAAAAAAAGAGCAGTAGTAGTCAAGTTTATTTTATTCTTAGAAGATCCAACCCCACCACCAAGGCAGACAGAAATGCAACCTTCACAGTGCAAGTGAGAGGCACTGCAGAGGATGCTGAAGAATGCAGGAATGCTGGGAACTGAAAGAATTTGCAAACATGCCCTTGTTCCCTTGCTTAGTTGTACTGGTGCCGAAAAAATTATGTACATAAGGCTGAAGAAAACTCCACTTCTCAAGTGGCATGGCTTCCTATGAAAAGCTACTCAGAAAACTTGTTTTTTCCACAGCCAGAGTTGCAGCCAGCAGAGAAGATACCGTACACAAACATTATTTAGGAGTTTTTCTTGAAAACACAACACCATACCAACCAATATTTGCACTCTTATTCTGAGAACAGACTAAAACATTATAAAAGCTGTGTGCAGAGAAAGGCTCTGCTGCCCTGGTCCAAGTGTGATGCTCGGTTTGGGTTATTTCATTTGGGAAGGAGCACTGTAAACATAAACAGAAGGATGACTGCACAAACATAAACCATTTTTGTCAATGAAAAAAGGCTTTCTTCAAAATACACTGCCCAAACTGTCTCCTTCCAACACCCCTTTGCCCTTGTGCAATCTTCTGAGTGCTGTACTTATCGTTGAAGCCAGAGAGGGAAATCTTTCTGTCTGATCTGTAGAAGAGGCTTCTTGTCCTTCCCTTTATATCTAAGCAGGGCAGTGACATGGAAAGAAGCTGGAAGCAAAGACTCAAGAGAGCAGAGAAAAGAAAGGGTTCACTGACTCTGCTTCATTCCTTGTTTATGTTAATTGGTTGTAGGCTCCAGTTTTAAATAAGAGCACTTGAAATGACACAAACATTCAGAAAACTCTGCGATGCCCTTCGTCAGAATCAAGTACTGAGTACAAACACCTCATCAGCAGCTTTTTTCTTTCCAAATTTATCCTATTGAATTTTGTCATTTTGGCATCTACCTTCAAAGAATGCAGGTGATGGCTATAATTTATTGATTTTAGACTGTCTCTAGCCTTTATATACTGACCTGTAACAGTGATTTAAACAGGCGACCAAATGTAGTAACAGCTGCCCTATGTGACACTTAAAAAATAATCCACCAGGTGCCCTTGAAGTTGATAAAGCACACCTGGGGAAAGCACAGCACTGCTCAAAGTTTGGATCCTTCAGCTCAGGAGAGCTGAGGGCTCACCACTGACTGATGACAACTGCCTTCATGCCTACCAACCTCCTCCCAGCCCACACCCACCAGTTGTGGGTTGTTATTTTTTTTCAGGGTTTTTCTGAACAACAATGACACACTTGATGGCTGTGTCCCCTCCACAACACCCTGTCCAAACACTCAGTACAATCCCCAACATCATCTCCTTGGAAAGAGCATCCTGTTGTGGTGCACAGAGCAGCAGCAGCACCTGCAGCCCTGACTGCACACAGAGGTGGCAAAAAAGGTCCCAGGCAATCAAGATGCAAGAGATGGGCAGTTCCCATCTGCAGGACCAAACTGACACACCAAACCAGCTCCCAAAAAAAGCAAATCCGGAACCAGGCTGCTGTTATCACCCCAGTGATGAGCACGTGGTACAAAGACAAAACCACAGATCAGAACAACCCTGGCACTGCTCAGAGACAAATCTGGTTATCAACACAAAGCACAGCTGTACGCTGACGTTATTCCTCACCTGTTTCCAAACATAATCAGTTCAAAGCAAGGATTTCTGTAGAAGCTATTAACAAAAATGTTTACCCGTTTTCTTCTAGAAAAGCCATCATTTATTTTCTCCCACCCATCCATTACACAACAAATTACACTGGGTTTGTGCTATGGCTAAGAGAGTATTTTCTGTGCAAGCTTTTAATTGCTTCTGTTCCTCATGAGAACCTGTGTGCTTATGTTTTCCTCTTAGGATCCCACAGCATATACTATTTTCTGAGATTTTGGTGCTATTTCAGCTTTAACAACAAATATAGTCATTAGACAGTGTGCTTTGTGAATTACAAAAGCTTTTTAAGGACACTGTATCTTTTCTTCTAAAATCTCCTTGAATATTCTGCTTTTATGTGGATTCAGTATCTGGAAAGAGTGTTCCAGTCAAAACAGAATTAAAAATAAACAAACCCTGGATATACCGCTCAGTAACTAGGATGCACAAAGCATCAGATAATAGTTTTAAAAGCCTACATTGAAACTAATTTCTCCAGTGAATCCTTCCTCTTACTTGGTTAATAGGCATATACAAAACTAGAAGTGATACCACTGCTGTGTTTGGAACATAAACTGAAAAAAACCCAAAGTTATTTCTTTTGATCATAGTTCCAAAGAAATAGATGGGATTTTTTAAAACAATTCAGCACTTCTACAATAATCTGCTTTTCAGATATAACAGAGAAGTTGAGATGAGAAATACCAACTCAAGAAATTCAAGAGAACCAAATACATATGAGTAGGGGGAGGAAATAATCGGGACCACACACAAGACAGCACTAAAAACTGTCATTACCTACAACTAGTTGGTAGCAACACGGTTCCTAGAGACAAAACAGCAGACACAAACCACACCAACACTCCACAGGACCAGCACAGCACTGAAGTGTTGCTGGGATGGAGGGAAAAGGTGTTTTATAAGAAGCCTAAAGATGGAACACTCAGAGTATCTGAGACTTGCCCAAAAACACACCCACTTATATTTCTAAAGCTGTCAGAAACGGCTTTTCTCTGTCAATTAAGAAAACTGTATTTCCTGATCTTTGTTCTATCTTTAGGCCTTAATTACACCAGAAATATGGAAAAGCATGACATAAGCTAGCTTTCTGGGTGTTTCAAAGAAGAAATGCTTAACATATATATTTATATGACATAAAAGTTGTGCAACTTTCCACACTTTAGAAATACTCTTTCATATACCAATGACCTGTTGTACGTGCTATACCAACACCACATACATGTCTGTGTATGTGGACCAACTATTAAAACACAACAGGGGATCTCGGGGGATAAAGAATAAGTACTAGGCAAACAGACACTATTTTGGGGAAAGATCATCAGGATATATGAAGCACTCTTCAAAAGCACACAGTAACAGGATTCACTGTGCAGTGAGAAACATAGGAATTAGATCAAAAGAGTATTACAGCAGCTACATACAAGTTTAAGCACCGACTTCTATAAAAGTCAAAAATTGAGGCAAACACAAAAGATAGCTTATAGCCCACTGAAAGGAAGCTAAATTGCTGGAGAGGAAACCATCTTAGGCAGCTCTAATAAAACCACATAACACATGAGAGCAATGCTGTCAATGCCAGTCAGCTGGTGCCATCAGGGAGGAGGGAGGATGAGCTGCGCTGCAGCGCGATGTCACTTGCAAGGCATTTCAGTGAAATTCATTAGCAAGTAACCCCCTTCACTAAAAGCTAAAAGATCCTAGAAAACAAAGTTAAATCCAGATTAGATTAGGAATTAGTATAAATAGTTATCCTTAAAAGCGGAGTATTACATCAAGGGGCTACTCTAGAGTAGTCACAAAATCCCACCTCCACAGACAGTCCAGAATGGGGGCCCAACTCTGTTAATTCAGAGTAGTTTCTAATTTGTGTTCTTGTTTTCTGACAACAGTGGGCACGATGACTAGTGACATATTGATAATCATAGCAGCACATTAATAAATATTGCTTGTGCTTTTGCTCCAGAAGTGAGTTTTAGATTTAAAATTCATCACTGCAAGATCAATTAGGGAAAATACTAGCAGCCTGTCCCACTGAGTGCCCTCAGCAGACTCACATCACATTGGAAAGAGAAAAATAAAAATTTTCCTTGTGTAAAAGAAAGTTAAACTGACATGTAGCATTTGGGAACCACTCTCTTTATCTCAGTGAGCTTATCACAGATTTCAGATGCATACCTAGAAACTGAACCAGGACACAACCAAAATATGCCACTTAAAAAAAAAAAAAGAATCAGGATTTTTTTTTTTTTCATTCCCTCTCCTAAAAGCCATATATCACGTGATACACTTTCCAACTTGACTCAGCAGTGGTGCTCAGGGACAACCTTTCCCTTCAGCATGCAGAAGTTAACTCGGAGTTTTCACAGCTGAAGGGAGGCAGGCACCTGCTTTTGTCAACAGGACACTGTGTTTGCAGGGAACTGATAGTTGCAAGGTTACTGGGGCTTTTAAATTGCTCTCTAATTTAGGAATATGGAACAAAGCTCAAACTGCTTCCCTGGGAAAAATATCTTCTTCCTTCTCCCTGCTTCTGCTAATGGTGCCTGCCTTGGCTCTGTTTTTAGACACCCAAAACAAGATATTTCTCTGCTTTGGCATTAACGGTGGCCTTGCAGAAGCTGAAATTGTCCATTAAATATATCAAAGAATAATTAATTAGATATTCCAAAAGTACTGCCCATAAAAAGGTGCTGCACTTCTGCTTACAGTCCCCATCACTCTCCCGGAACTTTTCAAAAGTGTGTAACATTTGGTGCAAATGTACTCATGCAGTAGCACCATCTTTCTATAAAAATTCTGCATCATCTTTTCACACAAATAACCTACATATTAATCTCTTTCTATACAGGTAAACCCTGTGATTAAGCAGCAGTTCACACAAGGCCAAGCAACACATATGGAATTTTTCCCTTTTCAAATCTCCACATCCTATTACCAGTAGACAATTTCATTTTTCCTACCAACCCCTCCCACCTCTGCCCTTCATGCTCCCATCATTTCTCTAACAGGGTGATTTTGCCTGAGAGCTGTGACTCACAAGGAGTTAAAACCTACTCAGAGAGGGCTGTTGTGTCCAGCCATCCCTGCTAAGAGGCCAACTTATTCCGACACAGCAGCTACTGAACTGTGACAAATTGCAGACCAGGGTATAGGAAAAAAGACTGCTGCTCATTACCATGGCAAGCTTTCCTGCTTCTCAAGCAGGTAAGCTGTCCTGTTGTGGAGGCTAAAAACTTTGAGGGCAGAGGGTCAGCACACTGATCTCCAAATAAACTGCCCCTTGTCCATAAGAGCTCAGAGGGTGTAATTCACCTGAAGGCTTTGGTATAGCTTTATTCTCAAGCTACATCCTAGCCAAGACCTGCCTGCCATTGCATGGGGAGAGGAACTTGGTGCCTCCCACCGACCTACTCCTGGTTGTCACAACTGCCATTATCATAAAAAAATGGAAATTATTAGTTCTCTACCACTCAGCTCTTGAGGCATCTCACTTCAGGGTCAGAACAGAACTGGCTCAAGAGAGAAAGAGGGAACACAGTCTGAGGGAAGGAATGCCAGAACTGCAGTGCCCTATAGCTGTCGTGAAAACACACCCCTGTTTTGGACCACCTGGTGCCTTGGATGGTGATGAGGATCCCAGCACAAAAATCTCCCAGCAAACACTTAATGATGTACCAAGTAACTTGAGTCATACCAGAAATAACACAGACACCAGAAATAACGCAGACACTAAGCGTATGAATTTATATATATAAAATACCCTGTTCTGTGCTCAAACCATCCAGATACCAGAGTTGAAAATCTATGTTTCTCTGTCACGCTGACTGAAACAGGGAAATAGTTGCATCAATACGAGACTTACACATTGCCTACAAGACACCAAAACCTGTTCCAAAGCATAAGCAGCCTGCAGTACAGATAAACAGAGCAAAATATTGACGTCAGGAGTCTGGTCAAAGGAGAATAGCATTTATTAAATAAATGAATCAAAGGCATTAATCAAGAGCAGCATTAGGACATAAGCATGATCAAGGAAAGCAAATAGACTTGATTCACCAATGACAGCATGTTCCAAGGATTTGATAAGCATCAGGAAATGAAGCCACAGCAGAGAAGTCTCACATACAGACTGTCCCTGGGCTATGGTTAATTGGAACAACCTAACAGTGCCCTTGTTCAGGCTGTTCTTAAGTAGTAAAGTGAGGCTTATCTACATGTATACAGTTAAACTATCAAACTATCTACCTCCTGCCCCAGGTCATCTATTCCAAAATAAAAGCGCTTTTCCTAAAAATATTGTTCATTAAGATAATTAACATTTCAATCATGTTAGACTTTCCTACTGGAGGGAAATGGTTTCCTCATTGTAAATGGGTGCAAAAAATCCTAAGCAAACTTAATTTTTTGTCAAAATGAGTGAAGTCACTATTTTTGCTACATTGAAAACATTTTGTCTAATTTCCTATAATCATTTCAGCTCAATTTGTAGTGTCTTTGAATTAATTATTACATGTACAGAGCAACCCAAATCAAGTGTTTATCCTATGATGATTATGCTGCCTTGTGTACAGTTTAAAAAGTGAAAAAAACTTGCTAACATTAGTTCCTTAGGACATCATGTTTCCCTTAATACAAAATGAAATATTTTATCCAAACAAAACTGCAGGAGACCTGAACAAGGCCTGAGGAGTGGTCATATCAGATCATCCCAAAGGGTTCCCCAACCCATTACCTTCTCTCCAGCGGTGACACAAAGGCAGATGCCCAACTGGAGAGAGAAAACAGCACCAACATAATGTAGTCCCCTAAATCACCTTTCAGCCTCCAGATAATTTCAAAGCAGATGAGTTTTCAGAACATTATTTGTTTGGTTTCTGTGTATTTACTAACCTCAAAGGAATTATCTTCCATTCACATTTTCAGTCCTGTAAACATTTAGCATCTACCTCTTCTGGTAAGCAACTTACAGGTCTGCTCCTCGCTTGGAAAAAGAATTGCTTGTGTCTTTCTTTACAGTTTTATGAATCTGCCTCTTCCTAGCTTAACTTGATATTACTGTAAGAGAGAAAGGAACCTCTGACCCATAATTCAACCTCTCCATGGCTCTCATTACTCCACAGACCTCAGCATACTCCACTCTCATGTTTTAACTTTTCTCTAACCAGTTGCTGCACAGAACAGCTACCTGGTTTCTATATTGCATTTAGATATGATAAAAACGTGGAATTAATCCAAGTCTCCCATGGCATTTCCAACCTTCCTGCCCTTTCTGATCTTTCTAGTGTTGCAACACAGATGAACTTTTCTGGACCACTTGTACACCATCAGAAAAATAAAAGCACTTCAAACATTGTTATTGAAGGTGTTCAGCTATAAAAATGTTCATCTAGAAATGTGAAATGGGGACTCAAGCATCGAACGTGGTAAATGTTAAGATAATGCCATTAGATTGCAAGACTATTTTTGAAAGAGCATCAGCCAGTATGTGCTCATCAGGATAAGCTCACACCTACAAAAGGGCTCAGGTCCTTACATATTAGTTTTCAATTCTGGAAACTATGAAGAATAGTTTTGAGAAACAGCCAGTGCCATGGGGCTCCTGTTATTTTAAGCAAGAGCAGTAAAAATTCTGGAAAGAGTAATTCTGCCTGAGGAGGCATCTAGTATATAGTGTTTGATCTGACAGGGCTTTTCCCTTTCTTTACTTTTTGATTCTTATCTTGATTGCTTCACACCAGGAATCTGAAATTGGCTGAGCTATGCATCCTGCAAATCTTGCTGTTCAAACTAGAACAGATAGGATTTCACCATTTGGGAATTTCATTTACAGAATTCTGCCTCTTCGGCTGCCTGCAGATTGCTCCACAACTGCTACCAGGACTTCAAAAACAGGGTGGGGCTGGGGCTTTTTTTTTTTCTCTAAAAAAGTCAACTTACATTTATCAAAGTGATATCAACTGATAAAGAAATCAGCAAAGGCTCAAGTCCCTTAGTCTTAGTCTTTGGGGAAAAAAAATGTCTTTAATATTACAACTTGTGAAAGAAAAATTACCCACACCTTAATTTTAAAATAATCTAGATATCTACCATGACTGAAATGATGGTTGCTTGCAAGTACCTTCTTGCATGTTTTTTGCTCCTCTGCTACTTACTAAAGCATCCACGGGATAGCCTGAGATACTCCTTTTGAAAAGAGAAAATAAAGTGCTGACAGTCTATAGATTTAAAAAATTAAAATAACAACAAAGTGCTTTATCACTTTTTTCAGTTTTAATATACAGATATTTAGTTCTTTTTACTGATGAAGAACACACTGGAGGACTGTATATTTTGCTCAGAATTGTTAACCAAAGAAACAACTGACAAATCCTCCAGTGAGGAATATCAAACAAACACATTTATCAAAAATACTCCACCTAGCACAAGCATTTCCCCTCTGTGTCAGATACATCAAGTATTGGTTCATCTCCAAACAAATTGGGTCTGGTTCATCTCCAAACAGAACACTGTAGTTATTTTAGTCACACATAGTCAAGGGCTTTGCTTCTCTCTCTCTCTTTTTTATTTTTTTTCTTTAAGCATGCTTTTTTGCTACTCTTTTCAAAGTCAGCAGTTGGATTTTAAAATGGAACAATATGATGTATTTAGCACTCTCTAATAGAGCAGCCCACGAGTAATAACAACTTAGATTTACAAGCTGCTTCACTTCAGAGAGACTGTTCACCAGATCAGAAAAAAAAAAAGTTTAATATATATATATAGTGGCATGATACTGTACAGATGCAATAAATTATATTTTCCTGTGTCTTACTCTTACCACTGCATAAGGAACAAGCAAAATCTGAAATTACAAAAATATCTCAAACACTAGCACTTCTGACCCATTTAACACTTTTTTTTTTTTTTTTTTTTTTTGCACCAGCTTTATCCAGAAATAAATCCATTTGCCATACTCTCACAGGAATACTGCTACTAGGCTGATTTTGACACCTTTACAGAGAAGTCTTATTAGACCCTCTTGAACTGCACTTGTAGCAGGCCATGTGTGCACATCACAGACACACTGACTTTTCCCCTCCCACAAAAACTAAAAGGATGGTATTTTGCTAGTGACATTTGTAAATTAAACAAGCTGAGTTTAAGAACAATTAGCAATATTTGTTCTTTTGCCACGTTAAGGTAGTTCCCTTGTGGCATTTTTAACTAAAATAACATTAAATCAATGATTCAGAAAACAGTTCTCTTTTTGTTCTTAATAACATCCTTTAGTAAAGTAGAAAAAAAATAAATATGAAGCCATTTTAGCCAGCATATAAATAGGGGGGGTTATTACTTTGGTGTGTGAAGATTTTACTACAAAATTCTTAAGCCACTTGAACAATTGCCAGTCATGAAAATTACACATTCCAAACACTATTACCAAATTTTGAGGACGCTGATTCTACAGACCACCCATGGCCTCACAGGGCAAAGACGAATGTGGATGAAGGCTTGCAAATATTTCATGCCAGAGAAACAACACTGCTGTAAAGTGTTAGTAATACCTGTATCAAAGGGATCTGCTAAGCCTCCCAGCCCCCTGCCCAGGCAGTCAGATAAGGAAAGAGGTGAATTCTAGCAACATGAGGTAATGAAAACCAGTACATGCACATATAGGATGGGAAATGTAAATAGAGAGAGGTTTACTTCTTGGCTTGCAATCACAACTTAGGCATGCAGTTTTTGTTAGTACCTAATAACATTTCTAACAAGGGAACTTAGTTCACACCTCGCTCTCTATGTAAAAATCTCTCATGTGACACATTTTAGAAAGAAAGATACATTTGCAAAACCTCAAAGGCAGTATCTGAATTTATTTCGATTAAAAAAACAGAAAGACCCAGTCTGCTCAGCCTTAGGCACCAGCAGACTTGACCTGGTGAGGTCATTTCAGCAGTCATACCTGAGGCACTCCACCCTAAGCCCTCCTGTGGGTTTGTTGGTTTGTTTTTTTTTTTCTTTGGTTTGGGTTTTGGCATTTGGCTCCCAGCAGATTGCTTTAGCACTGCCCTTACTACTAACCCATCAGCTAAATAAAAGGTTCAGAAACCATTGCAGCTACTCACTGCCTGGACGTGAACCGTGCACAGCAACAGGAAAGTATGGGCACTGCCTGAGATAAGCAGCTGAATTATTCATGGCCAAAAAGACCCAAACAGCCAGAACTGAGGCATGATGAGCTTAAAAATTCTGGTAAAGACACTGACCACAGACACTTTTACAATACTAATGCTAATGTTGAGATTTAAGAAACATTAAAATACAAACCCTACAGATACAACACAATAAATTTTAAACCAACTAAAACAAGACAGAAATAAATTATGGCCTAAAGAGAGCTGGAACACAGCAGCTGGAGCCAGTACCAGTGGCTCCCAGGGTAACCACAGCATTAAGGGAGTAAAACACCAAAGAAACACTTTTTTTGCTCTTTTGAAAGAGTATCTTTTTCATCTTTGGCAAAAATTTGTAATAAACAATATTTTAAAAAATCTTACTGTTCAGTTGTAATCCTTCACTGTGTTTTAACCACAACAAAACGCCGCTGTAGCATCTCTGGTATGCGTGCTGTTCTCTTAAGAAAACAAATCTTTTGCAAGCATATAGTTCATCTGGGATCATGTAACCGAGATGAAAAAATGTTGGTTGGTATCAACCAAATCTGTGAGAAAGAGAGAAACCCAGCAGTGGGGTGATGCCCTACCACAGCTTGCCACGCTGGACGATGTGGGTGCACGTTGCCTGTAAAAACTCCATAGGGAAGGGCTGCATCAAGTCACACTTGGAGATCCTTCAAGCACTGAACAGCCTTCAAAACTTCGGAACACATCACCACTTCACAAGAAACCTCATATCACTATTGCCACTTTCCATAAAGCAACTTATAGATTGATACTGATGAGCAACCCAAAACAATTCGAGACCCTCTCTTCTCCCATCTCTGAAAAGTAACTATGGTAAGAGTAGAACCCATTACCAAACCATTTACAGGTTCAGAAGTTAAAACTGGTATTTCAAACTGACATAAAACCACACACCCATGCAAGGCACTCAGAAAAACAATTCTTGGTTACAGCAGGACCAGTGATCCCCATGCCAGCTCCCTGCTGCACTGCAAGGCTGGCAGAGTCCAGGCAGCAGGAACAGCAACACCTGGGTCAGGAGGGTTTCTAAAGATACATCACCTGTCAAGATTGAGTTTAAATTTTAATTTAAAATTCAATGTGAAATTTTGGCAGCCTATACCAAAATATGACTTAAGCCAATAGAGTAATTTCAGACAAATTAAATATTCAAGCAATTCATTAAGTTTTAAAGAAAGCTGAACCACTGATGGAGCTGTTGGAAGCAACAGGCATAGAGCTCACAAAGAGCATCTATGGTGTTAAGTGGTAAGCTTCTGCAGTGGCAGAAAAATTAGTTTCAATACTCTAACTAATTTGTATTCAGCTTCAGTACTTTGAACATACTTTGTACATTCAAGGATGAGAAGTTTATCTGCCAATTATGAGGGCAGACTCCCACTTACTCTGAGAACCTGAAGAATGAAATGAGCTCATTGTGCTTACAAAACAGTATTTTTTCCTAGTTTTAATGTTAAAGTTTTCATAAATAATCCCTCTTTATCCAGTATTCTGCAACAGTACAAACAAGTGAAGATCTTATGCACTAGATACCTGCTTTCATCTAAATGTGGTATGACACAGTAAATAAGAAACATGATACTCAACTTGCAACGTTATAAAAAGTCATGAAAACTTAAATAATCTGTCTAAATGAAGGCTAAGTTATGTGCCTTAACAAAAGTACACCAAAGCAGTAAATCTGTCTGATTAGCAAATGAAATACCACTTTTACTACAACAACTCAGCACTAGTAGCAAATCAAACATTTTTATAGATCGCAGCACAGTTATTTTCTCGACTAAGTTTGATTTCTCTAAATCCAAAACAAAATTACAATCAATTACTTCCAACAACAGCTTCTACATGTCGATTAAATTGTTTTCACTTTCATCCTCCCTGGGCCTAGCAGACATTTCTTCTGTTATTAAATAGTCAAAGGTATAAATTAAGGCTTGAAAGATCTTCTTAAAGCAAATCTATAATAAGCCTTGATATTCAACGAGCAGTCCAATACTTTCAAAGGAAAAAGACCTTAAACAGGGTAGTAAGGACATGCAGCAATAGGGGGTGTCTCTGTTTCTGGATGCAAGTCATTGAAAGCTGATCCAAGGAAAACCCTAACAGGACACGCCCGCATCCTAAGGTCGCACTAACAACAACTGTGAATAAAAGCCCCAATGTGCTAAGCAAAGATATAATCTACCTCTAGTTAAAGTAAAACAGCAAATTCTGTAGAGAAATGTAACACAAGGAGCACAGAACTGCCTCCGTGCAGTGACTGGGAGTAAGGGGAGGCAAAACCCCCCAGGCTGCACATCGCTGAACTTCCCAAAACGGCGCATGTAGCAAGACTACTTCTGCTTCTCAGGTCTGCCTGAACCTCTCCAAACTGTTAGTGCTGCTGACAAATACAGGTTTAGGCTCTTTGAAGCAGAGGCAGCAAGTCTCTGAGCATCCAATACAGCAGGCAGGTCCAGAGGCTACACAGAACCAAGAAGAGTGGGCCCGTCCCTGCCCTCCCTCAAGGCAACAGCAAAGCTGCATGCCACAGGTCTGTGGATTATGCAATGACAGAGCTCCTGCTGTGATTTAGATTGAAAAAGAGAAAGACTTGTGACATCCTCTGCTCATTCATCTTTACACTTGGAGAAATCAAATCAGCACGAGAAGGAAAAGAGGAGGTGCTGAACAATGCACAGTACCAGCAAATTGTGTTCTCAAGTTCTCAGCTGTCAGAATTGCTCCTTCTCCTGTCCTGTTACAGTACTGCTTTCTAAATGAATTTTAACTTACATCAGACTGTCAAACAGCCACAATTTATAAGCATTATCTTTTCTGCAGTAGCCAATTTTGCAGGCCTATTTTCAGTAATTTGTATTAAGACACCAGGACTCACAAAATCAGAAATGCAGATGTAATTATTTAGGCACTACCAACTATCAGAAAAAAGTCTTATGTTCTTCAGGTTTTGTTTTTCGTTCGGTTTGTTTTTTTGTTTAGTTTTATAATTTAATTCTAATCCATCAAACATTCCATATTTAACTAAAACACCAAGTTGTATCCAGACCACTGTAATCTTCAAGTAATTACACTGAGAAATAAGGAGAGAGTAAGAGCACAGTTGCCACATAAAGTCACCCTATCTTAATTGTTCCTGCAATTATTTTTATACTTGGTGTGCATTCAAATCTAATCTTTTTGTACTTCACTTCTATGATTTATATTCAGGAGTGCCACACTTGCCCTCACTTCTGCAGACAAACATTCACCAGAAGTTCACTTTGGAAATGATAAACATCTCAGGTCACTGACAATTAACTAGCACATCTCATCCAGACGTTTCTTTACAGTTCCTTCTCTACATCCTTTCTGGAACACCAGTAAGAAACAAGGACTAGACCCAGAGACTTTATTTCAGCTACAAAGTCAGAAGAATAATAAAGTTGCTCCCATTTGTATGGTAGTAAATAAGGAATCAATATAAAATATATACATTATTTTAAAATATAGAAAACCTTTTCTGAATTCGGGTTTCACTGTCCTACAAATTTAAAAAATGTGAAGGACCCTGAAAGATCAATACAACCCATAACTGAGATGCAGAAATAAAATTTTAAAAATACATTAAATAGTAAGGTAGCAAACACTGAGACAAACCAACCAAATCTTCATAGAAGCAACAAAATAGGTAATAAATAAGGACTCCCATTATCTAAACCTCTCATATCTTCTAATATGGAATGTTGTGAAAAGAATGCGTGCCAGAGAAACTGCTTCCGAGTGGGCACCCAGGTTTTTCTCACGTCAAGTAAGACCTTTTATTGAAGCAATGTAATCTCTGAACATTTTTTTCTCCATGTTCTCCCCTTCTCAATTTTTAAAGAGCTTTCTAAAAATTTGCTTATTATCTTTGTTTGGGGGGATGCCAAAGGAAGAGGGCAGTACCCTTCCATCAGCACATACAACCCTTCTGCTAGTTTTGGAAAGTTTTTACTTACAGTAATTTAAAAAAGCTTTAGATCGTAGCACTGAAGTCCCATTTTAGATCACTCCTGGTTTGGAGACACAGGGGATTTGTGTTCTGCCAAGTCATTCCTTCTGAGAAGTAACTGAACTCAGGCACTGGAGTCCCTCAGCAGAATGTGCATAAAAGGATCCAGCAAAATGGGATTGGCACCTAACTGCCCCTCTGGCTCCATCAACTTGCTGTCGGATTCACTTTTATTCAGTTCAGTGCCTGAGAAATTTCCAAACAAGGCCGAATGAATCTGCCAAACCGTGATGTACATCCACACCACAAGGACACGTACGGACTGTTTCTAAGAATGGGACAACATTTTGGATAGCTAAGAAAACAGCTCATTAGAGCACGGGGAGAAAATCCTTTTCTCCGAGGACACTACTGTGCTATGTAATAGAAAATGCTATTAAACAGAAATGATCGACTGCAAACAAACACTGATCATTTACTGAGCAAAAAATATCTTGCAGTTAAGAGAGAATATAAATTACCATATGTGCCCAACTAGTATGCCAAAAGGGCGGGGGCTTGCTGCCCCACAAAACTAAAGCAGCAAATGCAGAAAGTCAGTTACTGGCTATGTTTTGATTTCAGCAATACAAATTTAAAATAATCCAAAATTGAGGATGTAATTGCCAAAAGGATGAAACAAACAACACAGAAAAAGAATAATCAAGACTGGGGAAAAAGAGATTATCAAAGGCACCTGCTATCAAAAGAATAGAAATGAGATCTTTAGAAGCCCTGAAGGACTCCTTATGGAAAAGAAACAAGAAAAGCTATTAAAAACTCAAGAAAGTGATCATTACTGATTTGATCATTTTGGCACACAAACAGAGATGTACTAGAGATGGTAAAGTCTGCCTAAGGGAACAAAATTTTTTTTAAAAAAGGGGGGGGTTGGGGAGGAGGTTGTGGGGAGCCTGTATTTATCTCATCTATGCCATGCTAGATACAATCCCTGCCTTCGCTGCCTCCATCCAAACCCCTGCAACCTGCTGGTTCTGCAGCAGCTGCATCACTCTCCAGCTTCCCAGATACACTGCTCCAGGAAAACAAAGACACTGAGGTGTAAACATCTCTGTGAGACTAATGCATCATCTGCTAAAAGATTTCCACTGATAGCACTGCTGATGGCCCCAGCCCCCAGACAGAAATATTTCTTTATTCATCAGAGCAGAAAACACCTTGTATCAAAACAACACAGAGGTTTCACTTTGTTTTTCTGCTCTGACGGGAGAGCTTTTATTCCACCCTTCCCCCTAACTAGAGCACCAATTGCCTCTCAAAAAACTGCATTTGCAGAATGTGGGACATCTTGAACACACTACTGACTTCTCCAAATGAACCAGGTATCTGTAAAACCTGACGGTTTCCATAGCAATTTTACCTAGACAACTTAAGATCCCATAGGAGGAGGATAACTGTTTTATGTTTGAATGCTCTACTGCAGGTATCTGAGATAAAGTGTAAATATTGTTTTAAAATAAATTCCACATATTTCTACTCATCTGCAAGATGATTAAAACCAGTGTGAAGTTCTAAGGAGAGGAGTTTTGTTCATTCACCCCCTGCATTTACCAGCTCGGAGTTCATGCCCGCTGGGCAGTGATGGAGAGAGTGTACATTATTTAAAAACCAGAAATTACATATGAGAGACCTTTCTAGTTTTATTTTTAGCACAGCATATCTGTTGGTAGAAAGATTGTTTTTTAACAATGTAATGGCAAATTTCTCTTAAGCATACAGCCCCAGCAGATCATAAAGACTGTATCATTATCCTCCTTGGACAGTAATTGGCAGTAAGAATACATCCTCTTCTCTCAGTTTTTGTTTCATTGATGAGTTGTAAGGAAAGGGAAATGTTGCTCATCCAACATGGTGTTTATTTAATATTCAGCTTTCTTGAACTCTCCCTTCTTATGCAAAGCACAAATGCTGATGATCAATTATTTCTGCAATCATAATTCAAGCTGAAATTTTACACTCTGTAAACACATTATCATGACCACCAGATTATGCGTTTGAAAAATTCCAGTTGCAGCAACACATACAAATGTACATGCTGCACCAGGTTTACAGTAAATTCTGTTCTGACTAGACATCCAAGGGTTTTTTCCCTAACAGTAAGGTGAACGTAGCTCAGCACATACATGCTGAGCATTTTTCTATGCTGTGTACAGCTGCATGCATACAGAATAGAGCATTCATGCACTTATTAAATACTAAATAAAAATATTCACCCTTATCTCTAACAAGAAGTTACTTCAAATATTAGATTTTATGTTTTAAACATCAGATTATCAGATAAGACAGAGAAATCAAAGAAGAGCTACTGTCATTTGAGAGGAAAATTTCCTTTAAACTTCATCAGGTTGACAACATGGAAAACCAAGCTTTCTGAAGCAACTGGTAGATCTTTGGAAACAATCTAGAACGCCCTCACACTTGGTGGGTGGCCTCATATATCCCAAAATATAAGTCTATTATTGAATAAAAATGTGCAAAATTCAGTTTATACATTTAAGAAGAACACTTAATGCACATATAATTAAGGTGTAATATATACTGTTCCACATTTCACTGATAAACCATAATTTTTCAAATCAACATTTCATGAAAATGCTTAGCAAATACTTTGACATTTAATGTTGCAAATAATAGTAAAAGGCTAAAGAGGGAAAAAGTGGGCCTGCTGCTGAAGGAGATGGATGATTTAGTGACAGCAGTTGGAGATAAGGCTGAGGCTCCTATCAGAGATTACTTCATACAACCAGTTCTCTAAGACCAGAGGGGCTGTATCCAAGGGTGAAGAGCACCAATGCCATAGGAAGGGAACCATGATGCCAAAAAGATCCTGGAGATTGAGGGGGCTCCCTATGACTGCACAAAGTCAAATCTTGCACCACTCTCAAAAAAAGACATAAAGGAACATGCAGGACCTATGCTGGTCTCCAAGAAAACCACAGAACAAGTCCTCTTGGCAGACATTTTTGACTCAAAAAAAAGGATCTGAAACACAAAGTCTGGTTGTCCAAGGAGAAACTGCCACTAATTAATCTGACTGCCCTCTCTGATAAGTGGACAAAAAGAAAGGAGTAGAAGGCTATTACCCCAACTTCAGCAAGGCTTGGCACCACCTGCCCACAGTATTCACATGTCCAAGTCTGGGATGTTGTCATCTGAACAAGAGACCACCAGATGGACAGAAACCTGGTCGGACAGTTGTCTCCCAAAGGCAGTGATTAATGGGCTCTCCAGTTACTGACCCAGAGGCCAGACACATGGGACACACAGCACCCATCTCTCCTGGGCCCTGTCCAACATCTCTGTCAATGACTCAGAAAAAGCCACAGAGAGCACTGTCACCCAGCCTGGAGATGACAGGGGCCTGGGGGAAGTATCAGCTCACTTAGAGGGCAGGGCTGCCATCCAGAGGGAGCAGGAACCCACTGCCACTCACCAAGGACATGGGCAGAGTGCTGGGACTGACAGCCAGGGAGCAACACTGCTGAGCAGAGCCTGCAGGTCCTGCCAAGCAGCAAGCCCAGCACCAGCCAGTAGCATTTTGTACCTGCTGGAATTCTTGATCTTACAATGGTTTATTCTGTCTGTTCACTGCCTTCGGAATATTTACATTTGCAACCTTAATAATATTATCTCAGTAGTTCTTTTATGAAGTAAAGTAGCCCTGGTAGAGAGCATGACACCAGCACACGAGTGTCCAGCAGGTACTGCTAGTTGAGGATTTTATGTTTCCAAAATGTGTGTTCTGAATTCAGAGAGCCACTGCATTGCCTTCAGCAAAATGACTGAAAATTGAGATTCCTGTGTCTATAATTAAGCTATGACTGGCACTTTAAAGGGCACATTCTACAGTGCATGCTGTGAAAGTAAATACTATGTGCATGAAAAAGTGCCACTAGTTTGCCAAGAGAGTTCCATGAATTCGTATTTAACTGATTCCTTATCAAGCATGTTAAAAATCAAGCAATTGGAAAGTCCTGTAAATATAAGCCACTATTTGAATTTCCATTAATACGGTACTTAACATGCAAAACCAAATCAATTTATTTCCACATGCAAAAATCTGAATGTGTTGGATCTGAATGCACAAGCTCACACACGCTTGGAACTGAGCAAAACTGTTACAAATTCACTGGAAAAATTGCACACTGGGCATATGTACCAGGCAATTTGTGAACATGTAATTGCAATTTCTAACCCAAAGCAAAGCAAATCTATCCAAGAAACATGTTCATATAAACACATTATTATATATATATATATATATATATATATATGCATACATGCATACACACATTTTTAAATATTTTATATAGAAACACATTTTGAAAGCATGAAAACCAAAGCATACTGGGGACATTAAGAACCCTGCTACATTCTCTCTAGATGCCAGGTGAGCAAAGCACATGTGCCCACACTATAACCAATGCCACCCCTGAGAGTTATCTTCTGCTAGGAAACACAACAGCAGCTGAATAAAGAGAAAATAAGTGACTAAACCATGTGTATTGAGAGGAAGAAAAAGAGGAAAGAAACTTTAACATTAATTCCTTCCCAAGGCTGAACAGCAGCCCTACTTTCAGTCCATACCATCTCGCTTAGATTCCAAGATGTGTTAAAACATTTGTCATACAAGGATCCTGAACTTAGGATCTTTTAGTTGTATAAGCACAAGCACTCCTATATACTTATGTAGATTAAAAAAAAAAAAAACAAAGAAAAAAAACCAAACCAAAAAACCCCTATTTCAGAGTTGGTAAGAGGAATTCTCTTAAAAACTAAGGTTTAAACCACAACTCCAGGTTAAAGCAGATTTAATTTGGCAGGGTGTTGTTTATAGTGTTCTTAGAACTTTGAAACACCTGGAAAATCACTCTTTTCTCCCTAGCTAGATATCCGCTTAGTCTAAAATTTCTTTCCACAATAAAACTCAATCTCCTGACATATAAAATTAACAAAATACCATAAACATTCACAGATTAAGGTTTCAAAAAAAGAACCTATGACATTCACCTGAGCAATACTTGGCAGATCACAACATACCCTCATAAAATGATCAGTTTGAAAGAAAAAAAGGTTAATTAAAGCAAATACTTGTAATGTTAGCTTAAAGACTGACATAGACCATCATTCAATTTTCTTTGCTCTTCAGTAGAAAACCTCTTAACTAAGCCTGCACAATCAGAACATCCACTCCTTAAATAATCATGAAGAAAAACGATACCATTTTAGTCCTTGAAATCTCAGTGTACATTCCAGGGCTTCTTAAAGCAAATGGTAATAAAAACCACAGGTATTCTTATTTTCAAAGGGTTTTCATAGGCTTAGAGAATGTGATTGTACATCTTCAAAATGCTAAAGTACATACATATACAGGAGTCCAAATATCAATGCAATTCATTTTAAAAATGTTGGGGGTTTTTTGCTGGTCTATATGCCTCTCTCTTTATATGGAATATAGATTTATCTGGGTTGTATCTAAATTTTACAATTTTTTCTGCATAGCACTACTAAAACCTGGTCTGTTCAGTCCATCCATACAACTAAAATTTTTACCCATACTTTCATTATTCTCATGCCTGAGCTTACGCTGGCCTTTGCCAAAGCAAGCTTGCCACTCTTACATCCATTTAGGATTCTTCTAAAATCATCATTGTTTTCTGTCTTGCCGCAGCTCTGTGTACTCCTTCACCAGCTTCACTTTCTAATACTTCTCTTTTAATAGCCCAGGTGGACTTTTACACTTTGCTTATTACTGATTTAGTACCAAAGACCTAACTTTAGCTGCCTCCAAATGACTAACAATGCACTTGATGTATTTTCTAATGAGCATCATCACCCTTTCTCAGTCCTCATTACACGAGGTGCTCCCAAATTCACAAGACTGCTTTGAATTCCTTTTCAAAAGTCTCATTTTCCACATCAGCTACAAAAACTGTGATATTCAATAGCTCCAGGTGAATTTTTTCATTCATGGATATACATAATGGCTTTCTGAATTCACATACAATTTTAGTATTGCCGTGTTCCGAGACAAAAAAAATTTCTTCAGGAATGTTCTAGGAAAAAACACCTACATGTGTTTATTTTGGACATCACTTTCTAGCTAAATATGATGCCTTTAGTTTTTGTATTAGTGTAACAGCAATCATTCCCTGATTACCTTCAACATAATCCTCCCAAGTTTACAAACCTCTTCCATCACCTTACTCAAACTGGAGATTATTCCTCTGTTCAATGAAACTTTTCCACTGATGATTCTGACTGCAGAAATTGACCTTACTCGTGGACCTGAGCAAACATATCACTACGTTTCTAGTAAAGTTTAAAAAAAAAAAAAACAAGCTTGTTTTCTCATTAGCAGGACAGGCTTCTGGAATTGTTCTATCTCAAGGACATAAAATGCTGAGTCCAGTGTACAAAGGAAGGTGTCAGCACTACTAATTTCTGCTGCCAGGAAAAGAGAGATGTTCTGTATCGCCCATGGCAGCAGAAGGAAAGCAAGGGATATTTAAGACTGTCAAGTCCTCCCTCAGCTGCTATGGCTATTAGTCTCCACATCTTGTCTTTCTACTGTGAAAAAACAGAATTAGATTTTTTTTCTCAGGGGCTGATCATTACTGAAGATGATGAGGTAGATCTGATCAACCAGAAACCTGCAGGGAAGCCACAGGCCTGGTTCCCATGCAGCTGGGTAGCAGCTCTAATGCAGCCCTTGTTAGAGCCTGATCTGCCTCCTGGTCCAATTCCTTATTCTGCAACAGTAGGAAAAAAGTGATCAAGTTCCTGCTGTAGGCAGCAAAAGGGAATGGCTGAAGTTCAACATGCATGCCTCTATTAATTCACTAGATCAGCAACTTCCCCATGATACCCTCAGCACAGCAGTAATGTCATAATAAATTCATATATTAAAGTTTAAGTCAGAAAATCCATTTTTGGTACAGATTTGAAGTTGACTGAGACACAAATTGATGATATTATCTAGTACTGGTTTTCTTTGAGCACGAACTTGTAAAAGCTTTGGTAAACACACTAAAAGGTTTTACAGTTTCAGTGCCTTGTAGTTAAATAATTTTTTAGCCTTTTCTGAGATGTCTCAACTTTTTAAAGTTCTGCCTACTGAGTCATGGATATTTCCAAAGACCTTGCCACATTTAACCACTATTATTTTTTCAGTCTCCAAAAGAAGCAGAGTAATCATTAATATATCATCAGGGAAAAAAAAAAATTAAAAAAACCTTTCTCACTAAGTTAACAATAATAATTTTAAACTATAAAATCATTCAATTTTATCTTTGATGTTTCCCATAGTTTCTCTTAGCCATTTTTTCATGTTTCTCTTAACAAGGTTTGCATGAGATGACCTGGTTTATTTGCACTCCTCCCAAACTGTGAAGTAGAATGTGTTAACATAAACCAAATGGTCCCAGTCATTTTCAAACAAGCTTCTCCTCTGCCAGCTTCTCACCCTCTACCACCTCTGTCTACTGCCTTGACACCTTCCAGCCATGTTTCCTCCTAGGCCTTTGCTGCCATCTCCTTTGCTCTCAAACCTTGCCTCAAATGCATGATACCTGCCTGCTTTTTTTTCCCTGGGCTGGTGCCATTTCCTTCTCCCTCTCAGGCAGTTGGATTCCACCTTACAACTGGTTGCTCCTCACCTCTAATGTCAACAAAC
Source organism: Calypte anna (assembly GCF_003957555.1). Lineage (NCBI taxonomy): Eukaryota > Metazoa > Chordata > Aves > Apodiformes > Trochilidae > Calypte > Calypte anna. Next base: position 19,059,320 of record NC_044255.1, on the reverse strand, counting down.
ATCACCTTGTGGGCATCAGCAGCTCCATCTCCTGTGAAGCCAAGTGCTGCTCTTCAAATGAAAGCAGTTTGCTTCCCAGCCCAGCAGACACCATCGGGTAACACCACTGCCTCCCACCACATGCTTTAGAGAGCAGTTGAGTGCCCTGGGCATGGGAGAAAGCCCAGCTCAGATTTAGTGCCAAAATACAGAGGAGAAGTTGACGCATCCCCTATCCCACTGCTCAGATGGAGAGAGAGAGCTTCATATACTGATCCAGTGAAGGTGTCGCTGCCATCCCTGCCATGCAGGATTACTCAGGTTACTATTTTCATCTTTGTTAAGGCAGTACCTATGGTAAGATGACAGCCCAAAAATTGCATAATGTAACATAAGGAAAAAAAAAAACAAACCCAACCAAAAGTAAAAAATAAAAAAATGAAAAAGAAAGAAACAAACATGTAACAGCAGCGGGCAAAATGCCTTTAAAACTTTCGTGCTGTTGTGGCTTTGTTCTGCTATTCAGAAGAAAAATAATATTAAACAACTTTGCAATAAGCTGCCTGAAGCAAGCTATTTTCAAGCTTCCTCTAGCTTAATGACTACTCATTTCCTCACTCCAGAGGCATACCTCTAAGTGCCACAGGCCATATAGGAGGAAACAAGTGCCTGCAGTACTTAGGAGGAGAATACACAGCAAACAGACCTGCCAAGTGCAAGCCTGAAGGACAGATCGTGAATTGTCAACGGGGGATCCAACACACAGATCATACAGAGTGTAAGAGTCCACCACTCACACAAAATGTTGTTATCTTTAAAATTACCTTAACTGCACACTTCTATCTCAGAAGTTCATGTGCAGAAAACATTGTGGAGTCTGTTTCTATATTAAGCAAAGTCTCTCACTTATCCTCAAGTTTAATGGAAGTTGTTTCAGCTGTTGTGAAGTTTCAGAGGACATCAGATAAATCCACAGGAGCCTGAAGTCTTAGAGCCTGAGACCATGGTAAGAACCCAAAGGAACTAAATCTAGTGTACCTGACCCATGGCTGCACTCTAAGATACATCTTGCTCAGCACCTCATGAATATCAGCATGAATCCACAGCAGATTAGTCCACCCTAAAAGGACTGAAAGGACAAAACTTTCTCCTTTCATATCTGAGGACTGAACAGCTTGAGAAGGATACAAGAGAAATATGATGTCTTATTCCAGTACTGGCTACCAGAGACTGTTTCCCCTCACACCCTGTGCTGCAATAATTTGAAATTCTTACAATAACAAATACTCTTCCTTGTACTGCAGGAGGTTTTTTGTGCCACAAACATGAGCCTTTTCCCATTCTTTCTCCAACCACATCGAAGACTTCCAGCTGAACCAGACCAAGGGCTCTTTCAGCTGAACACGAACCAACACAGCAAATTGCCACAGAAGACACAGGGAGGAGCTGGTACAAAATTATGTTAGCAAATGGAATTTGCACAAAGAAGCCCAAAAGGAACAGCTGTGATCTGGCATGCACCAGACTTGATCAGACACTATCTCCTCCATGGGCAGAGTATCGGTCATGTTGTGCCCTTCCTGACTTCCTGGAAATAAGAAAGTCATAAAGCACACTGCCAACTGGTTCATTAGCAAGAACACAGAGCCCTGGCCAGAACCTGGTTTTGTTTAGCGTTTTTAGGTGATTTAGGTAACTTAACTAGTCTTCACCTCAGACTAAACACAGGACAGAGAATGCAGATGTCATTTTCCACTTGGACATCTACTAAGGGCAACTTGCAGGAAGCTTGAGCTTTTGTGTAGAGATTTGGACTTCTTAAACATCTATACTCTGAAACTGTACAGATGCCTATAGTTGTTGCTCAGGGTAACTAGAAAAAAACAACACCAAAAAACCCACCAAAATTGCCTACTGCCACTCAAAGCTTATAATTTCCAGGAACACGTAAACTCAATAAAATGCAACAGAAAAGTGATCCCTGACCAAGAACAATCCTGCCTCATGTGCAATCACACACTGCTGCACAAGACAGCCCGGAACCAGAAGTCACAAGCAAGGAAAACTAATTCAAATCCCCTTTGCACAAACACAAACGCTTTGTCTGCTGGACTGAACAATTCAAAGATTCAGTCTCTCCCAGCTACCCCACTTCTCCACCCACTGCTCATTTCTTAGTTTGTTGGGTAAGCTGACACCACCACCCCCCAAGTTGTAACTGAAAATTATAACTAACAAGATGATTATTTAGAAGGATAAATCTGGTTTAAATCAATGGTGAATTCTTGCATTCTTTTGCCTGTTGAGATTCAGTTCATTCTGAATTGTGGACGAGTAACTCCAGCCATTCAGCATGGCTTCCTGAGATTTTTCTTTCACTGCCATGATTAAAAAAAAAAATAATTTCCTAAATGAAATTTAAAAAAAGAAAATACAGGAACCATGGAAGTTAACCAGGATAATACAAGATCATATTGCAGGCACTGAATCTGGCCTGACTTCCGTACAAGCTTGTTCTCCTCTTTTTAGGGGACCACTGAAAGCCAGTAATGTATGAAATAGCTCCCAAGTAGGATTACATTTTTTTGCCACCCCAACCTTGACTGTTTTACCCAGTTCCACAAGGATAAGGACAACTAGAAAGTCTTAAAAATATTAAACAAAATTGCCACCCCAGCCTACTGTCCCCCAAACACCCTCCAGAAAATGACTCTTCTACAAGAGCAACTTTGTCTTACTGATTGCCTAAAACTCTAACAAATGGATAACCAATCTTAAATACTGCCTCTCAGGTGGGGAAAATAACTTAAACATACACTGTTAGTCCACATCTAACGTTAAACTATAGGGTATCCTGTATACCCACATTACCCAATATCATCTGGATTAATATGGTGAATTAATTTGAGCAAATATTCTCTTAGCTCTCAGCAGTTTTCAATTAAACCTTAAATGTTCTTCCTAACTGTTTCCACTGTGTGTAAACATGTGCTGAGACCTTACCTCTCCCTTCCCACTCTGAAACCTGGACCATTCATTTGCAATTAAAAATAATAAAATAAATAAATAAAAAAAACAACAAAACCCCAAGACTGGCTATTTAACATGCACATCCACTGCAATCCCAAAGGCCTAAAAGTTAAGTTGTGCTGTATAGATAAGGTACAGCCAAGAAAACACTCAATTCAGTTTAGTCTAATGAAAGCAAAATTTTTCACATAACCTCCAGCAACAACCCCCAAAATATCAATTTTCCTGGCTTTTACGTCAATAGTTTTCTCACTCCCAGGGGCCATTCCCAAAGCTAATTCAATTCTTTCCATGACCTGTCCTCCCTCCAGTGATACCTGCCTTCTCCATGCTTAAACATACATCAGGTTGCATTTCTGTCAGTTCCAGCCTGGCCTGCTCACAAAACATAAGAAAAGTGTCTCTTACCAGATCTGTCCACAAGCCTCCAAAACCATTACAAGATTTTCTCCCAGTAAAGGCTGGGATCAAAGCCAAATGGCACTGTCAGGAGGAAGGCAGGCACAGAGGAAGTCAATACAAGATAGGGCTTCCCAAGCTATGAAGTGCATTGCATCACCACAAGCAATAAATGAAAACAAAAGTCCTTTCTCCCCTGGAGCCACTTATTCTCATAAGAAGTGAAGCCTGATTTAAAAGATCAATTGTTCAGTCAGAACTACACTTGGATACATGCAAGATGATTAATACCAGTTGAGGATATTATTCTGAGCTTTGGAAAACATAGTGATGCAAGAGATATCTGAGAAAAGCATGGAGTTGGCTATGGTTTCATGTCTCACCTGTGGACAAGGGTCCTAAGAGGGTTCCTTATGCCTCTGTGTAGTCTGCCTAAGAGTTCACTGCATAATTCAAACCCCCCCCTGATGCTCTGATTTTGGCTTCTCCACACCAAAGAAGTAATCAGTCAGCCTTCTGATCTGGCAGTTACAGACTTAAACATCTAAGGCTGTACATTCAGGCAGCAACAAGAACACTGTTCTCTACTCCAGGTATTTCTAAACTCCTCATGATGGCATTGCTAGAAAAACATTCCAGGTCACGTTCTGAGTCAAAGAGTGCTCCGGTTGCTTGAGCCAAGCTGCCAGTTCAGAACAGAAAAAGGGACACAGGAAAATTCAGCTGAAAACATCAGTATGAGGATTCTGCTTAGGAATGTTGATAAGAGTCCAGGCATGATACTTACATCACGCTTACATTTCCATGCCATTTAAATAATTATTTGCATACAATTTATTTCAATTATTTGCATGCCTATCACAGGAGCTGGGGCATTTCATTAGAAGATTAAATAAATAGTATTTCACACAAGGCAATTTTATAGGAACCTCGCAGTGAATTAATTATAAGTCAATATAATGAACTACAAAATATAAATTACCCCATAAATAATGAAGTCCCTCAGTCTTCCCATGCTGCCTTCATACCAGTAATCATACTGGTTCACTAAATACTAGAATAATTTCCACCATTCAAATTAAATAGAATGCAACTAACTTCATTTACACACATGAATTAGCATCTGCCACCACAGAACATGAAAGCAGACATCCAGCCTGCAGTCAGAAAGTCACAGTTTTCTGGTATGTTTGGACAGCATTCCAAATGGTACAGTTTTTCCACCTCAAAATACACTTTTTAAAATGTATCTCTGGGGGAAAAAAAAAGTTCAAGCAGGAATGATACCAGAATGGAAAAAATGTTTGCCTTGCTCTCGTCTTTCGCTGTTCACAATCCATTTCTATTATAAAGCTTCTAACCATAACCCTAAAAAAAAATACTTCATACCAACAGGAGGCTAAAAATGTATCAATTGGTGGATTGTAGACTTGGTGAATGGGTTAGGGCAGGTGGCTGTTAAACTGGAAGTGGATGATAAATGGGTTTTTACTGAGAAAAGCCAACACAAGAGAGGGAAGGGACACGTAAGTGTGGAGTTAGCATTACTGCCATAAAAACTGATTTTGCTCAGGCAGTAAGGAAGAGTTTGAAAGGAAGACAGCACTGCATTACTTAATGTTTTGGGGTTTTTTGCTAAACAGACAAAAAAATCCTGAACACAAATTAATTCATTGACAGATAGGCAGTGGTCAACAACTTGCATATTTCAAGAGACAAATACAGCAGATAAACAACCAGTGCTGTAAACTGACATGTGAGACTATGAAACAAAAAGTTAGGTTATTTTAGGAGGAAAAAAAGCAAACAAAAAACCTCACAAATAAACACAAACAAACAAAAAACCCAAATAAAACAAAGCTCTGATAAGAATAAGAACTCAAAAAAACCAAAACCATGTGAAGCATATCTAGTGCAATTTTAAAGTTTCTCTGACTGTCAAACAACTTTGATTAAAAAAATACTACAGGCATCTATTTGTGACACTGCCCTATTTGGCACTCACACCTCCTGTTTTCTCTTGGTCCAACTGGTAAAAACAGTGACCCTACAAAACACATTCTCAAGTCACACAGGGGACACTATCACCTTCTTTAGAGCACCAGTGACCACTTCCGACAGCAGAGATTTCTGTGTGTATTTTCCAGAGCACATAGATACATAACATTGTTCAATATATTGGGGTTTTATTTGTTGATGTTTAACTGCTTGACAGCACAGACTGGTAATAAATTACTCTCCTGCTTTTGCATTTAAATCTAGATTATGGCTCAATTTCTTAGAAGCTTAGAACTGCACTAAGAACAAAAAAAAGAGTGCCCTTTTTTGATAGTTTTACTGAGATGCATTCACTCCTTAAAAAAAAGAAAAATAAAATCAAACAAGCAGATCACCAAAAAAAAAAATCAATTCCCACTGCATCATAAGCGTGAAAAGTGTTTTACTACCAAATCCTACAGATGTATGAGGAGGAAAAATAAAATCCTTCTGCAATTTGGGAAACCCCCTACAACTGACCCACAGGAAGCTCCTCACTGCTAGGACACTTCCTCTGCAGATACAGCCCCCAGTTCAATATATGCCCACAACCTAAAGAAGAAGTGTAATTAATGGCATACTTAATTCTACCATGCCCTTTCAACGAGCCTAAGAGAGAAAATTCTAAAATACTGAACATTGTTACGCAACTACCTCCTTGTGAAAACATATTCAAAAAACTCTCCCATAATTTGATTTCCACTGTTCATTTCATTTGCCTTCCTTCTACCCATCATCCCACCACTTTTCTTCCTAACTCTGGGATTTATTAACTTGAGTAAAAGTGATTTCAGTATTTCTACTAAAGCAACGCTCAGCAGATGTCTAGCATCTATATTTATACAACTCTAGAACTGGTAATAAACATGACTTTTGTACTGCCACACTACATTTTTTAATGAGACATCATTTCTTGTCTCTGTTTACAAGAATCACGTTGGCCACAACTGAGTCCTTATCCCAGATTATTACACCATAGAACAAGAGTTTGGAAAGCAGAATGGAAACTTCCCCCTATATGAGAAGGAATGCTTAATGGCTTAGGATTGGTGCTGTTCTCACCATGCGTAAGGACAGCAAGGCTAGTCAGACATATGCAGGGAGGTACCTAAGGAGAGGGAGAAGCCTGGGAAGGCAAGAGGTGTAAACACTCAGACTTTGGAGCCTGTTTCCATTCAGATCCCAACTGCAGCGACTTTCATGGGACATTTGTCCAAGACTGAGTGCGTGGATGAAGCATGGATGGTGATGTCGGATGTCTGGGCAGCCAGCCAACTTCCTATGGAAGTGATTTCAATATTGTTAAGTTTAGTCTAACTGTATTTATCATATGATTACTTATGTAAGGCGCCAGCAGCTTGCAAAGGTAGCCTGTGTTTTTTTAATCTAATAAAATAGGTTTTGAAAATACAAAGACATAGATTGAGGTGAACAGAAATCTCAATGAAATTTCCTGCCTTCCTCTAAAGCCACTTATTCCAGAAAGGAACAGATGTTAGGCAAGAAAAAATTCCACCTCTGCTCAACTGAGACTTGGACAGCCCATGATGTAAAGCAGAGTATTTTTTCACCTGCAAATTTACAGTTGTTCCATACCCACAATTACAACCCAAACATAAAGCCTTGTCCCTTCTACTCATGCCTCATAATAGGTTCTCACTGCCCCAGGGCTTTCCATAAACATCCACAAAACCTGCTTGCTTTTTTCCCTTTGAGATCATTCTTTACAGAAAACTCCACCCATCCTACCAAAAAGCCAAACAAATTGGAAGAGAGTTATGCCACGGGTTACTGGAATGATCATTCTTCATGGACAACATAACATTAATACTTACATGCATGGCTTCATCTCTCTGCATCCTTTCACCTACAGCTTCATTTTCTCACTGAAGCTGTGTGTTTTTTCACTCAACCAAGCCCCACCACATGAACAGAATGCCGATAAATCCCTGTCCCACAGGCAAGAGGCAATGCCACAGCACGTGGCAGTATTCTGCAACGTGCTCATAATCATAAAATAGTTGATTGATAACAACCAGAAAGAGGATGCTAGTGAAGTTCCTATCATGTTAAAGCAGAGCACTGAACTTAATGCATTCATGTCAGAGAGTTCAGAAATTAATATGCTCCATGAAAGGCTTTGGAAGAGAAGAGAAAGAAACAGAATTAATGTAACTCCTCCCCTTCCTCTATGCTCTTTTGGCCCTGCTCTCCTCTCCGACTCTGCAAAACGGAAATATGCATTCGCAACGCCCCGGTTCAGATTTCAGACTCTGGCAGAGGGTTTCCAAGGTCTTTGCTGTCCTTTCTGATCATCCCTCTCTCCTAAATAACATCTCAGAAGTTCAGTGACAAACAACAACAGGAGAAGGACAGCAGTAAAGTCTCTGTCCTTCAGCAGGGCCTTCAGGATTCACTGTATGCCTGACGGACTATACAGACCATAACCAAACTCCCTCTCTGTTCACTGCAGTCTCACAGCTTTTCCATTGAAATATCCAATTTCCCAAACTTAGATCTTCTTGCAAAGCTTTTTCCCTATTGCAACCACATTTTCCATTGGGATCATAAAGCTAAGAAATCACATAAACAACTGAATTTCTTTGAGGGCCACCTTCTCCCTCGCAGCTTCCTTTGCCCATCCCGACCCAACACCTCCCACTAGGAAAGGCCTCTGATGGGTGCAGAGCTTTGGACAACCCCACACACAGGAGCCCCTGATATTCTCCCTTTAAAACATCAGGGAACAAAAAAATATTTTCCTGTTTTGGCAATCATTGCCAAAATCAGGCCCAAATCAAAGATCCAGACAAAAGCAAACATTAAAAGAGCAGGAATCGATCTCCAAACTGGTTGTTACCCTTGGTAAACTCGAGCTGAAACAAGCCTTATTTTGGCAGATTCTAGCATAAATTGCCACCTCTAGTTAAGCTCATTTTCAATCACTTGCAGCTATTTTGGTGTTGCCAACGTTCATGCATGGAGTGGCTCACACATATATTTACTGGGTAATTCTTCTGGTAAGTAAGCATAAATGATCTCTGTATAGTGGAACCATCTTTTGAGTGGCAACAAACAGGATCTTACGGGATTTCACGTGATGAAAACAGGACACCAGATCCTATGCTTTTAAAATACTTCTTGGCTAAATAAGGTTTTAAGAAAAATAGGCAGTGAATATAGCCTAGAAATCCTGAACCATCTCAAAACACACAAAGGAAGCACAGAACAGCAAGTATTTAAAAAACTGTCCAGTTTGTTTTGCAATTGATTTTGCCAACCCACATTTTGACTTAGCACATTTTGGGGCCAGTGTTATGCAGTAGAAAAAAAACCAACAACAACTTGTAATTTTTAGCAATTCATAACCACCCAGACACACTCTTAAGAGCAGGCCCAAGGCTGTTTGCAGAGATCTAACTCTGCTTTCTCCACGTATACATAATGCAAAGCAATGTGATAAATATGTAACCATGAAGTCACACACTATATTGCAAATAGGATACAGAACTCTTCAGTGACCCAGGAGAATGCAGGCTACACCATGTTCTGTGATTCTTCCCCCCTACCCCCCATTTAATTTTCATAATGGTCCAGCACTCACTTTGCAGACTTTTTACACCATCTTCTCTCTAAGGTATGTAAATAATTTAGTCACTAGTAATGCATTATGCAATTTATTTTCAGCCAACAGCACAGCCCTCATTAGGTGCAATTCAAGGGAAGAAGCAGTTAATTATGGTAATGCATCTGCAGTCCTAGGTGAGCAATTTCACTGTTATTCTGCTATCCTACTTAATATGCATATGCTGTACAAGAGCAGTTAAATGGCAACTTTCAAAACTGACATCCCAAACCCTGAAGTCTATAACGAGCTCTGAACTTGGGCTTTAAGGCAGAGCTACAAGTAAACACTGCTTCTGGGAGGCAAAGGAGTCATTTACACAAAAACAACTTGCAAGATCAGGGTTTAAGGTAATCTACTGAATAGACCTCTCCAAGATCCTAGAATAATTCTATGCTATTGTATTGCACTATTTGTGGAATGGTATGTGATCATATAATTAGAGATCATATAGCACATTCACACAAAGAATATTTTAGGGCTTGCCAGGAAGGGGAACAGGGGAGGTGGTGGTGAGCTCTTCTTGTAAAAGAAAATTACATTATCTTAAAATCCAGAGCTAATCTCAACAACTCAGAATGCTACCAGAGAGTTTTTCTTTCACTGACTTCAGAGTAGTATTTTTCAGGTCTGATTTCTGCCCAAGGAAGAATTACTTCCAAACAAAACAAGCTGAGGTTTTCAAGTCATGACGATTTTTAAAAGCCTGAAAGTAGTAGTTAGGAAAATAATCTGAAATATGTGTCGGTATAAAAAAAAATAGTAATTTATAAACTGCAAGTCTATGACTGCAACAACAGGGAGCAAAGACAGCATTTGGTTCAGAACCAATGTGTGCAAGAAGAACTCTGGACAAGTACAGGAAAAATACCACAGGTTTGGTAGCTAAATCTGAGAGGAGAAATGGAGGGGCTGGTCTCAGCAGTTGCAGGAGGATGGCAGTTCCTGGAAAACACTGGGATCAAGCACAGACCAGTGAACCCCTGTGCTCAGGGGAAGGCTCCAGCCCCTTCTCCAGTTGGTTTGAAGGCTGTCTGGACTCTCCCTCCTTTGGGGCAGCCGAGCAGAAGCAGCAGGCAACAACCTGACCCAGAACCTGCTTCCTTGGGCCTCCTGGTACATGCCTTTCAGCAGCCTTAAAAGAAGAGTCCTTGATCTTAGGCCTCTCCTTCACTGCACCCTTCTCTGTTCTTCAGTGCTCCATCCCCTTCTGTGGCCTGTCTGCAGACTACAGAAAGGGATTGCTAAACGATGCAGCTTGCATAACCCAAGAGCACACAGCTACCAAAGGGTCAAACCTCTGCCAAACCCCTGCCCTCTCAAATGAAGCACATGAGTGAAAGGAAAAAAAAAAAAAAAAAGAAAAAAAAAAATCACTGAAGCTCCACTTGCTCTGGAGAACACGCAGCCAACTCAGCCAGATTTGTATGTGGGGTGCTGGACTTGCTATAAACCAAGCCTAGAAATCTGCAAATCCCCCTCAATTAAAAAGCTTAAAGTCATAAAATCTTTAGATAGACACTACTTGAATGATAGAAGGCACTAAATTTTCACACCAAGAGCGTCTCCTAAGGTCTCGGTGAAACACAGATCCAAGATGCATGCACACAAACATTGAGACAGTTTTAATTTTAACCTTACGTGTTGATATAGCTGCAGGACTAAAACATCAGTGGTCTCCAGCTTGTTTGTGACTGACTTCATACCTAGAATGTGGTTTGCCAAAAACTCAAATATAAACAACA